>NC_053026.1:625179837-625527608 GCF_003073215.2 Triticum urartu
CATATGTTACGGGGCGGTTGAGGGGAGGACTTACTCGGGAAAGTAAGGCATGAGGAAGTTATCCTTATCTTGGTTTGCCAGAATGACGCCTTCGAGGTAAGAAGTCGCGACTTGCCGGTCCCCAGCGCTGCCCAAGATCTTGGCACGCATGTAGAAGGGGTCGACTATCACGATGTCCGGGGTCTTGTCGCAAATGATCCGCATCTCCATACTTAGCGAAAATAGCCGAACGAAGGTGTAGTGCAGCGGATGAAGGTTCAACATAGCGTGGATGTCATCAAACCGCAGGACGATCGTACCCCCGATGGAGTTATCCACAAAGCCCTTACCCTCTGGCACCTTGGAAAACTGGGTATGCCACATCCTTCTCTCCGAGACGCCGCTTCTCCAAAGAAAGAACACTGTCATGCAGACTCCGCATAGCACCGGTTGCAGCATCGAGCATATTTCTCGGTAGCATCGGCCTACCCGCCACATGCACCCTCCTCGAGATATCCTCAGGTGAAGGTGGCCCGTCCTGAGCACGGATCGTACTCGGTGCTGGCTGGCCCGCACCCTTGTTAGTCTTTCTTTTGCGTGCCTTCTTCTTCTCCTGTAATGGGACCGAGTTCTGCTCACAGACCGCCTTCTTGAGTGTGTTGGGGCTGATAATATTTCGCACCTCGCCTATCTGAGGCTCGGTGAAGTCGGCAGCTGGAGGCGTCTCCTGAGAGCTGAACGGCAGACGACGCCTGTTGCAACTTGGCTTCTCCGCGGTACCAGCTAGATCGCGCACGTCTTTTGTTGGGTTGGGTTCTTGAGAAGGAGGCCCCATGAAGTCACCACCGTACCCATGATCGGCAAAGTACTGATCGATGTTGGCAAATGTATCGTCGTCGTCGTCGTTCTGATCCTGTGCCATATGCATGTTTGGATCCAGTGGCATAGGGATGTCCGGCACTGTTGTGGCGGTCTTGCCATGGGGCCGACTTGGCGCCGGCACGACTGGCGGTGTTGTCTTTGGGGTGGTGTCCCCCGCCCCCAAACGAATCTGGCTCTTCGGCCAAAGCAGGGGCCAGCTCAGGCAGGCGCTGAGGGTCATCACGTCATCATCGTCAGCCCCGACGGGTCGAATCGGAGGTAACAACTCGTCGCAGCCTGGCAGCACCCGAACCAGTTGAACCCTAAACAAGTTGGGTGGCATCTGGGTATCGTGGAACAAGGGGTTGCCCGGCTGAACGATTTTGCCCTTGGCGACATCGACCAACTCGTTGTTCACGAAGTGCAGGAGAGTGCATGGAACGTCGGCGGCGCCCTGCGAAAACATGTAGGGCGTCAGGGATGCCCAGTCAAAGGCAAGGAGATGAAGTCCTCGGCCGAGAGAGGCTTAATTAGTTACCGTGATGATGGCGTCGAGCTCGGCTAATGTCGAGGCACCGCCAACGGCAGGCGTGCAGTTGACGGAGGGGCCGCTTGCTGCAGAGGTGCCGGCCGGCGTACACCCAGGTGCATTAAGCTCCCGTGCCGGCGTCGGAGACACCAATGGCCCCGCCATCGCGTTCTGCGAGTTGCTGGCCGTGAAGCTAGGAATCGGGGGCGGCCCCTGTTGGCCGCCCGCAATCCACGCACTAATCCCCTGGATCAAGGTAGGCACAATGGCGGTGATCGTCGCTCCGAGTTGTTGTTGCACTTGCTCTTGGACAATCTCCGGAATCCGCGCCACCTGTGCCCTGAGTTCTTGAACCTCCCGCGCCTGGCTTTCCGAGCTGGTCTTTTTCTCCTTTCGCCCACCAGTGTTATAGTATGATGACCATTTTGTCGACAAGCCTTTGCCGGCCACACGACCAGCTGACGTCGGCTTACTGGGCTTATCCTTGTTCTTCATTACATTCAACGCCCTATTTAGAGTGGTGTCCCAAGGGTTGCTCTTAGCCGACCCCGCGCTACTGCTTTCAGTCGCCTGCGGAAGGAATGTGAACCATTTAGAAATTTGGCTTCATTAATTAGAATGCAACCATATGGAGCTAATTACGCGGGGGTGTATTCCTTACCAGAACAAGCTCAAGCGCCCTGGTCTTCGGATCCGTGGTAAGCTCCTTTGTTTTCGGGTCCTTCTTGTACCGGGCCCTGACAAAGTTCCTGGTCTGCTTGTCACCGTATTTATCGAAGAGGGGCGGTAGGCCTTGCTCAGCACGGTCCGCCTCCTCCTTGTCCCATATAGGCTCCGCCACTCTGTAACCACCGGGACCGAGTGTGTGTTCCCCTAAGTTCAGCTCCCGCATTTCTTTCCCCCACTTACTTGATTCGGAGTTTGCGGTGCTCGAGCAATTGATCTTGAAGTCGTTGTAGTCATCTTCGGAAAATTTCAGCATGACCTTTGCTGAAAATAGGACATATGCAGTACCCGAATTTGCCGGAACGGAAGTTAATCGACATTCCGGCAAACTCAAGGGCCTCTCGGGTGGACAAGGCAAAAAAGGCCTCCATCACAACATGGAAAATACATTGGCATGTGAAGAGGTGAAACAATATATGCATCTCCAAGCAGTATCATTCAACATTTTGGACAAACCACTACAAGCAACATGAGACACTGAAAACAATTGCTACCAATGAATCTACACTTCTATAAGAAAATAAATAAGAAACTTAGTCTGTCATCATTAGGCAGCCACCATTAGTTATTCCGTTATGTTAAAGCAGAAATAGAAAAATAGGCTGAAAACACTAAAATCAGAAACAAATCCAACTGTACAGGCCAATGCATATAGGAAAAGTGAGGGGTTGAACTTCATTTTTTTCAGGTTTTCTTGGGTGTATGAGGTCTGCTCTAATTTGTTTTGAAAAGTGAACCTGCTGTACTAGCCAATGCATATAGGAAAAGTGAACCTGCTGTACAGGCCAATGCATATAGGAAAATTAAGTCATGGAGAGCCAGTGCACCTGATACGTTCACACTCTACCATAGCCATCCGTCAAAAAATTGACAGTTACACCAAGACAGATAAATGGCTCTCTAAACACTCCATTCCTAACCTGATATGAGCATACAACGATCGGCCAGTATAAAGTGAGGCTTTTTGGCTCCCGGGCTCCATGAAGCCCGAATTTTATTAAAAATTGACCTTCTAAGTTTCAGAAACATCTGAGAATATACACAAGTACTTATAGATGTATACTAGATGTGTGTAAAATTTCATTATGAAGTAAGTTTTCATGTGAGTTGTACAAAAAAAATCATGTACTTCTATAGAGAATAGTACATGTGCTAGAAATACATGATTTTGTTAGTATTGCCTAGCTCGCACATTTGTGTATTTTATAGCCAAATGGTATAAATCCATAGGTATGTGTGCATTTTTTAGAATTTTTTGAAACCTTAAAATTATAACTTTGAAAAATATCAAATTTCAGGCTCCATGGAGCTCGAGCTCCATTAGCAATTTCTATGGATAATATTACATACAAATATGACTTCGTTAGCTCGAGCTCCTTATTCTTTGCAACTTAAGCAACAAAGTTAATTCCAATAAAGGAACTTGTCTATGAAACTTGTATTAAACTTCCAGAAAAATAAATGCATCGTGGAGGGTTGTGTGGGGGAGAGGAGGAGGGGGAGCTCACGGGGGCGGTGGTGTGGACGGGGCGACGAGGTGGGGCGACGAGGTCCGGGTGGTGGTGGTGCGACGAGGTCCGGGAGGTAACGAGGTCCGGGTGGTGGTGGTGCTCCGGCGACGGTGGTGTGGACGGGGCGGCGTCCGGGCCACCGGCGACGAGGGCGGCGGGGCGATGGCGTCCAACGAGGTGGGGCGACGGGGAGAGCGGCGCCGAGGGAGACGAGGACGACGGGGCGGCGGCGTCGGGAGAGGAGAGGGCGGCGTCGCAACGTCGGGGCGTCGCGGCGGAGACGAGGACGACGGGGCGGCGTCGCGCGTCGGGGCGGCGTCGAGGGGCGTGGCAGCGGCGTCGGGAGAGGAGAGGGGAAGGGGATCGAGGGCGAGGGCGAGGGAGAGAGAGGGGATAGGTTTGGGCCGGGGATAGGAGAGGGGAAGGGGATCGAGGGCGAGGTCACAATACTAATGGCGCACCACCCCTCGGTGCGCCATAAGTACATCCATACTAATGGCGCACCTCACCCTGGTGCGCCATTAGTATTATTATTTTTTTGATTTCTGCTTGAGCCAACAGGTTATCTTCCACCTGACCTGATCCACACCACGTTCCCTCTACTAGCTCGACTGGTCAGTAGCCAGTTCTCACACCAGGAGGTCCTGGGTTCGATTCCCAGGCTCCACAATTTTTTTTATGCATTTAAAATGTTGTTTGATACTTATTTGTGTTTAAATATGTTCAAACTTGTTTAAATCATAACAGTAATATTTTTTTATAAGACAGTAATAATTTTTTAAAAAATATCATCAATCAGTAATGCCGGTGGAGCGGGGGAGGGTGCGCGGAGTGCGGGGGGTCGGCAGCGGCGGTTGAGTAGGGGAGGGGTGGGGGGGTCGGCGGCGGCGGCCGGGGGACGGGGGGGTGCTCGGCGGCGAGGGGGACCGGATCTGGCGAGGTGGGATAGCGATCGAGATGGAGGGGGATCGAGATCGAGTGTCCATGAAATTTAAAAATATTCATGATAGTTCAAAAAGTGCCCATGAAATACAATCGAGAAATGAAGGCTACGATTTAAATACAATCGATCTTAGCTAGCTATCTGTTCACAATCTTCTTGCCCTTCTTTTTCGCAAATGGAGTTCTTCTGTGGAACGGACATCCTTTAGGTAGGGTGGTCCTGCTTCTTCTTGTGGTGTATGCTGCTACTTCATCATCGTCGTCATGTTCGATCCTCGGGTCGCCGTACTTGTCGAAGTCTTGCTCATTGGCTACTCCATCCATTCCGATGATCTTCCTTTTGCCTCTCCTCACGACAACACGACTGGGCTTTGACGGGTCGGTAATGAAGAAGCATTGGTCCACTTGGGAAGCCAGTACCCATGGCTCATTTTTCGCGGTGACGTTTGTGCCCGCGGTCTTGGATTTGGCTTCGGGTATAACCATGGTGGTGAAATACCGGTCTTCTTTTAGGACACTCTTGGCCCATCTGACACGGAACATCGGGACCTTCTCTCCAGTGTAGCTCAGCTCCCAGATCTCCTCGATCCTTCCGTAGTATCTGTCCTTGTCGTTACCAGTGTAGGATTCCATCGTTACCCCAGAGTTCTGATAACCATCACTCTTCATGTCCTTGGCCTCGGTGTAGAATGTGTAGCCGTTGATATCGTACGCCTCATAGGTCATCAGGTTGTGCTCGGCGCCCTGTAACAAGGCGAATATGAGTTGTTCTTCCGCGGAAGAATCCTCATGTAAAGGGTACGACAGAAGCTTCTGCTTGAACCAACGCGTGAAACATGAGTTGTACTCTTTGAGTATATCTCCGTCCGTCCTCTGTTGGCCTCGGTCATTGTACGTCTTCTTAATAAAGGTTTTGTGCTCTACCACCCAAGGATCGACCACGTCTATGTGTTGTAGCGCGACTAGGTTTGCTCTTTCAAAGTCGGCGAGTCGACCCTCGAAGTCGACATGCATTTCGCGGCGACCCTCACGGTGACCCCATCCAGCGAGCCTGCCGAGGTGCCTGTTGACGGGCAGACCAACGGGGTTCTCGATGCCTAGATAATTCGTGCAGTAGGAGATGCACTCTTCGGTCAGAAAGCCCCTGGCTATGCTTCCCTCTGGACGTGACATGTTGCGAATGTATCCTTTGATGACACCATTCATCCTTTCGAACGGCATCATGCTGTGCAGGAACGTCGGCCCGAGTTGGATGATATCGTCCACGATATGGACCAGCAGATGCACCATAACGTCGAAGAATGCGGGCGGGAAGTACATCTCAAGCTCGCATAGTATCACCACGATCTCTTCCTGTAGCCTTCTGAGTTGCCTCATGCCAACAGACTTCCGAGAGATGACGTCAAAAAAGTTGCATAGGCCAAATAGCGTTTCACGGACGTGCGCGTCCATGATCCCACGGATTGCAACTGGAAGTATCTGTGTCATCAGCACGTGACAGTCATGAGACTTCATCCCGCTGAACTTCAGCTTCGCTGGGTCTAGGTATCTGCTTATCTTCCCCGCGTAACCGTAAGGAAGTTTTACTCCTAGGAGGCAGGTGAAAAACTGCTCGATCTCCTCCTGACTTAGAGTGAAGCACGCGGGAGGGTAGTCATTTCCGGTCTTCTTGGCCTTTTTGCCTTTGCGACGACTTTCCGTGTCCTGCTTCGCCTCATCATCATCATCATCATCATATATAGCATGAAGCTCCTGCCTGATGCCCATTGATTTCAAGTCTGCCCTTGCTCTCGGCCCATCTTTGGTCCTCTCTGGCATGTTGAGCAGGGTACCAAGCAGACTCTCGCACACGTTCTTCGTGATATGCATTACATCAAGGCTGTGAGGCACACGGTGGATCTTCCAGTACGGCAAGTCCCAGAAAACAGACCTCGTTTTCCATACCTTCAGCAGCGGCTCTGGCGCCTTCCGCTTCTTTCCCGGCTCTGGCGCCTTTTGCTTCTTTCCCGGCAGTGGGCAGTCTTTCCAATTTTTCAACAACTCGTCTATTTCCTCGCCGCTCCTCGTACGCGGGCGTCCTCGGGGTTCGGTTTCACCATCGAACAGATCCTTGCATTTTCTCCATGGGTCATCGTCGCGAAGCCACCTTCGATGTCCCATGAACACGGTTTTCGAAGACTCGGGATCTCTATCTAGCTGGCGATACGTTGTGTCATCCATGCACCTGACGCATCCAGAAAATCCATGGACCACCTGCCCCGCGACATATCCGTAACCGAGATAGTCGTGCACCATCGTGAGCAGCGCGGCTCTCATAGGGAAATATTCTTTCTCTGCAGCGTCCCACGTATTGGCTGGCGTTTTCCACAGCGTGTCAAGCTCCTCTTTCAGCAGCCCCAGATATAGATTGATGTCATTCCCTGGTTGTTTCGGTCCTTCAATTAGCATACTCATGTGAATGTACTTCCTCTTCATGCACAACCAGGGGGGAAGGTTGTACATCCACACAAACACAGGCCAGGTGCTATGTGTGCTTCTCTGGCTGCCAAACGGATTGACTCCATCGGTACTCGCGCCCAGCACGATGTTCCTTGGATCGTTCCCAAATTCTGGGTCTTCGGAGTTCAACGCTTGCCACTGGCTCGCATCCTTAGGGTGACTCAGCATCTTGTCTTTTTATCTATCTCCGGATCATTTGCGTCATCTTCTTGCTTCTTCTCCTCCCTATCCGCGTGCCAACGCAGGAGCTTTGCTACCTTAGGGTCCGCGAAATACCGCTGCAGACGGGGAGTGATCGGAAATTACCACACCACTTTTCGAGGAGCTTTCTTCCTCTTCTTGTATCGAGTGACGCCGCACACCGGACATATGGTAGACTCCGCGTGCTCGTCCCGATAAATGATGCAATTGTTCATGCACACATGGTATTTCACGTGCGGTAAATCTAGAGGACACACGATTTTCTTCGCCTCCTTCAAACTGGTCGGGCACTTGTTCCCCTTGGGAAGACGTTCGTGCCAGAATGACATGTTCTCGTCGAAGCATGCGTTGGTCATTTTGTGTTTTACCTTCATCTCCAGAGCCATGAGCGTTACTTTCAGGCGGGTATCCTCGGGCCTGCATCCTTCATACAATGGAGTAACCGCGTCTAACACAAGTTGATCCATCTTGGCTTTCTCTCGGGCGGCAGCTCTTGCGTTATCCGTCTGCTTGAGAAGCAGCTCTTGAATATGAGGGTCCTGCACCCAGCCCATCGATGGTCCAGCGTCGTCTGCTCCGCCGGCATCATCATCTTCATGATCATGCCTGTCGTCTGCTCCGGCATCTTCCTCATCATCATGTCCTGCATCTTCTACATGATGACTGTGTACAGCATCACCGTCGTGATCATCTCCTGGGGATTCTTCATCTTCTCGCCCGCCCGAGCCGCGGTGGTTGTCTTGCTGCCGTTCCTCATTTCTTGCCCGGCCCCCATGGACGACTTCGTAGTCATCTTCATCACCTTGCCACCGATAGCCATCCATGAAACCACGCAAGATCAGGTGGTCCCGCACCTGCCCGGATTCCGGGTCCGCAATAAGGCTCTTCATCTTGCATCTTCGACACGGACATCTTATCTCCGTCTCGTTCTTTTGAAGCATCTCGGCCTTCGCGGACCTCAAAAACCTATTCACGATGCCTTCGGTCATCGTGCGGACCATGGTCGCCTGCGGGGTAGAGCAAAACGATATTTTAGAACCAAGAAAAAATTTGGCATGACTTTCCCTAAAAATAGGACCAAAAAGAATGCTTAATGCCAAAATTCTCGCCGAAACGGAAATGAATCAACATTCCGGCAAAATATTGGCAACTATCGCATTTCAAATACCGGTACACCTCCAAACACAAACACATATGCAACACCACAAACATATGCAACACCACGAACATACATAGATCTAGCTATGCCATAAAAAGTGCATGTGCACATTGTTGTAGGGAGAACAACATAAATATAGCTTCCCCCTTTACTTACCTATCAAAACAAGGTAATTTAACCACTTAAATTGAATGAATCTATGGTGGAAATGAGGTGAAAAAGAGGAGGCACCCGAGACAAGGAGGAGGTGGAGAGAATGAAGTGGGGAGAAAGTGAGTGTGGGTAGGAGAGGCTGTCCAAAATATCTTGTTGCTGCCCACTTACTAATGGCGCACCAACTCTAAATGCGCCATTAGTAATCCAGGTTACTAATGGCGCACCTTCTGGTGGTGCGCCATTAGTAGTTTTGCAAAAAAAACATACTAATGGCGCACTGTTCAACAATGTGCCATTACTAGTTTAAACTAGTAATGGCGCACGGTCGAACAGTGCGCCATTAATAGTTTTGCAAAAAAAGGAATAAAAAATATAATAAAAAAAACAACATTAGTGGCGCACTTTCCGACAGGTGCGCCATTACTAGTTACAACTAGTAATGGCGCACTGTGTCTGGATGCGCCATTAGTATGTTTGGACAGGCGCACTAGTTCAAAAAAATTGATACTAATGGCGCACCCTGGGCCAGGTGCGCCATTAGTAGTTTCAGCTCTAATGGCGTATCAGAAGGTGGTGCGCCATTAGTATATACTAATGGCGCACCGCTTGTCTGGTGCGCCATTAGTGTCAATCCCATCTATGGCCTTTTTCTGTAGTGCTAGAACGACCTACAAACGAGGAATAAATAGGGGGACCGAGCATAGATGAGAAATGATACACAAGTCATAAAAAAGAAATGCACGTAATAGAATCAAAGTAAACCAGTGAGTGACCGAATTAGAGAGTGGTTGTACAACCCCTAGCACTGATTGTACTACTGTAGCGGTTGTACCTCTTAGGGGAGCGGGCGTTGATGAAGCTATGTACCTAGGGTAGGGTCATGGACCTGTCCTAACCACCCTACCCAAGGACATCTCTAGAAGAAATCATCTTTCAATCGACTTGAAGGTGTTCCACTCGACAGACTCGAATCCACTCGACCAAGAAGCGATCACTCGACCAAGATCCAACCACTCGACGACCAGGAGACCTAAAGTCACCCCGCACGCTAACGGTCGGTCATTAAATAGCTTTTATGGTCATCATAGCACTTTATTACTAGCGTTACCAGTAACGCCCTGCCTTAATGTACATTGAACCCTTCGTAACGTGGGCTGGCCGGGGTCCTGGCGCACTCTATATAAGCCACCCCCCTCCTCCGAGACAAGGGTTCGCGCCTCTGTAACTCATACTCACATAATCCAGTCAACCGCCTCCGGGCTCTGAGACGTAGGGTTTTTACTTCTTCCGAGAAGGGCCTGAACTCGTAAACCTTGCGTCCTTACAACTTCTCCATAGCTAAGATCTCGCCTCTCCATACTTACCCCCCTACATTACTGTCAGACTTAGAACCACGACAGTTGGCGCCCACCTTGGGGCCGGTGCTTTAGCGTTTTGTTGGAGGAGTTGCGATCTTTTCCGACCCGAATCATCATGGTTTTCGACAGAGTTTTGGTGGAGGGCCGTGAGATCCGTCTCGACGCGCTCACGTTCATCGCCGACGACTCCGCCTGGCTTCAGGAGGCTCCGCTCGACGTGGACGCACTCCCTGTTCGCGGGGCAACGCACTTTAGCACGTGCGTCTGCGGCGTTCTCCTGCGGCAACCGTCGACCCCCTACCGGTCGGCTCCTGTGTTGTCCTCCCTCCCCATTTCCCGCCGACGCAAGCACTCCGGTCGGTCGAGACTCCAGCGGTGGGTGAGACACGCGGTGGCCTGTCAGACGGCCATCCCTCAAGTCATGGCGATCGAGCCCGACGAATCCCTCTACGGCCTGTTCGACCTGTCGACTGGCTCCGAAGAGACTGCATCCGAGTGCGATAGTAGCGATCCGGCGGCAGAGGTTCTGATGGTCGATGGACCACCTAGTCCCCCCGGTTTTACCCGCACCAACGGAGGCGCGGGAGGAGGCGACCCGTCGCGTCCCCATGAGGAGTATCTTCCCGAGCCTCTCACATCGCTGCAGAGAGAAGAACTTCGCCGCCGGAATATGGATGCGCTGCACACTCCTATCGTTGGAGAAACCCCCGAGGCTCGCGCCTTGGAGGACGCGCGCCTGGCAAACTTGGCCGAGCGCACTCAATTGGAGAACCTCCAGCGAGCACTCGACGAGCGGGCGCGGCAACGGGTTCCCGAATCCAGTCGACGTCAGCTCTTCCCGCCCCCGCAGGTATATCGGACTCCGATTCAGAATTTAGCAGCTGCGGCCCGTATAGCGGAGTCGATTCAGCCTTCCCAATCGGAGGCTGGCAGAGGCTTGCTGCAGATCAGAGTGTTACTCCGGGCAGCAGGAGATCAGAATTCCGCTGTTTCTGAGTCGCAAAACAGAATTCACAGCAGATTCGTTGCTGCGGACACAGTCCAGTCGGCTCACAGCCCGAGATAGCCCCCGAGGTGTGAGGGACGTGGAGACCGGCGTGACCGGTATGGGAACCATGACCAGTATGATCACCGAGTCGATCGCGACGGTCGACGTCGAGTGCCCACGCCTCCCCCGAGGAGCGGGTCGTATGTGCCCCGCCAGCAGGATGACAGGCGCCCTCATAGTGGTGGGCGAAGGATTCCAGTCGACCCTAGAGGGCCAGGCTTTGACGCGAGATCCATCCTCGTCCAAGGTCTGGTCGACAGGAACAGGGCTCACCGAGAAGGCCACGACAGAGATGCGCCTGCCAGCAGCAGAGTACATGTTTCGGGGCCAGAGTGCTTTAGTAGAGCCATCAAGGCTGCTGTGATTCCTCCCAATTTCGGTTGGCGACTGGAGTCAGTAAGTTCATTGGCGAGTCCAAGCCCGATACTTGGCTAGAGGACTACCGAGTGGCTGTCCAGATTGGCGGCGGCAATGATGAAGTGGCCATGAAGCACCTGCCTCTCATGTTGGAGGGCTCGGCCGGAGCGTGGCTAAACCAGTTAGCACCCAGAGGCATTTACACTTGGGAAGATCTCTCCCGAGTGTTCGTCACCACATTTGAAGGCACATGCAAGCGACCGGCAGGACTGACGGAACTGCGGTCCTGTGTGCAAAAGCCGAATGAAACTTTGAGGGATTACATCCAGAGATGGATCACGTTACATCACTCGGTGGAGAATGTGCCTGATCACCAAGCAGTTTGTGCCTTCAAGGAAGGCGTCAAGTACAGAGAACTGAATTTGAAATTCGGTCGAACCGGAGATATGTCCCTGAATCGGATGATGGAGATTGCCACCAAGTACGCTAACGGCGAAGATGAGGACCGACTCAGGAGTGGCAAGCTCAAGTCAGTCGCCCAAGAAACCAGAGGCAATTCCAGTCAGAAACAGAAGCGGAAAGCCGAGCCAGCGGCTCCCGGGGAAGCCTTAGCTTTGGCCCAAGGAAAGTCTAAAGGGAAACCTAAAGGGCCTTGAAACCCCAAAAAGGTTAAAGACCAGGAGGGAAATGATGTGTTGGACTTACCGTGTCTCGTCCACATGAAGAAAGACGAAGAGGGTAATTTTATTTACCCAAAACATACCACTCGGCAGTGTCGACTCTTGATCCAGCAGTTCCAGGGCAAGCAGCCAAGGGTAAGGAAAAGGAGTCAGACAAGGTCGAAGACAAACATGACAGTGATGACGGATACCCTCAAGTCAATTCCACCCTGATGATTTTTGCTGATGTTGAGAGCAAAAGTCGACTGAAAGTTATTAACCGAGAGGTGAATATGGTCGCCCCGGCAACACCTAGTTACCTGAAATGGTCTCAGACTGCCATAACATTCGACCAGTCCGACCACCCAACGCACATCGCCACCCCTGGGAGGCAAGCTTTGGTGGTCGACCCAGTTGTTGAAGGCACTCGACTGACCAAAGTCCTGATGGATGGTGGCAGTGGTTTGAACATATTATACGCTGAGACGTTGAAGGGGATGGGCATTCCGATGTCCAGACTCAGTGCCAGCAACATGAGTTTCCATGGAGTCATTCCTGGGAAGAAGGCTGAATCACTCGGCCAGATTGCTCTTGATGTGGTCTTCAGTGATTCCAAGAATTACAGCAAAGAAAAATTGACATTTGAAGTTGTAGACTTCCAGAGTGCCTATCACGCTATTTTGGGCAGGCCGGCTTATGCACGCTTCATGGCCAGACCATGTTACGTGTATCTCAAATTGAAGATGCATGGCCCCAAAGGTGTGATCACCATTACGGGCAATCGTAAGAAAGTGGAAGAATGTTTTCAGAAGGGTTCGAAGATCGCCGACACATAGACGGCAGTGGTGGAGTTGCTCGAATACCAGAAGACTGCAGACCCGAGTGATCTGTTGCGAGCCAAGAAGCCCGCTACAGAGTCAGCTTTCTAGTCGACTGGCGACACGAAGACAGCTCACATCCACCCAACCGATCCCAGCACCGCCCCGACTCATATCTCGACAACACTCGACTCCAAATAGGAAGAAGCGCTCATCCAGTTCCTCCGTGAGAACTGGGACATCTTCGCCTGGAAGCCTTCTGACATGCCAGGTGTTCCCAGGGAGCTGGCTGAGCATCGCCTGAGAGTCGACTCAAAAGTAAAACCTGTCAAGGAACATCTTCGATGGTCCGCCATCCAAAAGAGGAAAGCTATTGGCGAAGAGGTGGCTCGGCTCTTAGCAGCGGAGTTCATCCGAGAGATCTACCACTCCGAGTGGCTCGCCAACGTTGTCATGGTCCCCAAGAAGGACAAGTCACTTCGCATGTGCATTGACTTTAAACATATCAATCGGGCCTGCCCGAAAGATCATTTTCCTCTCCCCCGCATCGACCAGATAGTCGACTCGACTGCGGGATGTGAGCGACTGTCTTTCTTAGACGCTTATTCCGGGTACCATCAGATCCATCTGTATGGACCTGACGAGATCAAGACAGCTTTCATCACTCCATTCGGGTGCTTCTGTTATGTTACCATGCCGTTCGGCCTCAAGAATGCCGGTGCCACATTCATGAGGATGATTCAGAAGTGTTTACTCACTCAAATCAGTCGGAACGTGGAAGCATACATGGATGATATTGTGGTCAAGTCATGGAAGGGTTCCGACCTACTGACTGACCTTGCAGAAACCTTCGCCAACCACAGGAGGTATGATATCAAGCTTAATCCATCAAAGTGTACATTCGGAGTCCTTGGCGGAAAGTTATTGGGTTTTCTCATTTCCGAACGGGGAATCGGCGCCAATCCAGAAAAAGTTGGCACTATACTCCGAATGAAAAGCCCTGTGCGAGTGCATGATGTCCAGAAGCTTACTGGTTGTTTGGCCGCCCTAAGTCGATTCATATCTCGTCTCGGTGAAAAGGCATTACCTCTTTACCGATTGATGAAGAAGCCTGACAAGTTTGAGTGGACTCCCAAAGCTGATGCAGCGTTTGCAGAGCTCAAAGCTCTGCTCTCCACCCAGCCGGTGCTTGCTGCCCCAATCAGCAAAGAGCCTTTGCTGCTTTACATTGCAGCCACAGGACAAGTCGTCAATACGGTACTTACGGTCGAGCGGGAAGAAGAAGGGAAAACCTTCAAAGTTCAGCGCCCAGTATATTATATTTCTGAAGTCTTGACCCCATCAAAGCAAAGATATCCTCACTATCAGAAGCTTGTATATGGGATTTATATGACCACCAAGAAAGTTGCTCACTACTTCTCCGATCATTCCATTACAGTCGTCAGCGACGCTCCATTATCAGAGATCCTACATAACAGGGACGCAACTGGTCGAGTGGCAAAATGGGCGATTGAACTCCTTCCCCTTGATATCAAGTTTGAGGCAAAGAAAGCTATCAAGTCCCAAGCAATCGCAGATTTCGTCGCCGAGTGGATTGAACAGCAGCTCCCGACTCAGATTCACTCAGAGCATTGGACTATGTTTTTCGACGGCTCCAAGATGTTGAGTGGTTCCGGTGCCGGAGTGGTGTTGGTCTCCCCCAGAGGAGATAAACTCGGATACGTTCTTCAAATCCATTTTGATTCCTCCAATAACGAGGCAGAATATGAAGCACTTTTATATGGGTTGCGCATGGCCATCTCACTCGGCGTCCGTCGCCTCATGGTCTATGGCGACTCAGATTTGGTGGTTAATCAGGTGATGAAGGAGTGGGATGTCAGAAGTCCAGCCATGACTGGTTATTGCAATGCAGTGAGAAAGTTGGAGAAGAAATTCGAGGGGTTAGAGCTTCATCACATACCCCGACTGAAAAATCAAGCAGCTGATGATTTGGCAAAAATAGGTTCCAAAAGAGAAGCCATTCCTAGCAATGTGTTTTTGGAACACATCCACACACCACTAGTCCAGGAGGATCCCTTCACGGAAGAGGCCCCGCAGCCAAAAAGTGCCACGGATCCGATTGAAGTTGAAGTTCCAGCCGTGGTCGATCTGATAATGGAAGTGCTGGTTAACACTCCCGTCTGGACAGAACCGTACATCGCGTACATCCTAAGGAAAGAACTCCCAGAAGACGAGGAAGAGGCTCGGCAGATCGTCCGTCGATCCAAGGCCTTTACAGTCATAAAGGGACGGTTATATAGGGAAAGCGCGATTGGGGTCGGCCAGAAGTGTATCATGCCAGAAGAAGGTCAGATGATCCTTAACGATATCCACTCGGGGACCTATGGTCATCATGCATCCTCTCGGACCATTGTGGCTAAAGCATACCGAGCGGGGTTCTACTGGCCAAGGTCCAATGAGATGGCTAAAGAGATAGTCGACAAATGTGAAGGGTGTCAGTATTACTCCAATATGCCACACAAGCCCGCGTCAGCCCTGAAAACCATTCCACTCGTCTGGCCCTTTGTTGTTTGGGGGCTGGACATGGTTGGGCCACTAAGAACAGGCAGGAGCGGCTTCACTCATGTGCTGGTAGCAGTCGACAAGTTCACCAAATGGATTGAAGCCAAGCCTATCAAGAATCTCGATGCTTGCACCGCTATCAGTTTCATCAGAGAGTTGATATTCAGATATGGAGTTCCGCACAGTATCATCACGGACAATGGGTCAAACTTCGATTCAGACAAGTTTAGGGCCTTTTGTGCCTCTCAGGGCACTCGGGTCGACTATGCTTCGGTCGCTCACCCCCAGTCGAATGGACAAGCAGAAAGGGCAAATGGCCTAATTCTCAAAGGACTGAAACCCCGATTGATGCGCGATCTCAAGCACGCAGCAGGTGCATGGGTCGACGAGCTCCCATCAGTCCTCTGGGGACTGAGGAAAACCCCGAATCGATCGACCGGAAGAACCCCATTCTTTCTGGTCTACGGAGCCGAGGCAGTCTTACCAAGTGACCTGCTTCACAACGCTCCCAGAGTCGAGCTCTACTCAGAAGATGAAGCAGAACAAGCCCGGCAGGACGCAGTCGACCTCCTAGAAGAAGAAAGAGAAATGGCCCTGATCCGATCGACCATCTATCAGCAAGACTTGCGTCGATTCCATGCCAGAAACGTGAAGAACCGAGCCTTCCAAGAAGGAGACTTAGTCCTTCGAGTGGATCAGCAGAAACCACACAAGCTTGCTCCTACTTGGTAAGGCCCCTTCATAGTCACCAGAGTCCCCCACAATGGAGCATACCACCTCTACAATGTCGATCGCCATATTGATGAGCCACGAGCCTGGAATGCGGAGCTACTCCGCCCCTTTTATACTTGAATTCTCACTCGGACGAGATGTAATAAGAAAAACTCCTGTAGTTTATTTATCAAAGACAAGAGCGTTATAACTTTCCCAGTGATTATTATTGTTTTTGTTTGCGTAAGAAATCCCCCAGTGGGTGTCTTAGCTGCGAATCCGCTTCGCCTAAGTTGGTAAAAATCCTACCGAGTGGAGAGCAGTCCTCCCACTCGGGGGCTTAGCTGCAGTCCAGTACTCGCCTAAGTTCTCTCACTTGAGGACTTAGCTGCAGTCACGCACTCGCCTAAGTTTGTAAAAATCCTACCGAGTGGAGAGCAGTCCTCCCAC
Source organism: Triticum urartu (assembly GCF_003073215.2). Lineage (NCBI taxonomy): Eukaryota > Viridiplantae > Streptophyta > Magnoliopsida > Poales > Poaceae > Triticum > Triticum urartu. The sequence continues at coordinate 625,196,364 of NC_053026.1, forward strand.
TCGGAGGCTTAGCTGCAGTCCAGTACTCGCCTAAGTTCTCTCACTTGAGGACCTAGCTGCAGTCAGGCACTCACCTAAGTTTGTAAAAATCCTACCGAGTGGAGAGCAATCCTCCCACTCGGGGGCTTAGCTGCAGTCCAGTACTCGCCTAAGTTCTCTCAATTGAGGACTTAGCTGCAGTCAGGCACTCGCCTAAGTTTGTAAAAATCCTACCGAGTGGAGAGCAATCCTCCCACTCGGGGGCTTAGCTGCAGTCCAGTACTCGCCTAAGTTCCCTCACTTGAGGACTTAGCTGCAGTCAGGCACTCGCCTAAGTTTGTAAAAATCCTACCGAGTGGAGAGTAATCCTCCCACTCGGGGGCTTAGCTGCAGTCCAGTACTCGCCTAAGTTCCCTCACTTGAGGACTTAACTGCAGTCAGGCACTCGCCTAAGTTTGAAAAAATCCTACCGAGTGGAGAGCAATCCTCCCACTCGGAGGCTTAGCTACAGTCCAGTACTCGCCTAAGTTCTCTCACTTGAGGACTTAGCTGCAGTCAGGCACTCGCCTAAATTTGTAAAAATCCTACTGAGTGGAGAGCAATCCTCCCACTCGGGGGCTTAGCTGCAGTCCAGTACTCGCCTAAGTTCCCTCACTTGAGGACTTAGCTGCAGTCAGACACTCGCCTAAGTTTGAAAAAATCCTACCGAGTGGAGAGCAATCCTCCCACTCGGGGGCTTAGCTACAGTCCAGTACTCGCCTAAATTCTCTCACTTGAGGACTTAGCTGCAGTCAAGCACTCGCCTAAGTTTGAAAAAATCCTACCGAGTGGAGAGCAGTCCTCCCACTCGGGGGCTTAGCTGCAGTCCAGTACTCGCCTAAGTTCCCTCACTTGAGGACTTAGCTGCAGTCAGACACTCGCTTAAGTTTGAAAAAATCCTACCGAGTGGAGAGCGATCCTCTCACACGGGGGCTTAGCTGCAGTCCAGTACTCGCCTAAGTTCTCCCAAACACATCTCAATCTTCAAGGACGACGAGGGGCAGGTCGACTACCACCTTCTCCTGGAAGAGCTTCGCCACAAATACAATGTGCGCTCCGTCCCACTCTGCAGTAACAGGGTGTGGGTTGACCGCCACCTTCCCCTGGAGAGCTTCGCCACAAATACAATGTGCGCTCCGTCCCACTCTGCAGTAACAGGGTGTGGGTCGACCGCCACCTTCCCCTGGAGAGCTTCGCCACAAATACAATGTGCGCTCCGTCCCACTCTGCAGTAACAGGGTGTGGGTCAACCGCCGCCTTCCCCTGGAGAGCTTTGCCACAAACACAAGACATGAGTCGTCTGCTTCCCTCTCCTTCGGGGCCGCGCTCCGAATATAGAAAGTTGTCTCGAATGAAGAATGGTTTCACTCAGCAGGAGACTCATAAAGATATTCAACGGTAAACCAAGTTTAGATAAAATTCTGGATCCCGGATCGAGGTACTCAGGCACGCAGCCCGAAAAAGTTTAATGGGTACAAAAACCACTCGGCATTCCGAGGAAAATTTAAGGTAGGACACAAGAGTTTGTTCACTCCGCGGGAGGAGGGCTGGCAGGCTCAACGAACTCGTCCAGGTCGACGCCATCAGCAATCCGAGTGGCAGCAGCTATGAAGGTCTCCATAAAAGTTTGAAAGTCGTGCTTCTGGGTGTTTGCGACCTTGATTGAGGCCAGCTTGTCTTGTCGCACCTCCTTGCAGTGGACACGAACCAAGGACAGAGCCACATCAGCGCCACAACGAGCAGAAGACTTCTTCCACTCCTGCACTCGGTCAGGGATTCCGTTAAGTCGAGCCATCAGAGACTCAAGATCGTTTTGGAGCGTAGCCTCTGGCCAGAGTGCCGGGTCGATCCGTGACATGGCGACCTTCAGTCGAGCCAAGTAGTCCACGGCACCGTCGATGCGAGATTCCAGTCGGAGCAGATTCATGGCAGCTTCATCTTTCACTGGAGAGTTGATTGGATCCAAACCTGGTTCGATCCTCCCAGTTTCTTCTTCAAAGTCCTGGCAAAACTCTGCATTCACGATCCAAGGATAAGTCAATCTTCATACACTGGGTCGACACAAAAAAAATCAGTCGGAACTAAATGTGCACCTTCAAGCTTGATATACAACTTCTTGGCAAGGCTCCTCAGGTAGCTCTCCAGATCGTCCCTCCTACGAGCGACGCCTTCCATCTTTTCGTTCAGGTTGAGGTTCTCCTTCTTCCAACGTGTGCACTCCCTGTTGGCTTCACTCAGAGCAGTCTTCAGCTTGGTATTCTCTTCTTCCAACTGGCCGACTGAAGCCAGCTTCTGTTCGGCCAGAGCGGTCCTGTCGTCAGCCTCCTTCTGGGAAGCAGACAAATCCTGATCCTTTTTCGCCAAAGCCTCTCTCAGTTTTTCTGCAAAGAAATGATGATTGATTCAGAAATAGCAGAAGGGTGCTCGAGCCTAAAACTGACTAGTCGACAGACTTGTCTTACCAGCGGCGCCGTCTCTGACCGTCTGCAGTTCTGTCCTGGCCAGCTCCAGGTCAAGTTTCAGTTGAATCTGCTGACTTTCCAAATCAGCGAAGCGAGCTCCGAGATCACAAGATTTCTGAAATCAAAGGGGAGAAATTATTCCACGGCAAAAAAACGACAAATACTAAGACTATAGTCGACTGCCCGCAGTCCACTCCACTCGACCGGCCCGCCGGAGTCGAGTTCAAAAAAAAGAGAGACAAAGTAGAACTCAGACCACAGTCGACTGCCAGCAGTCGACCGCGGTCTCGGGGACTACACCCAGTGGGTGCACTTTGTGTGCCCCCACCGGTTCTGATTCCACTCGACCGGATCGAGCGGAAGAAACAAACTACCAGTTCGGTTTTACTCGACAAAATACAAAGACTACGGTCGACCGCCAGCAGTCCGCCGTAGCCTCGGGGACTACACCCAGTGGGTGCACTCAGCGTGCCCCCACTAGTCCAAAAAATTCGATCGACACTACACCCAGTGGGTGCACTCAGCGTGCCCCCACTAGTCCAAAAAATTCAATCGACACACCCAGTGGGTGTACAGATGAAAAGATTTTTGGAAAGAATCTTCAGATAGCATACCCTAACAGAACAAGCGGCGACCAACTAACCTGAACATTGCTCTGGAGAGCCGAGCTGGCATCATAGGCGGCTTGGCTGGCGTCCCGCACCGTCTTCATCTTCTCCATCATAATGCCCGCCTGGCATATGGCTTCCCTAGCAGCATTCACCTCATCCTCCGGGACATGATGAGTTGCAAAAAGTGAAGGCGGGTCGACAGGGGCCTGAGCAGTCGAAGAAGAAGGCAAGGCACTCGACAGGGGCTCCGCGAAGGTAACAGAACCCCGATTGACGTCACCAGTGTCCTGAACGACTGGTTCCGCCCTCGGCGTCGACTGCAGCGCCTCACTTACAGGAGCTCGCCTACTCTTCCTCGTCAAAGACCTCTCGGGCTCTTCATCATCATCAGGGAGGTCAATAATGTTGGGAGCTGTACAAAGTTCAAATTGCCAAAATCACATCACCCAATGATGCACGATGCAGTTGAATCGACCAAAGATAGTATGGCAGAAATCATACCCGGATTAGAAGTGACCGCATCCTCCATCACCTCATCATCATCCCTGTAAGCTGAGGTCCCGAAAGTGGCAGTGCTAACAATTCCAAAGCTCGTCTAGTTAAAACAAGAAAAATAAACAGCGTCGAGTGAATACAAGGAGAAACACTCATGCGGAGGCGACAGGGATATCGATCTTGATCTTCGGCACCGCCTTCCGAGTCTTCGGTTCTGCAACTTTGGGGTGCTTTGGCGCATTCTCAGTCGTGGTTGGTGAAGAGATCCGAGGACGCTTCGAAGACTGACCAGCCTGAGCAGTCGCCTTGTCGCGGGCACTCGGCCGATCCTGGTCAAGCTTGGATCGCCTTTCTATGCGAGGAGGCGGCTCGACTTCTTCCTCATCACTCGAGTCGTCGCTTCCTCCATCCCCTTCACCATCGGAGGTCCACTCGCCACTTTCGCCACCACTCGCCTCGCCTTCCAAAGCTTGCTCTTGCTCCCCGTTGGGCATCGAATACATTTCAAGAATGGCCTGAAAGAAAGCAGGGAGAACAAAGTCAGTCGACACAATACAGACAGCTGCGCGAGTGAATTCAGATTACAAGCAAAAACTCAGAATCAGACCTTCTCTGGTGCATGAGACCGGTCGAATGGAGGGACTCTCCTGGCTCCCCTGGGGTTGTCCTTGTTCCCGGTAATGCTCGACAGCCACTTCTCCAGCGTGTCGTCATCGACCTCCTCCGGGTGGATCCGATTGGAGTCTTCTAGACCCGAATACATCCACATCGGGTGGTCTCGGGCTTGGAGAGGCTGGATGTGCCGCTGAAGGAAGACCTCCAAGAGATCCATACCAGTGACCCCGTCACGAATGAGCTGGACCACTCGGTTGACCAGCACCTTCACGTGCGCCTTCTCCTCCGGGAGCACCTTCAAAGGGGAGGGTTTTTCCACTGGTCCATGGTAAAGGGAGGGAGGCCAGTCGATTGCCCTGGCGTCGACTGGTCTTTGCAGTAGAACCAGGTCGACTGCCATCCGCGAACTGAATCGGGAAGAATCATGGCCAGAAAGGAGCTTTTTCCCCTCGTCTGGATGCCAAGACCCCCACACATCTGGATCACTTGGGTCCTCTCGTCACTCGGATTAGCCTTTTTCACTGTCTGAGAGCGACAAGTGAAAATATGCTTGAAAAGACCCCAGTGAGGTCGACAACCCAAGAAGTTCTCACACAAGGAAATGAACGCGGCAAGATAAACGATTGAGTTGGGGGTAAAATGGTGGAGTTGAACCCCAAAGAAGTTCAGAAACCCTCGGAAGAAAGGATGAGGGGGCAAGGAAAACCCACGGTCGACGTGGGTGGCAAGAAGAACGCGCTCACCCTCCCTGGGTTGCGGCACAGATTCCTTCCCCGGAAGCCGCGCCGAGTCGTAGGGGATCAGCCCTCCCTCGGCCAGGTCGTCGAGGTCTTCTTGGGAGATCCTCGAGTGGATCCAGTCGCCCTGGATCCAACCCCTCGGCAGGCCAGTCCGCGAGAAAGATCCGCCCCGGCTCGTCGCCTTCCCCTTTGACCTCGCTGTCGCCTTCTTTGCCCGCTCCAGAGCCGCTGTCTTCTCCTTCACCATTGTCGCCGACGAGACGCGTGTGGCGCGGTGGCGCTGGAGCGAGAGCGAGCGCAGAGGAGAGGCGTGAGGAGGAGAAGAGATAATGGGGCGCACTGTTCGGGAACCCCAGTCCAACGCCTTATATGAGGCCGCTTCCGAGTGGCTGACAGGTAGGCCCAGATGGCTCTGTCAAATCCCGTAACGACGGCACGAGCGATACATGGCGAAAAAGGTGGCGCGGGGATCGAGGCGGCTCCGCTCTATCTCGTCCGATTACTGCGGCCTCCCCCGTCCCGCGCGCTTCCCAAAATTCGGATCCCACCAAATCCGCGGGCAGCAAATAACTTGCCAGACCAAAGATCTCCTCCGCACCGTCGCTCGGAGCCTTACAAGTAAAGAAACTCACTCAACGAAGAAATTAAGAATGGATCAAGGCGACTGAAAAGGAGGTTGCTGCCATCACTCGGGTCCGTTGATCTAGAGCAAGATATGCTCATGGCATGAAAAACGAGTCGGAGAGGTCCTCAACTCCTTCCCCACTCAAACCTCGATCCATTCGGGGGCTAATGATGAAGCTATGTACCTAGGGTAGGGTCATGGACCTGTCCTAACCGCCCTACCCAAGGACATCTCTAGAAGAAATCATCTTTCAATCGACTTGAAGGTGTTCCACTCGACAGACTCGAAGCCACTCGACCAAGAAGCGATCACTCGACCAAGATCCAACCACTCGACGACCAAGAGACCTAAAGTCACCCCGCACGCTGACGGTCGGTCATTAAATAGCTTTTATGGTCATCATAGCACTTTATTACTAGCGTTACCAGTAACGCCCTGCCTTAATGTACATTGAACCCTTCGTAACATGGGTTGGCCGGGGTCCTGGCGCACTATATAAGCCACCCCCCTCCTCCGAGACAAGGGTTCGCGCCTCTGTAACTCATACTCACATAATCCAGTCGACCGCCTCCGGGCTCCGAGACGTAGGGTTTTTACTTCTTCCGAGAAGGGCCTGAACTCGTAAACCTTGCGTCCTTACAACTTCTCCATAGCTAAGATCTCGCCTCTCCATACTTACCCCCCTACATTACTGTCAGACTTAGAACCACGACAGGCGTACAGCTGGCTGACATCGGCTCCACACGGGCCGAGGGTAGGCACAAGCACAAACTTTAATCTAATCTTCACAAAATTACTTTGCAACTACTATACACATGAGCCTGGCATGTAAGATGATCTTCACCACCAATAGTTAGCCAAAAACCAAAAATACATAGCAATGCCCTCACGAACAATGGATTCAAACACTAAAACCAAAAGAAAACAAATCGGGGGCATTACTGGCATCCATTGGAGAAGATCTGGGAGGAGGACAGATCCACATAGCCGATCCGGTGAACGACTAGAAGAATTGGGGCGCCGAACGGCTCGTGAAGCAGCTGCGGCAGCGACACAGAGGCTAGGGTTATACACTGGTGTGGGACGAATGAGGCGAAAATATAACTCCTCGTCCCATGCCCACTTATATAGCCCTGAGACCAGAGCGATTGTCCCACTCTTGGTACAACCAGCGGTAGTGAGGGCGGTACTTCTGCTCGCCTGGGGTAGGAGCGGTAGTACCACACACACTACAACGGTTGTAGCGCCCAACGTTATAGCCCACCAGGTGGTTGGTTGAACCACCCACCTGAGCGGTTGTACCGCTTGCCACGGAAATCGCTACTATATGCAATTTTGGAATTTGGGACTTGTGCGTAAAGATATTTAGAGGGTTTTTAGATGAGTAATGGCATGGGATGGAGATAAAGTCACTGAAATAGGGTAGTATACATTCAAATGGTGGAAGATGCAAAGACAAAAACCAACTTTGGAGTGTTCTCCCACATATTTAGCATATAGGTAACCTTAAAGTTTAATATGTCAAAATGAAAATCCAATAACTCCAACTTTCCAAAGGAAGGGCGGCGGCCGAAGCCACCATGTTTGAGCATTTCACTTGGGCAACGAAGATGTATCTTGAGCCCAATGATCAAATCTTTTAATTGAAGCACATTTGTCACCAAAATGACGATAGTGAATTATTTTTTCATTTATCCATATTCCATAATAAGAAGAGTGTAAGTTCATGGAAAGAACAACACTCCCACTATGTTAAACCGCTCGGCAATTTTTCCTCCTTGACGTCGGAGTGCTTGACACATGCGTCCTCCTCCTTCGCCAAGAGGTCATCGAACCTCCCTGACATCTTGGCTGCCTCCCCTTCTCTCTTTTCCTTCTCCTCCTCCCACTTGTTTCACTGGAACCCTCTTTTAACCTTCTTAGGGTCGATTGGATCACCTGCTTCTTCATTGATGTTGATGATGGCGGTCTTGACGTTGTTGGCAATGAATAAATTCCAATTGGGTTACCCACTCAACTTCAACCAACAACGCATGACGATGAAGTTCCTCTTCTCCCTTTCAAGAACAAGTTGCACGCACATGAAGGCTACAAAGAAAGTTGAGAAGGGAGGAGGGTGAGCGGCGGGATGATAGAGGAGATAGTTGAGAGCGGGGGGGGGGGGGGGGGGGGGGGGGGGGGGGGGGGGGGGGGGGGGGGGGGGGGGGTCTCGCAGAAGCACTGCGGTCAGCTCTAAATGTGCGGGCTTCGCCTCAGTTCGGGTGGGCCAGGATGTCGGAGTCTAATGTGGCTAGTGTCCGGACTGCCACAAAGCCCCTCTAATTTACTTTCGATTTGCCAAAAATGAACACCCGGACCGGTCTACGGACAAATACGAGACATTTTTGAATGGCTTGCGACGTCCGGACAGATCGGTCCGGACGCTTGCGTGGCGTTGGAGATGGACTAACCATGCTTGTATCTTGGAAGTCCCGTGAATCAAAGAAGGTCCAAAGATGCGCTCACAAAGCTCAAAATAAACTTTCAATCCACTTTATGAATAAAACACCAACCGAGTCTGTACAAACACCTCGCAAGGCTAGTGACATTTTCCCGGAAAATGTGGCGAACAGCTCATGAAGAAAAAAAAACTATAGCTCGCACGTGTGCTAACATGAATGACCGTATCGTGCGAGCATCGTGAGGTAACATGGTTTCTATATCGATCGAGCCAGCGGGCACGCCGTTAAAACCAATGCCACACGATGAATCGACGTCGCATCAGGCTGGAGTCCGACCGATCACATCATCTCCTCCTATCTTCCCAGCGAAAAATGCCGATCCACCGAACCAAATCAAATCTGAGTGCTGGCTGCCTGTTTTTTCTTCCTTTTTTTGAATGCTGGCTGGCTCTCTTTTTCTCCCCCGTTCCTAAATATTTATATTTTTAAAAAATTTAAATGGACTATCACATATGAATGTATACAAACATACTTTCTCCGTTCGAAAATACTTGTCGGAGAAATAAATAAAAAAGAATGTAGCTGAACTAATATATGTCTAGATATATCTATTTCTCCGACAAGTATTTCCGAACAAAAAGAGTATTTTAAAGTGTATATTCATTCATTTTGCTTGGTATGTAGTCATTTGTTAAAATCTAAACAAATATTTACAAACGGAGAGCATCGAAAGTAACTAAAAAATGGCGGCAGCAGATACGAATACTGGCAGCGCAGTGGCAGGAAAAAGAAATGGCCGTACACGTCACCACACACATGGCGGTACGGCAGATTCTCACTGGCTCCGGCTGGCTGGCGTCCCTTCCTTCATCCCAATCTCACCCACGCACGGTGTCAGACCGCCAGCGCTCCTCCCTACATCGTGCCAAAAACCATCTGGCAGGAGGAGCCAGCGGTGGACCCCACCACCACCACCCCGCCTCCACCATCTCGCCAGAAAAATCAGCCTAAACCCCACAGCAAAGCCCCGAGCGCCGTCGGATCAGATCCCACTCCACCACCACGCACCACCACGCTCCTGCCGGCCTCCGCTCCTTATATTCCGCGGCCGGCCGGATCCCCTGCCCATTTTCCGTCTCCCCCCTCTGTCCTCTCCTCCCTCCTCGAGCTGAGCTGAGCTCGCGCTCGCGGGGAGCGAACGAACCATGGAGCCGGCGACGATGGCGTGGACGGCGGGGCTGGTGGGCGCCGGCCTGGTCTACTGGTTTGTGTGGGTGATGGGCGCGGCGGAGGTGAAGGGGAAGCGGGCGGTGGATCTCAAGATGGGATCCATCACGCGGGACAAGGTGCAGGACAAGTACACGCAGTACTGGTCCTTCTTCCGCCGCCCCAAGGAGACGGCCACCACGCAGGCCTCCGCCGACAAGGTGCCCGCCTTCGTCGACACCTTCTACAACCTCGTCACCGACATCTACGAGTGGGGCTGGGGCCAGTCCTTCCACTTCTCGCCCTCGCTCCCCGGCCGCTCCCACCGCGACGCCACCCGCGTCCACGAGGAGCGCGTCGCCGACCTGCTGGGGGCCAAGCCGGGCCACCGCGTGCTCGACGTCGGCTGCGGCGTCGGCGGGCCCATGCGCGCCATCGCGGCGCACTCCGGCGCCCGCGTCGTCGGCATCACCATCAACGAGTACCAGGTGAACCGCGCCCGCGCGCACAACCGCAAGGCCGGGCTGGACGCGCAGTGCGAGGTGGTGTGCGGCAACTTCATGGCCATGCCCTTCGACGACGCCTCCTTCGACGGCGCCTACTCCATCGAGGCCACCTGCCACGCGCCCAGGCTGCAGGACGTGTACGGCGAGGTGTACCGCGTGCTCATGCCGGGGCGGCTCTACGTGTCCTACGAGTGGGTGACCACGCCGCTGTACCGCGCCGACGACCCGGCGCACGTGGAGGCCATCCACGGCATCGAGCGCGGCGACGCGCTCCCGGGGCTGCGCCGGCAGGACGAGATCGCGTCGATCGCGCAGGAGGTCGGGTTCGAGGTGGTGCAGGAGCTGGACCTGGCCCTCCCACCCTCGCTGCCATGGTGGACGCGGCTCAAGATGGGGCGCCTCGCCTACTGGCGCAACTCGCTGGTGGTGCGCGTGCTCACCCTGCTCCGGATCGCGCCCAAGGGCGTGGTGGAGGTGCACGAGATGCTGTACGAGACCGCGCAGCACCTCACCCTCGGCGGCGAGACCGGCATCTTCTCGCCGATGCACATGGTGGTCCTCCGCAAGCCCGTCGCCGACGCCGCCGAATAGAGCGAGCGATCAAACAAGAAGTAATTTCAATCAATTTCTCATCAGAGGTAAGAAAAACCGGGAGGGAGGACAGGCTTATTATTAGCTAATGGAGCACTACTAGTACAATTGATTTGGTGTTGTAGCCGAGAGAGGAGAGAATAGGAGCGGCCGATGATGCTTACTGTTTGTTGGTGGTAGCTTTCGTTTTCGTTTCGATTTTTGGGTGGAGTTGGGCTGCATGCAGGCTGGATTCAGATTTGTTTCTGCTTTGATCCGTGGATTGGATAGATCTTCCTTTTCTTCTATGTATCGTCAGCTATATTTTGTCCTAAAACTCAGATGGAGTCTCGTGTTGCACACTGAAATTGTGCAGGAAATCAATCACTCTGTTTCGGTTCCCGTCCGTGTGTTTGGCGGTAAGAAACGGACAAACATTCCCGCGTTCCCCGTTCACTGCGGCTACTCTACCTTATCTTTCTCACCGGCCTCCACGTACGCGGCCAGAGGAAGCTCCAAAGGTTCACGAACTCCGAGCTGTAGCGCGTGGGGGCACTCGGGTGTCCCAATGGCAGGTGGAGCCGTGAGATCGGATCTCGTGGCATAGAGAACTGTGGGTGGTAGGTTGTGGTCGGGGCATCGATCGGTGCAACACAGCACGTGAGCCCGGTCACGGAGGTCGACGCGCCATGTTTCGCCCGCCCGCCCGCCCGCCACCGCTTTCCTTTGTTTTGTTTTGTCCGGAAGAAAGCTGGCTGCCACCTGCGTGCCTGTCCTTTGCTTTTCTGCGTGGCCGCCGGCCCGTCCGTGGCCCCTCGCCAGAGGCCGCCACAAGTCAGTCTCTCTGGTGGCAGTGGCAGCGGGGAATCGTGTCGAAAATATCCGGTGGAGCATGTCGATGGCAGGTGGGGTCGTTCGTGTCAGTCGGCGTGCGCTGGGGGGCCTCTGCCGGTGACAGGACCAGTCTGTCCATGCGCTGGCACGCAGAGGACGACGTGGAACTTTCGGCTTTGTTGTGTAGCAACTTTCAGATAGGTTTGGAATTTACGATTTCCCCATTTTTTGCATGTAGTACGTTGCAAATTACTACTTCCAGACGATATACGGATTAAAAACTCTCGCAGGTTCACCATATTGCTAGCTGTAGCCTCCAAACCAGTTTATACTAGCACGCTTCATATTCTAACTTTAGGCTAACTCCACTGTGCGACCCTATCCTGTCAGCTCTCGTCTGTTTGGGATAAAAGGAACAAACGAGACGGTCCAGTGTGCGGGTGCAAACGGACTTTTGTCCACTTTGTGTCCGCTTTCGACCCATCCCTGTGTCGTTTTTGGGATGAAACGGACAGCGCGCGGACGGACGAGACGCGCACGCTTGTTCTCCCCTGGCCCGCCTGTCGGTGTGAGAAACCAAAACCCTCCACGCCCATTTGGCGTCATTTCCCCCAAACCCTCTCACGTCCCTCCCGCCGCCCCCTTTCTCCCTCGTCCATGGCGGACGCTCCGCCGAGTTCCGGCGGCCTGGCCGTCGACCCGCCCGCAAAGGTGAAGAAGAAGGCACCAAGGAAGCCGCGGTCGGAGTGCACGCCGGAGGAGATCGCTAAGTTGGACGCGGAATCGGCGAAGAGGAGGAAACAGAGAGCGGTCGTCAAGGTCAATGCCGCCGCGGCCAAGTTTGCCGCCCAGCGCGAGGAGCTGGAGGCCGTGCGACGCAAGGCCTCTGCCGACGAGAAGGAGGACCTCCTCAACAAAGCGCACGCCATCCTCATGCTTGGCATGGGCCGTCCGGCCGGGTTCCCTACAGCGGCCGCCGGCCCTGCGAGCACAGGCTCGTCGGTCGCGCGGCCTCCGCACTGCCAGTCGCCGACGTCGCGGACCGCGCCCATGTCGCCCGGCTTTACTCCGTCAAGGCACGACGGCCAGACCCGTTTCTCGGGGTCGCCGGACGTGGGCTTGTTCGCGCCGTCCACACCGCGTCACGCGGTCATCATCGACCTCAACGTCACGCCTGGGTCCAACAATGGCGGTCGGGCGTCCGTCGAGATGCAAAGAAAGCAAGCACGGGCACCGTTCACGGGCACCATGCCGGCCTCCCGCGTCTTGTTTGACGGAATGCCAACACCAACGCCAACGGTCTACGACCCCTTCTACAACCAGTACAGTACATTGAGGACATGATCTTCGAGGGTGGGCATGGCCGTGCCTACGACCCCGAGGAGACCCAAAGTCATGATGGCCGCGCCTAGTACGTGCCCGATGAAGAGGCCGACGACCATGCTGACTACGACCATGGTGACTCATGGCATGAAGACGATGACATCTATGTCGAAGGTGACGGTGATGAAGAAGAAGGCAATGACGTTGATATTAGTGGCGAGCCATTGTTCATCGACGAGCTCACCCAAAGAGCGGAAGCACAAAAGAAGAGGAAGAGCATTCGCACGGGTTCATACACACAAGATGAGGACAAGTTGATTTGCCAAGCTTGGATGGAGATTATCCAAGATCCGAGGACCGGCGCGCAACAAAAGAGCATTGTTTTTTTGGACAAGAGTCCACAAAACATTGCATGAAAGGAAGATGTTTGAGCCCTACCAATTTACAAGCAACCGTGGCATCGACTCGATTCAAAAGAGATGGTTGTTCATCCAACAAGAGTGCAACAAGTATTGGGCCGCATTTGAGAGCATTGAAGCACGACCCGTGAGTGGTCTCGGCGTTGGGGACATGGTATGCTCTCCTCTTCCTAGCCCTTTCCTTGCTACGGCCATGACACTCCGGCCGTGTATATGTTTGCATGTTCACTTGTTGTTGATCATGTGATTTAGGCATTTCAATCTTTGGAGGCATTCAAGACCCGGCACAATAACAAGTCATTCACTCTTACGCATTGTTGGACGATCATCAACAATTGTCCTAAGTTCAAGGACCAATACCGTGAACTACAAAGGAAGACAGGACTAAAGACGGCCAAGTATGCCGGAGGTGGAGATGGCGAGGCCTTGAAGAGGCCGAGGGGCAAGACCAACTCCAAGGTTGATGACATACGTGATGCCTCATCCATGGCATTGCATGACACTTTGCATGGCATGATGTCCCAAAAGGATGTGAGAGACGAGAAGAAGCGGCAAAGTAAGGAGGAGCAAATGAAGCAATAACTAGACCTTCAAACAAAGAAGCTTGAGATGAAGGAGGTGGCCAAGAGGAGGAAGATCGACATGAAGGAGGCGGCCCGGCAAAGGCAGCTCGACATCGAGGCCGACAACGTCAAGGCCAGGCAGAGGCAGCTCGACATCGAGGCCACGAACGCCGCCACCAAAGCGAAGGAGGTGGCCCTTGCGATTATGAGCGTGGACTTGTTGAAGATGAGCGACAAGACGAGGGCCTGGTTCGAGGCTAAGCAGAAGGAGATGCTCGAAGCCGAAGGCCTGAACTAGGTCGTCCGATCGGCCGTGGCCGTTCTTTCTGCAGGTCGGCAATGGGTGCTGCCCGCTTGCTGGGCCACTGGCTGTGTGCCGGCGAGAAAACATTCATTTTGGTGGCTGGTTGTGTTGCCGGCCGCTGGCTACGTTGCCGGCGAGGACAACTATTCATTTTGGAGGCTGGCTGTGTTGCCGGCCGCTGGCTGATGCCGGCGATTGACGTGTAGGCCGCTGGCCTGAACTAGGGCTTGACATTTGAAATGGTTTTTTTTATATTTTAAATAGACACGGATAGAATAAGACAAATGGATGCGGCTGCGCGCTGGGCGTATGGCCACCGCATCTCAGGACATGCCCATACACATCCTAAATTTCATCCCAAACGGATGAAATCCGGACAAAGCGGACGTCCGTTTGAGGTCGTGCGGTGGAGTTGGCCTTAGACCGTAATAACGGACCAACGCGTACATGTCCTTCGGCATTTAATAAAGCATGTCCGGGCAGCATAGAACAGTGAACTACGTTGACTGGGTGGGAGACTTCAGCACGTCGTCTTCATGGCCAATTTACAGAACACTGAATATAGGTGCAAGTGGTACGTGGGTGGTTGTTTGTTACCATGGTAGAGATTGCGTGTATGGATTGAAAAAAACACGACAATATTTCACTGGAATTAGCCGTGAGCACCAACGGCCAGTATACATGGAGGTTAGGCATACAATGGCGCGTCTAGTGGAGGGAGGAAATATTTTGTTACAATTAGTGAAGGGGACAAACCATGGGATTAACATAAATGTTAGGGTGACATGTTCACAAGAACGAAACAACCACCTCATATGACAACGATTGTGCTTTTTAAGGCTGGTCGTAATGAGAGTATCATATAGTAGTATCATGCATATGATACTACCTCCCTAATGCATAATATCATATACTAGTATCATGTAATACTTTATTTATTGCCATGCATGACATAAAGTAGCATAATATTTATTATGATATAGTATCACGATATGATACTTAATCATCTTTTTTTTCATTTAATGCTATGACACATCATCAAAATTACCTAGTTGGCATGCATGATACTAGTTATGATACTACCATTACAACCAGCCTAAGAAGAAAAGATCACATAGTGGTTGGAAACGGCTAGTCCTCCGTACATAGGCGGAAGAAGGAGAGGACGCGAATTTAAGTGCAACGTGTAGTTGGAGAGGACGTGCATTTAAGTGCAACGGCTTTTTCTGCGGCGGGTACATAGCGTGTGCACCATTCTTTTTCTATACAGCATAGAGAAAAAGTGAACACGATACTGGAAAGCATGGAATATAGTGCCACTATTTTAGTGGGCTCGGATCCCATGCATCTGGATGAGCAGGATTTTGATGGGTGTAGTCGACGTGTGCTCCTATGCAATTTCGTCAAATGTTATGTCAAGTTTAACAACGAAACACCTTCATCCTCCCATTAATTACAAAACAGTAAAACTGAGCTACCTACGCCCTTCCACAGCGACTTGGCGTTGCTCTACTGTCCGATCAGATGGCCCTGATCCTCCGAACGTCCTTCACTCCTCGTCGGCCCGTCACAACGCATTTACCAGCCGACCCAACATAACTGGGCCGCTGCTCCGCTAACCTACCTGGGCGCTTTGTCGTTAATCGGGCTTTTTAGCGGGCCTTCCCCTCAACGCTGCATCTTCTTCGCAAGGCGTTGAGATTTTCCATCGAAGCGTCTCCGCCCCATGCGGCCGGGCGTCTCCTCCCCGTTCGACTGTATCTCCCCTTTGGCCTCCCTTCAGGTAACCTTACCGACGATGCAGATCGGTGCCGTGGTAGAGGGTCGATGATGGAAGAGAAAGATGTGAAAGTGGAGCCCCTAGGGAGATCGAGAAGGAAGAAAGGAGCCATGGACCCATAGTACCAGCGACCGCTGCTCCAAGAAGCAACCGAAAATGGTCCTCCTCCTTCGAGGACTTGTGTCCACTCTGTCCCAATCTCCTGCTCCTCTCCCATTTTTTTCCCGCCAACCTCAAATGGGCAATGGTTGCTTCTCGTTTCTCTCGCATCATCTCGTTTATAGATGTCGATTTCGTTTATAATATGCTGCATTTGGGGAACTGCGTGGCGTCTCAAGGTCCGGGGCGCATCCAAACAACTGGGCTACCTTGGTTTTTATGACATTGCCACGTAGGTGTACCTCGCTATGGCCTATGGGACAATGTTCATTGATCATCATATCCTACTCCAGGAAGGTCCAGGTTGTCGATTTTTCTAAAGACCCAACAACCTCTGGCTTCACTGTATTAAGCAGGGGTAGATATAAAAACAAAGTTTAAACCGTAGATCAGCGGTACAATTGTAGCTTTGACCCATACTTGAAAGCAACAGTGGAAATATCTCGTTATTTTTTGAATTTGAATATAGTTATTCTCATATTAAATTTACCTTTTTCAGCAGAGCAAGTTCCCTCCAAAATCTATTTTGATGCAAGGAAAACATTTTTTCATCAAGCGCTCCAGTATCTTTTCTCCATCTAGGTTTGTGCTTATTGATCTCTTCTTTGGCTTACATGATGCACTTCAATGCAAATTGTTTTCTGCTACATTAGATAAGAAAAGATTAAACGAGCTTAAATTCAGCAGGGTCATTGATTTTTGTCATTTCTTTAGTTTCGACAATCACTTATACCGCCGCATAAAAACGCTTATACATTCGGCAGCTTGTACGCCTCTTGGCTTCTTGCACGCGTGAAATGATGTCCACTGCCAAAAGGAAGATGGAGCCAAAGGTTGAGTACAGGGTACGGAACGCCTTCTCGCACAAATTACTTAACCTCCGAATAAATTACAAATTTTTGTTTATGACTACTTTTAAAGCATTTTCTTTTAATTTCTTGTATAGTGTGAAGATTCATTTCAGGCTCATTGTTTTGTAGATTTTATATTACAAATTTTATTTCATATTTGTATTGTTTTATAATTGATTGAAATTGGACGGGCGTGGCAACGCGCGCCTACATGGTCTAGTTACATGTATATGTACATGCATTAGAACAACCCACTCTTCTCCCACATGCACTCGTTTTTTTAATTATATGCATGCATACATTAGAAAGATAAAAAACTGATGTCATCCTAAATTCCCCTGTTTTAAAAATTCAAAATATTTTGTAGCTCAACTATCGGTCCGATGCAAAATCCGTACTCATGTCAAAGGTTACTGCGCCTAGCTACATAAGTTACCACGTGTGTGATGTGTAAGTTATCGTGGATTTTCACTGAAGTTATGTAGGAAATAAAAAAAGGTTCCCCTGGTCAATGTTACCATTGTATTTGTATGTGAATTATCAGGTCCGCACTTTATATTACAATGCTATTTACACATATAGTTATCCGAGTCTTTAACGAGGACGCATGTGGAGCTTGAATGGGCCGTAGATAGTGCGGCCCATTTTGCACGCGCTATTTTTTTAATCTATTTGTAAAACATGTACTCCCTCCTATCCATATTACTTATCGCTCAAACGGATGTATCTATCACTGAAATATGTCCAGATACATTTGTTTGAGTGACAAATAATTTGGATCGGAGGGAGCACGTAATAATAATTATGTTCAAATATTTGTGTGTTATAAATATTATGCATACAAACCATGATTAGTGAAAAACATCTTAAATACCCATGTATTATATAAAAATATTTATTTGATATGGACATTTAAAATGTATATTAAATAAAAAATTAATGAATATAAAAACTTATACACTCGCAACTTATATTTAAATTATACAAAATGGTGAATGAAAACATTTATTAAATATTTATGAATATTCCCTTGTTTACAGTTTGTACTCATGACTTATATTTAAGAAACTTATATAATTTAAATATTAGAGACAATCATTCATATAAAAAGTTTAACTTATAAATTATGAATCTTTGTAATTATATAAAGATTGAACTATAGAATGCGTGTATAATTATTGAAATGTTTGTATAATTAAATTAATATTATGAATCCCAAATTTTAAAAATATATGAGTACCTTTTGAAAATAAGTTAATTCATTTGTATGTACAATATTTATTATACATGAATATTTCAACCGTTATTTGAATTACTGAGATTATAATTTACATACACAAATTTCTAGACAAATGAATAGGTGCAAAATCGGCCGCACTGACCGCAACCCATTTCAGCTTCACAATGGCCTTTGTTCTACTTCCTCTGTCCGAAAAAATGTGTCTATCAAATGGATGTATCTAGCACTAAGTTAATATTAGATACATTCATTTGAAAGACAAACTTGAGATAAGCTTTTTTGAACGGAGGAAGTAGTACATTAATCCTACTTATCCATTGCAGACGTGTGAAGATGTGAAGACTGGCTAGAGTGGGTTGCGTGCTACGCTAGTTGGAGACTTGGTTGCCATCTTTTACCTGTTGATTTCACTCTGTACTGATAGGCGGGGCCCACTAGTCATAGAGGTAAAAAATGCCATGTGCTTTTTGAAAGATAATCCAAGTTTTTTTTTTTGAAAAAACCTACTCCCTCCGTCCAGGTGCATAGGGCATCTAAGGTGATGCATCGCAATCTAGGTGTGTGGGGATTGGATGGAGAAGACTAAACCAAAAATCAATGACAATAATAATTCCTATTTGGCCGACTTGGAAAATTGGGAGGGGCCAACCACAACGTTGGTTTCCCATGCCATTAATTCCTAAATCGCAACATGCAATACCCATTTAATGCGCCAACCAATGAAAATGTTAGCATGCAAAATAAAAATTAATGATTGTGAAGAATGAGGAACTTATTCCATGCATAGTGACTTATATATTTGGAATACTAATTTTTCGTTAGACGTCCTATGCACCTGGACGGAGGGAGTAGCAACAGTTCCCCCTTCTCTCAGGTCTGGTGGCTGACAACGGGCCTCATGTGCCTAGTCAACGCAGATTCCGTATATAGACGGGATAAGAACCGTGTATTTGCACATCCGAGTCAAGTTTTTACATCACTTTGATGTATACCGTAATTTCTGACATCAAAGTGATTGTTTGTGCCAATTTCTAGCATCACCGGTCTAATTAACTCTATAAAATTCCTACAAACCAAATGAGGCCTTAGATTCCTGGACAGAACTCTTGTTGCTTGGTGCTCAGTAGTACTCCAGTTGCGAAACTAAAGAAATCAGTTGCAAAGTTATTCTCGGATGATGCTCTGCTCACTAGCTAGAAGTAGAATGGAGTGATACACATCGGCGCCCACGGAATTGAGCGGTAAATTCGTGCCAAAAGAGGGGTTAACTATCACCGGATCGATGAATCACATGTCTTCTCTCTTCTCTGAGCATAGTGGAGGGGAATCAAGGCATATCTACGTTTGGCGTCCGTCAGTTAACTTACATCGAATATCTACCTACACGGATATTTTATGATCTTCACGATCTGGCGCCACTGAATGAATAGTTAGTTTCCCTAATGAGATGCACATCGTGCACTCCGGCGACCAACCAAAACGGTCCGTGCTGCATATGCCGCTGAGATGCACGTCGTCCGCTCTGGATCTGCCTGGCCGGAGCAAACCCTTTCATTAATTTATGTACTGACTTTCTTGCTGTTTTAGTTTCATTAGTGGCATTATTAGTCGAGTTCGAGGAGCTGTTAGCCAGTCACCATCCATCATAATTTGTCAATCGTGGCAAAACCTGGCAACTGTGTAACTCTCTAGACCTCTTTTCGCCATGGGTCACGATCTGTGCGTCCAATCACCACGCATACTAGTACCAGTACCTTTTCTGGATCACGATCTACGCCATCGGATGCACGTTTCTCCGTCCTGCTTTTTTCTATGCCGTGTACGTCAGCTGTTACGTACTAGTACGTGCACAAATCGGCAGTAAAAATCCTCGTGCGCGCGTGTCACTTCCTCCGTGATCGCCCGGATCGCTGGTGACTTCTGGCCGTGCATGGATCACATATGCGTGGCCGACATGGAGCGCCGACGTGGGTGACGTCGCTCTCGATAGCCTCTCCGCACCACTCGCTCCAGTTGGCCGTTATCGATCCGGACAGGTGGTGAGACAAGGAGCGGGCCACTTGGCCGTGGCGTCGCGTAGGAGGGCGACGTCGCCCAGCAACGTGACTATAGCAGGGACCCTCGCTCCAGCCACCGGCCACGGTTAGAGCATCTACAACACAATGGACTACTAATTTGACACCTTAGAGCACCAATAGCCGGACGCCCTATATCCGTCTCATAAGAACATCCAGGCAGGCCGTCCGGTCACTCACCGGTCACAAAATACCGACCAAATGGGCTCTCAAACGGATATGAGGCAGCCCGGGCAAGCCCGGACGCGTCCGCCTCACAAGCCCGGCCCAGCACCGACCCCACGGATGTCTCACAAAAAACTCCATCGGGCTCATCGCTCCGAAACCCTAACTCACTCACTCTCCTCTCCCGCTCCGTCCTCTCATCTCCCCGCACCGATTTAGGTCGAATCCGGTGCAATGTCGAGCTCGAACAGCTGCTCCGACTACGAGCTGGATTCGGAGTATGACCTTGCCCTCCGCACTCACCTTGGAGTGGTCCAAGGTGGGGACCGGGGGCAGCTCCGGATCTGCAGCCTCGCCGCTGCCGTAGCTTCCCCGTCGGTGCAGCTCGGATGCCGACGTTGGCTCCTCCCGGCTCGGGGCAGCTCCGACAGGCGGCTTGCACAATTCGTGCCTCCCCTACGCTGTTCCCTGTCCATGCCGGCTATTGCCCCCCCTCGTGGGCAGCAGTGGGTGCTTGTGTCCGCCCAGCCGGCCCGGACACACACGCCGGAGTCCTGGGCGCGCGCCGCCCGCCGCGAGAGGCAGCGGGCAAGGGAGAGAAACGCTGCGGAGAGCTCTGTCCACCGCCACCGTGGGGTACCGGCGGAGCCCAATGAGGACGAGCGGCTCCTCACGTGGGTCTACCGCCAATCGCGTACGACGGCGGAGACGGATGCTCAGCGGCTCCGCTGGAAAAACGCGAAGGCTCTACGGCTTGCCATCGAGCAGTACGAGCAGGAGGCGAAGGAGAAGACAATAAAGGCGGGTCGGCTGGCCAAGCTCAGGCGCCAGTAGGACCGGGCCGTCCAACGCCTCAAGGGCCTCATCATCGCCTCCTCCTCGCCCGACGACGATGACTCCTTGTTCGACGAATCTGATGATCCACCACCAGCCGCCGATGGCTACAGCTACGCCGGCGACCAGAAGGGGAAAGGGCCGGCCCGGAAGTGATGAAGTTCAATTTTATTTCAAGTTTTAGATGTAGTATAAGTTGTTTGTTGTTTATGTGAACTTTGGTGGACCTATGAACGGCCGTTCGTGATCTTTTGGTGAACTATTGTGCTATCCTATGTCTGATTCTATGTCTGGTCAGCTGATCTACGTAGTTCGATCGACGTTGCATGATTTAGTATGGATATAGGGGTTCGGATATGAGATACATGGATGTGGACGGCACTATTTGAGGAGTGCCCGATCAGTGTCCGCAGACGCGCCCGGGCGCGTCCGCGGGCGTTTGAGGGGCCAAATTTGCCAAGTTCGGCTGTAGATGCTCTTATATTGTCGTGGACATGTCTAGATAGTGTCCAAGCCTGTCCGCTTTGAACCCTGACTTTTTCGGCCATACAACCATAACCCTCAAATTGTCCTTCCCATTTTGGCATTCCATCTAATGGGTCGTGTGCAGCACCCCCAAAGCACGTTTCAACGCCACACAAACGACAGGCATACGCTGGCCCAGCCCACATGTGTCGGAGCAGCACCCACCGCCGGCACGCTGCCAGACTTGGCCGGGGTGCGGTGATTGCGAGTGGACATAGGTTGATGGACGGTTGCGGGGCGTGGCGGAGGGCGGCGCATGGGGTAGTATCATGTCTGGCCAGGAGCACGCACATGGGAGGCAAGGTACATGAGAAGACAAAGGGAGAGGATAGGCAATGGTGGCACAGGCTTGTCGGCGGCGGCACTCGCCGACGACCGATGGTGGTGTTCCGGCGCAATGAGTAGTGGCCGCGGGGAGGCATCGGGATTCGGTCCCTGGCATAGTGGCAATGCGCACCCCTCTTCCAAAATGAGAGAGAGAGAAGGTGACTACAAGTGAGACCTAAATGGATTGGGCAAAATTTGGGTTGACGTGGCAATGGATGTGTCCGGATGCCAGACACCCCCCATATATGGGAGGGAATTGGGAGGCCTGATTGGTAGCCTTTTTTATTTCTCTCCTAACTGGGCAGTCCCACTGGACATATAGGGAGAAAGTGGGGTCCCTGATTGTAGATGCTCTTATTCGACTCCAACATGCTCACATTTAATTCTCTTTTTATTCTGAATTTCTATTGTTCATTGTATTTTATATAGCTCATCATTCACGCCGAATGGCTTTAATTCTGAATCTCACATAGGTTCTAATTCTCAGTGGGTGCTAGTTGTTTCGAGGCTTTGTGTGGTTAGAGTTGTAAAACTTATTCTCTACTTCCTTTGTGAAGAAATATAGAAGTGATCTAAAAGATCTTATATTTATTTATAGAGGAAGTACGTCTTTTGGCCGGGGTCATTTTTTTGTTGTTTGGTCCTTTATTCACTGTATATATCTTTTAGAGACTTTCCCCGCAAGGAAAATATATCTCTTAGAGATTTCATACATTCTCTTCTTCTAGTGGTACTAAATCTCAATCACTGAGACTTAGATATGTTGAAGTTGTGTCGAATATTGTGTACAAAGTAGGTTACAGTTGGACTATGAGTTGTATTGTGTTTACATGGGATGTGGATTCGTGTCCTAGTAGGACACTTGTATCCTAGGCCTCTCATATATAGCGGGGGTAGACACATGATGTAACCTATGCCAATATAATAGTACAGGCGCGCAAGGGGGAGCCGGCGGCGTGTACCGGCGCCCGGGTGGCCGGTGTGCGGTATTATGACGGTGTCACGGGGAGGAGCGCCCGTAGTCAGACCCCGGGATGTAGCCATATCGGTGAACCTCGTTAACAAATCTTGGTGTTGTCTTTGTGTGATTGCTTAGTCCTTGGTAGATTGACGGAGTGTCTCAGATTTATTCTAA
Organism: Triticum urartu; assembly: GCF_003073215.2. Taxonomy (NCBI): domain Eukaryota; kingdom Viridiplantae; phylum Streptophyta; class Magnoliopsida; order Poales; family Poaceae; genus Triticum; species Triticum urartu. Next base: position 625,219,187 of record NC_053026.1, read on the forward strand.
CAAATGGTATTAGAGTTAGGTTATTCGGAAGTCGTGTGCGTTGATCCAGAGATTATGAATCGAAGGCATTGGTGTTCAGACGAGTTCGTCTGACGATGCAATCGATGGGAAGAGCAATCGGAAACGGCTAATTGATTGGAAGCGGTGGTGTCTCGAAGCAAGCGTTGAGTCGGCGAACTCGGCGAGATCGGTTTGTGTGGCGACCGCACAATAGGGCACATGCAGGCAGGCTAGGTTGTGCAAGCTGAGTCGGGCTCTGGCGCGTGCATCGTGGGCGCTGGTGGCTGCTCCCGAGGCCCGGTAGGCCTGCAGACGTGAGCATGTGCTCGCAAACCTGAGGCATAGGCCGATTCGCCGTGGTATGGCTCAGGAGAGCGAAGTCTAATTTAAACCTTGACGTTGTAGAGGTTGTATAAAACAAACCTTCACCTCAAAATCCCGGAAGTTTGTACCCTGTCCTTTCTGATCCCGGATTTTTTTAACCTTGATGCCTTTCAAAGGGAGGATTTGGTGACGTGGCAGGGAAAGGCCTGGTTTGCTGACTAAATTGAGTTTGAGGACACGCATGTATGAATTGTTTTTCATTTGCATGGATCGATGGATGTGTGTAAATGCCGATGGTGACCCAGGTCGTTCGCTCGCTCGAGCGCCTCCGCCGTTGCCATCTCGAATCCAAGTGCAAGACAGCAGGTCGTGTCGTCAGGGACCGCATGGTGGTGCGCTGACTTTAGCCTGGCTGGTTCATGCTGCGGCAGTGGGTTCCGGAGATGTGGTGCATTGAGCTGGTTGTTGGTAGGAGCAAGGTGCAATGGGAGCATGAGACGAGGGACGAGCAAGGGTCCGAGCTCTTGCTCTCGCGCTCTGCCATCTTTGAACAGGGAAACGTCGTGCTCCAGGTTGAAAAAGAAGGAGCTAACGGCGCCGCACATGGTCGCTGGAGGCACCAGCCTCGACATCGTCGGCGCCGCCGTTCGACCATGCTAGCCGCTCGCGTGAAGATGTCTGCCATTCATGACGTTCGACGCCAACCACCTCTGCAGCACCATGACAGTTGTCTTCTCCATGTGCAGGCTACAATACACCGCGTGATTTTCCGGCAGGATCCCGCCCGGCGAGCTCGGCAGTCTCGTCGGCTCCCTGCATCGCTCGAGCTGTCGCGCGCCTGCAACCGCGTCGTGTCGTCACACCCTGCCTTCACCGGTGCATGGACGTCAGCTCCCCCATCCGTGAGCGCGCGAAGTGGCCACAACGCTGCATCGTCTTCTCCCGACGACGCCTTTGTGCGTGCGCTGAACAGGTAGGAACCCCGTGGACATGGACGTCGCCGGCTTCCATCTCTGCAGAAAGCGTCGTGCCATGGTCGTCACCAGGAAGCTGACACACACTGCCTTTTTTGTGTGCTTGTGTGTACTTTGTGGATAATATAATCTTATACAGTATACGTATATGTTAATTCAACAAGACAACCTCTTCGTACAGCTGGTTACCAGCTGCCTGAACGTACTTAGATGTCCGTGTTGTGTCACTGTGCTATTTCTTTCTCTCACTGCCAAGTGGGCTCCACACAAATGTCTTGCCTACCTCAGTCCATCCCGGCCTTTCCCGGTGTCATGTTGAAATTTCCTGTTTGGATACAGCTTTAAGGTTTAAAGCGACCGGGATTGCAAAAGACAGGGTATGGACTTCAGGGATTTAAAGATGAGGGTTCATTTTAGACGAGCTCTACAACGTCAAGGTTTAAATCAAACTTCACTTGGCTCAAGCCGCAGGAGCGATACGGGACAATCGTGCAGTCAAAAGTTCATCGTGAGATTTGTTTGGAAGGAAAAAAAGAAGACCGAATCTTTATGTATGACGCGGATAGGCACGCAAATTAGTCAGCAGAAAGAGAAATTCATCAAGCGATACGGTGCATCCATCGGAAGGCAGGACAAAGCAACAGCAGCATCGCGAGTTGAGTCAGGAGCCATCATGTGAAGACTAAAGCAATTTATCGATTAAATTTGCTAGTACTAGTACACGTACTTGATGTACTTGGGCATTGCGTGCAGAAGCTTGGTTATTTTTTCTCGAGGTCAGCCGTACGAAGAATCGTGACGCCATCGGGCATCGGGTTTGAGGTGGAGAAGTTCAACAGAACTGAAAACCTTGGGTTATGGCAGATATGGGTGAAATATTTGTTGGCACGACAGGGATGCTTGAAGGCGTTGTAGAAAATCATGGCAGCTATGATGGAATTATAATGTGATGGATTAGAATTCGCGGAAGATGATTTGGAAGCCTTGAGCGTGTCATGCAGTCGGACAAGTTCAGAAGACGGTGGTGGGATCGACGACGACGACATAGGTGCGTGCTGTTGATGGTGACCGACTTCTGGGTGTGGCAACACGCTGCGCAGGTCTGAGGGCTTGTGTGGCTTTGACAAGACTATGTCGCGGGATTGATTCAAGATGGTGTATGCACGGAGCTTGAAGTCGATGAGGCGCAGGGGTGGACTGATCATCTATCATGGAGTCATGTTGAAGGTGGAGTTGGATTGAGCGGCTACGGCGTAAGTCGACAGAGAGTCGAAGCCTATTCAGCAAGGGGAAAAGCAAGGGACACTTAGTTTGGACTGGAGCCCAGTGGTTTGATGGAAGCGTGAACCTCGTCATCGGTCGGTGATGATCGGTGTTACTCTGCAGTGGGGGTTGAGTTGTGGTTCACGACCCTTGAAACTCGACTGAGACAGCAGAGGCTCGACGCGGTAATAGCGACGAGGCGTGCGGTACGCACGGGGCATGTAGACGGGCCAGGGCTCTGGTGGTCATACATGTGGTGAGGCAACTGCGAATTTGACTCGGGATGACTACAAGCAATGGTGAAATTCCTTCAAGTTTCAGACAGGCAGTCAAGAAAGGAGCGGTGGTGTTGAGTTCAGGTAACTCTTATGTGTGGCATCCAATATGTGAGTTGTTCACTTTCAAGCAGGTCAGTGATCGGTGCACGATGACGTTGACGGATACTCTGAAAGTTGGGAGCACAAACTAGAGTAACAAGGAACTTAATTTTGCTCGAGTGTTGACTGTGGTCAAGAAAGAAGGGATTACAAGTTGCAGGTGGAGTCACATGGAGTCTTTGGAGTAGCAGCGGTACTCATAAGATAAACTCAAGTTCAATGTACATGAAAGTTTGACGCATGGACGAATCCAAGGTGGTGGAGAATATTCGTCAAGGTGGAGTTTGTTGAAGTTGTATCGAATATTATGTACAAGGTAGGTTACAGTTAGACTATGAGTTGTATTGTGTTTACATAGGATGTGAAGTCGTGTCCTAGTAGGACACTTGTATCCTAGGACTCTCATATATAGCGGGGTAGACACACGATGTAACCTATGCCAACATAATAGCACAGGCGCGCAAGGGGGAGCCGACGGCGTGTGCCGGCGCCCGGGTGGCCGGTGTGGACGGTGTCATGGGGAGGAGCGCCCGTAGTCAGGCCCCGGAGATGTAGCCACGTTAACAAATCTCGGTGTTGCCTTTATGTGATTGCTTGGTCCTCGATAGATTGACAGAGCGCCTCGGATTTATTCTAACAAGATATGTCTCAATCGATACTATATTCGTAAGATCTTGCATTAAGATTCATGCAAATTTTCTTTTTGTTTTTTTATTTTTCTTTACTACATGTTATGTTACTTGACTGAGATTTATTAAATCTCAGTCAACTCAAAGCTAGACACACCCATTAAAATAACTTGCTGGCCTCATGCATAGTTTGAAACAAGAATCTGATATGTGAAGAATATATTCATCAGATGAGAATTAGCAAGTCTGTAGATTCAAAGCATCTTTGCATACACCGGACGAAGTTACACCGACGCATGCGTAGAGATCAGTTTCTTGGAACGGAAATAAAGGAATACGGAGGGAATGACGAAACGAAAAGTGGGCTAGCCCTCCTTTGCGCTTTGCGGTCTTCATTTGGCGCTGCCGACGTCGGCTTTGTCTCCTCCCATCCCGAGCGTGTTCATGACGGCGTCCCTGGCGCCCGTAGCGGCACCCATCACCTGCCCGCCGGCCTGCATAGAAACAGACAGACGTAAGTCTTGAGAAACCTAGCATGAACTGCTCAAATGGCCAATGGACATTGTCCTCAACATGGTTAACTTTGTGTTGTATGACTAGTTTGCAAGCGACTGACTCACCTGCTGGAACATGTTGCCGGTGGGCTCCTTGGGGGCGGCGGGTTCCCCGGTGAACTTCGCCGCGTTCTCCTCGACGCACTTTGCGGCCTCGGCGGACTTCTGCTTGGCGGCGTCGCCGGTGTCGGCGGCCATCTTCTTGGCGGCCTCGGTCTTCTCACCGAAGAAGCCGAACGTCTGGTCCTTGCTCTCGATGGCGCGGTCCGTGATGGCCTGCCCCGTCTCTGACGCCTTCCCCATGGCGTCGCTCCCCATCTTCATGGCCGCGTCGGCGGTGTCCGACGCCGCCTTGGTGACGGCCTCGCTTTTCTCGCCGATGAAGCTGATGGTCTGGTCCTTCGCCTCGATGGCGCGGTCCTGGACGGACGGCCCCGTCTTGGCGGCCTCGTCGGCCTTGGCGTCCGTCTTACCCCCGAACCAACCCGACATTTTTGAAGGTGATAAAGCTTACGTACGTGGTGGCTTGTGGTGTTGTTTCTTCTTTCTTTTCACTTGCTTCTTGTGGAGAGAGATACTCGTGCTCTCTTCCTTTATATAGGCGCCCTTGGCACCATTGCCGAAAGCCAAGCTGAAGATGATACAGATCGGTCTCGTGGCATCAAGATATTTTTTTCCTTGCAAGGACATATCCTTGTCGACCACTTGTGCAGCATTGATGCCTAGCGGCATGTCGGCACAACCACACTGCCTTGAATCTGTCCATCAATACTGTGTGGTTTTGCCATAGAGTGAACAGCCAAAAGAGGGGCTTAACTATTTACTGGATCGGCGTGCCCGGCGGTGAACCACATGTCTGCTGCGAGCTGGGCTGAGTGGAGGGGAATCGGAAATATCTGCTGGTGCTGCTTGTGTGGCGTCCGTCAGTTAATTTACTGCTAGCGGCGTCCGTCAGTTAACTTTACATTGATTATCGATCTATCGCAGTTGTGGAATGTTATTCAATATCTGAACGATCAGCCCCATAGATAGTTTCCCTAATAAGATGCACACGATGGGAGCACTCCTGCAATGAACCACAAATTATCCATGCTGCTGACTTGTTGAGCAGGATTCTGCTCTGGATCTTGCCTGGCTGAAGAAACCTTTCACTTCTTTATGTACTGATGACTTTGTTATTGCTTTTGATCGGTCGCTAGGCTCTTTACTTATTTATTATGTACTCGCAATTACTAGTGCTAGGCTCTTTACTTATTTATTATGTACTCGCAATTACTAGTCGAGTTCGACAAGGTGTCGTCAATCACCATCGGTTCAACTTTCAAAAAAAAAAATCACCATCGGTTCACTATCTCCGCCCATCGTGTTTCTCGATAGATAGGCAAAGCATCTGCCACCACCAATTACGAGGCGCCTATAGTGGTTTTGCCGATGTTCAAACTCATAGGACTTTAATGTTCAACGGGAGCTATATGTGCGTGTGTGTTTGTTGGGGGAGGTACTCGTGTAGACGTCATGGTGTTTCATATGAGAACATGTACAACATCCAAATCACTCATGCTCATTATGATTATACATAATGTTTCTTACGGGAAATGTGCAACATCCAAATCACTCGTGTTGATTATGATTGGTGGAAAATATATTCATACCTCGGTCGGATACATCATACAAAGTTACACCAAGGAGCACGTGTAAATTAGTGCCATGGAACTGGAATAAATTATATTGAGGGAATAGCGAAACAGAAGGAGGGCTAGGGCAAGCAAGCGCAGACGCGCCTATTATCCTTTGTGGTCTTCTTGGTGGCACCACCCGCATCTCACTTGTCTCCTCCCATCCCGAGCGTGTTCATGACAGCGTCCTTGGCGTCTGTAGCGGCACCCACCATATTCCCGCCGGCCTGGAAACAAACAAACAAACATTCATTTCAAGAAATTCAACATGAACAGATCAGAAGGCCACACAAAAAATTCGTTGACATGGTTAATTTTGTGTTGTCTTTGAATAGTTTGCAAAGTGATCGATTCACCTGCTGGAAGACGTTTTCCTTGGGGGCGACCGGGGTATCCTTGGTGTACTGTGCAGCGGTGTCCTGGACATGCTGGGCGGCCTCGGTGGACTTCTCCTTGGTGGCATCGGCAGTCTCGGTGGCCGTCTTCTTGACAGCGTCAGTCTTGTCGCCGAAAAAGCTGCCTGTCTGGTCTTTGCCCTCGACGGCGTGATCCTTACCGGCTTCCACCGTCTCGGACGCCTTCCCCATGGCCTCGCCGCCCATCTTTTTAGCCGCCTCGGTAGTCTCGGAGGCAGCCTTCGTGACAGCCTCGCTTTTCTCACCAAGGAAGGCCCCGGTCTGGTCTTTTGCCTCGACGGCGCGGTCTTGAATGGTCTGCCCCGTCTCGGACGCCGTCTTGGTGGCGTCGCCGGACTTCTCTTGAAACCAACCAGACATTTTTGAAGTTGATGGAGTGTTGGTACGTACTAATTTGTGGTGTTCTTTCCTTGTGCTTGTGGTGGAGAGACGTGTGTTCTTCCTTTATATAGGCCATTTGCCCCATAGCCGAGGTTGATACTGAAGAGAATACATCGCTTTCCAAGTATGTTGGCATTATATGAGATATTTTTGTAGCAAGGGTATCTCATTGTGGCCACTTGTCCACTCAGCTGTATATACGCACAACGGTATGTCGGCACAACACATTCACGTAAGACCTGTCCATTAATATGTGCATTTAAGACATTTTTCTGGAGTCATGCCATACTTCCTGTGATTGTGTCTCTTTTCGTCTTGACCTTTGTGAATGTGTCAGTTTCAATGTTGTGTCTTAGATGTAATTTTTTTCTGAAAGGATTTACACGTGATATATAATGAATTCATGTAGTAGCATGTTTGATCAGTACAGATGTTGTTGGAAAACTTGAAAGTCAGCAGCTCATTTGTAGGCAAAAACCAACACAACATATTCTTTTGATAATACAGGTTTTTACTCATTTATCGTCGGAACTCAAGTTCAACTATCCGCCTTCAGTGTGGAAAACTAGCTTGGGGAGGACCAAACCAATGAAACACAAAGCTAATACACTGCTTTAGCAGAAGTACTCACTGTTCTAGTGAAAAAAAAATAGCATGCTGACCTGGGCCCGGGGCTGGCTGGCACCCCTTGTCTCCACCACTCTCCGCCTTTGCATACGAGAAGTCGAGAATGCACATGGTCAAACAAACAAAAATTGAGTTTAGCTTACCAAAGCAAAACTCTAAAATTTAAACCATTCATATAAAATGGCCTTGGTCAAGCCCATATATTGGATCGGACAAATGCACATCACACACGTGTCTAAGTCGGCCGATGTTGCCCTGTGCGGGTTGTTGTGACGGTTCTAGCCGGGTTTTGCTAATTAACCAGGCAACTCTTCTTCTTTATTAATGAGATGAGGTAAAATTTTTGCCTCCGTTTCGCAAATCTCCCCTCCAGCATTGCCAAAAAACGTGAATCTGCACATGTGCAACCTCTTCATATATCGGATCCATAAAGACCAGCATGGTGCAGATACATGCATAAGAATATAACAATAGTGGAGAATAAAACTCCTGCAAAAAGCGGCATCATTTTTGTACGGCTATAACATTTAGCAAGGCCCACCACCTCAACCAAAAATTGAGCCCTTTAGCTTGGCATCCGAGCCATGCAGCTAGCTAGTGGTCGACATGGATCGCCGACGTCTCCCGGCACCCACGCGTTCCGTGAATTCTGGGCGTAGCACAGGACAACATGTGGATGGCATTTGCATGGTCGACATGGAGGGCCGACGTGGGAGGCATCCTCTCGTCTCCCGGCACCACTCGTTCGCGTTGGCCGTTATCGGTCCGGACACATGGTGAGACAGGAACGGGCCACTTGGACGTGGCGTCGCGTACACGTCGCCGACGTGACTGCAGCCAGCTCGTTCTGGCCAAGGTGGTCCAACTCCAAATGGCCCATGTCCGCGTGGTTCGTGAGGACAGTACAAGGCAAGGGATTTAGGATAATAGCAAGCTTATAGCACATTCATATGGCACTCCGGTCTATGCGAAAGAGAGAGATGAACTCTACACGAGCTCCCGACTAACTGGGAGCACGATTCAACCAACACGAAAATTATAACGAACTTACACACAAAGATCGTACGCCCTTTTTCATAAACAAAAATCGTACATCCCCTGTACTCTAAATTACCGAAAAAGGCTTTCGCCAAGCAAACCACCGAGCACAAAGTCAACATAGTACACACACACATAACGCCACCGTAGGCAAGGTCCAACACACACGCACACTAACACTACCCAAGGTTCAGCGATGGGCACATCACAACAAGCCCAACACAGAAATGAAGGATGCACAACACATAAACGGCGGTGGTGGCGGCGGCGGCGGCGAGGGAGAAGATCTAATCCGGCTCTGGTGGTCGTGGGGAAAGAGGTGGAGCCATCCGGAGAGCCATCGCGCGAAGCTGGGTGATGATGAAGGTGATGGCATCTCTCTCCCTGGGGCGGCTAAGCGGCCGCCAAAGCTGCAAGTAACCAGACCATTTAAACAAAAGTGTCAGTAGCGCGACGAAGAGGGACATGCTGAATCACAATTGCTTATTCCTAATAGTCCACAACGTCCAAGCTAGCACCCCGATGGTCAACCACAAAATGTGGCGAGACGCGGGTGGTAACGCCTGAAGTTCGGCGAATAGAGCGGGGAAGTTGGTGTGATCCCATCTTCTACCCACTACTTTGCGGAAACAGCTCCAGAGGAACTGCGCGGACGTACGGATGAACAAGATATGGTTCGTATCCTCTTCAGGCCTGCAGAGCGGGCATCGCCCATCACCGGACCTCAACGCCGGACGGAAGGCGGCCGTGAATCCATTGCCACAAGAAAAACCTAATCTTCAAGGGGAGCCGGATCGCCCAGATGGTGGTGGGAGCCTCAGGGCCCGGCGAAGGGGCTATGGCCTGGTAGAGAGATTTAGAGGAGAATTGTCCAGATGGCTCTAGCCGCCACCTGGTGCGGTCCTCTCCAATCTCCAGATCCGTCGTGCAAAGCAATGCAGTCAAGTAGGTCCTGCCACGCATCATTTTTCGCCGGTCCAAAAGGTCTCCGGAAGCGAGGTGCCCTAAGTCAATAAGGGCCACCACTATAGAAATCCGCGGATCAACCGCGATGGAGAATAGATCAGGGAAGCGAGCCATGAAGGGGGAGTCCCCAGCCCATCTATCGAACCAAAACAGCGTGGCGGTGCCAGATCCAACCACAATCGAGGTCCCGATGCGAAGGACCGGGAGGAGCTGAATAATGGATTGCTAGAACTGGGATCCACCGGATCGCTGGCAGAAGGCGAGTGGCTGACCACAGAGGTATTTCTGCTGAATGATGCACCTGTACTCTAAATTACACGTACCGCTTCAGCAAAACCACCAAATAAATAAAGAACTGAGAATTCAAAGCCTAGTACTCGTGCTCCAAAAACCATACATAGGTTATGGATAAAAATTATTGATTTACCTGATATAAAACTGCAGGTATTTTTCCTTATCATACCCTTATAAGAGAAAACAAAGTTTTGTTGATTTACTCGGAGAGTTAAAATCATCTAAAGCCATTCAGAAAGTGCACACCAGGCAGAGGAGGCTTCACCTGGTCTTGACACGCCACCTCTTAGGTATGATGTTTGGCATCTTCACATCCACGGTTTAATGAAAAGAAAACACTTTAATAACTAATGTGAAGAACACTAGGTTGTGACAGTCACACATAAAAAGAGAACCATAGAGGCAAGGTGCAGAGTTTTACGAGGGATTTACAGGTTGCTTAACATTGATTGGCTAGGGATTGATCAAGACGCACGGGCCCACCATGAAATTCAGAGGGAGGGGGGGGGGGGGGGGTAGAATGTGCCCGTACGTGTAGCATTATTGCTAATTATACAACGCAAGTATTCCCTTCGTCCGAAAAAGCTTGTCCCTCAAATGGATGTATGTTGCCCCAAGTTAATGGTAGATACCATACATCCATTTAAGGGACAAGTTTGAGACAAGGTTTTTCGGACAGAGGGTGGACAATTAATTAGCTTCTAGAGCACTGACCCATTAACCACGTAATAGTACAACCGACCTCTAAAGCAAACATTTAGATATATACACAAGGGCCCCAATTTCATTGAAAGTTTATCATTTTTGTCTCAAAAGATGTCATAGCATGCTCGAGTGCAACAATGCAAAAGAAGACTACAAAGAGGCGACCACTTTGCTCTATTTTTTGCCAGACATCCCAGTATAAAGCTAAAAACATCATCGTAAATAGGCCACTGACAGCATCTAAGACGCTTCGTGTTGCGTCATTTTAATACTGCGTTGGTACAATCCTTCTGAATACATTAACGGATGAGATCTCTCCATACCCCTTCATAATAAAGGGTAGTATGGTCTTTCTCAAAATGTGTCGCCTCTGCAGAGCCCACCAAAACGCGGCCTGTGTATGTATGATACGTCTCCGTCGTATCTACTTTTCCAAACACTTTTGCTCTTGTTTTGGACAATAACTTGCATGATTTGAATGGAACTAACCCGGACTGACGCTATTTTCAGCAGAATTGCTATGGTGTTATTTATGTGCAGAAACAAACGTTTTCGGAATGACCTGAAACTTCACGGAGCAACTTTTTGGAAAATATAAAAAATACCTGCAAAAGACGAAGGCCAGGGGCCCCACCACCTGTCCACGAGGATGGGGGGCGCGCCTGCCCCCATAGGGCGCGCCCCTACCTCGTGGGCCCCCTGGAGCTCCTCCGACTCCAACTCCAACTCTATATATTGTGTTTCGGGAAGAAAAAAATCAGAGAGAAGAATTCATCGCGTTTTACGATACGGAGCCGCCGCCAAGCCCTAAAACCTCTCGGGAGGGCTGATCTGGAGTCCGTTCGGGGCTCCGGAGAGGGGAATCTGTCGCCATCGTCATCATCAACCATCCTCCATCACCAATTTCATGATGCTCATCGCCGTGCGTGAGTAATTCTATCGTAGGGCTTGCTGGACGGCGATGGATTGGATGGGATCTATCATGTAATCGAGTTAGTTTTGTTAGGGTTTGATCCCTAGTATCCACTATGTTCTGAGTTTGATATTGCTATGACTTTGCTATGCTTAATGCTTGTCACTAGGGCCCGAGTGTCATGATTTCAGATTTGAACCTATTATGTTTTCATCAATATATGAGTGTTCTTGATCCTATCTTGCAAGTCTATAGTCACCTATTATGTGTTATGATCCGTTAACCCCGAAGTGACAATAATCGGGATACTTACCGGCGATGACCGTAGTTTGAGGAGTTCATGTATTCACTATGTGTTAATGCTTTGTTACGGTACTCTATTAAAAGGAGGCCTTAATATCCCTTAGTTTCCATAAGGACCCCGCTGCAACGGGAGGGTAGGACAAGATGTCATGCAAGTTCTTTTCCATAAGCATGTATGACTATATTCGGAATACATGCCTACATTACATTGATGAACTGGAGCTAGTTCTGTGTCACCCTAGGTTATGACTGTTACATGATGAACCGCATCCGGCATAATTCTCCATCACCGATCCATTGCCTACGAGCTTTCCATATATTGTTCTTCGCTTATTTACTTTCCCGTTGCTATTGCTATCGTCACTACAAAATACCAAAAACATTACTTTTACTATTGTTACCTTTTGCTACCGTTACCACTGCTATCATATTACTTTGCTACTAAACACTTTGTTGCAGATATTAAGTTTCCATGTGTGGTTAAATTGACAACTCAGCTGCTAATACTTGAGAGTATTCTTTGGCTCCCCTTGTGTCGAATCAATAAATTTGGGTTGAATACTTTACCCTCGAAATCTGTTGTGATCCCCTATACTTGTGGGTTATCAAGATTATTTTCTGGTGCCGTTGCCGGAGAGCATGGCTCTATTCCTTGAGTTAGTTGGGATTTTTATCTGCTTATCATTATGAAGAACTTGAAAGATCCAAGAACCAAGATTTATCCCTCAACTACGAGGGGAGGTAAGGAACTGCCATCTAGCTCTGCACTTGATTCACCTTCTGTTTTGAGTAAGTTTGCGACACCTAAACCTGCTTCTGCTATTCGTTGTGATATGTCGCATGTTATTGATGATGCCACTTCTGCTATACATGATACTTATGATGAAACTACTTCTATGCTTGATACTACTGTGCCTCTTGGTGAATTTCTTGACGAACAACTTGCTAGGGCTAGAGAGATTGAAAATATTGAATCTGATAATACTGATGAAATTGACGATGAAGACTTGCCTGTTATTCCTGAGGGTTATGTTTTTGATAAAGAAGCTTCTTTAGCTATTTAGCTATTTTAGCTTGCAAAGATAGATACAAACTTAAGAGGTTATTAGCTAAATGAAACAAGCAATCTCTAAATGCTAGGATGAAACCTGACCCTGCTTTTGCTACTTCACCTATCTGTGTTACCGATAAGTATTATGAATTCTCTGTTGATCCTGATATAATTACTTTGGTTGAATCTGATCCTTTTTATGGCTATGAATCTAAAACTGTTGTGGCATATCTTACTAAATTAAATGATATAGCTACCCTGTTCACTACTGATGAGAGAACTCGCTACTTTTATATCCTTAAAATATTTCCGTTCTCATTAAAGGGTGATGCTAAGATATGGTTTAATTCTCTTGATCCTGGTTGTGTGTGTAGTCCCCAGGATATGATTTATTACTTCTCTACTAAATATTTCCCTGCTCATAAGAAACAAGCTAATTTAAGGGATATATATAATTTTGTGCAAATTGAAGAAGAGAGTCTCCCACAAGCTTGGGGGAGGCTTCTCCAATTACTTAATGCTTTGCCTGATCATCCTCTTAAGAAAAATGAAATACTTGATATCTTTTATAATGCACTAACCGATGCCTCTAGAGATTACCTGGATAGTTGTGTTGGTTCTGTTTTCAGGGAAAGAACACCGGATGAAGCTGAAATTATATTGAATAATATGTTGACAAATGAAAATAATTGGACACCTCCGGAGCCAATTCCTGAGCCTATTCCTAAACCAACTCCGAAGAAGAGGGGTATTCTATTTCTCAGTCCTGAAGATATGCAAGAGGCAAAGAATTCTATGAAAGAAAAATGTATTAAAGCTGAAGATGTTAAGAATTTACCTCCTATTGAAGAAATACATGGTCTTAATTTACCGCCTGTTGAAGAAACATATGATCTTAACCCTTTACCTATTGAAGAAACTCATGGTCTTGATAACCCGACACATGTAGTAAAGGTAAATTCTCTCTATAGATATGATAAAGCTGAAATCCCATTTACTAAGTTTGGTAGCCCATGCTTACATGAGTTTGATAAATTTATGGCTAAGCAAGAAGACTTTAATGCTTATTTTGGTAGACAATTGAAATACAATTCAAATATGCTTGAACACTTGGGTGATTATATGTCTAATGTCAAAGGTAAACTTAAACTTATTAGCAAACATGCTTCTATGGTTACCACTCAAGTAGAACAAGTACTTAAAGCTCAAAATGATTTGCTCAATGAATTAAATAGCAAGAATAATGATAATGTTGTTAGAGTTATGACTAGAGGTGGCAAAATGACTCAGGAACCTTTGTATCCTGAAGGTCACCCTAAGAGAATTGAGCAAGATTCTCAGAGAAATAATATAGATACACCTAGTCCTTCTAAAAGAAAGAAAAAGAAAAATGATAGGAATTTGCATGCTTCTAGTGAACCTATCACTAAAACACCTGAGAATCCAAATTATATTTCTATTTCTGATGCTGAAACACAATCTGGTAATGAACCTGAAACTAGTGATAATGTTAACGATAATGTTCATGATGATGCTCAACCTAGTAATGATAATGATATAGAAATTGAACCTGCTGTTGATCTTGATAACCCACAATTAAAGAATCAACGTTATGATAAGAAAGACTTTGTTGCTAGGAAACACGGTAAAGAAAGAGAACCATGGGTTCAGAAACCCATGCCATTTCCTCCCAAACCATCCAAGAAAAAGGATGATGAGGATTTTGAGCGCTTTGCTGAAATGATTAGATCTATCTTTTTGCGTATGCGATTAACTGATATGCTCAAAATGAATCCTTATGCTAAGTATATGAAAGATATTGTTACAAATAAGAGAAAGATACCGGAAGCTGAAATTTCCACCATGCTTGCTAATTATATATTTAAGGGTGGAATACCAAAAAAACTTGGAGATCCAGGAGTACCCACTATACCATGCTCCATTAAAAGAAACTATGTTAAAACTGCTTTATGTGATCTTGGAGCCGGTGTTAGTGTTATGCTTCTCTCTTTATATCGTAGACTTGATTTGAATAAATTAACACTTATTGAAATATCTTTGCAAATGGCTGATAAATCAACTGCTATACCTGTCAGTATTTGTGAGGATGTGCCTGTTGTAGTTGCAAACGTTACTATTTCAACGGACTTTTTTATTCTTGATATTTCCAAGGATGATAGTATGTCTATTATTCTTGGAAGACCCTTTTTGAATACTGCAGGGGCTGTTATTGATTGCACTAAAGGCAATGTCACTTTTCATGTTAATGGTAATGAGCACACGGTACACTTTCCGAGGAAACAACCTCAAGTTCATAGTATCAACTCTATTGGAAAAATTCCATCGATTATATTTGGAGGTTTTGAATTTCCTCTTCCTACTGTCAAGAAGAAATATGATATTCGTATTATTGGGGATGTGCATATCCCCGTTGAGGTAACATAGCACTACTAGGGAAAACCTTATACACAGAACATTAGCAGTAGCGCGGGATAAAAACGCACACTGGTGCTAATTAGCAGCAACGCGGTATTTTAAACCGCGCTACAGATACAGTTATAGCAGTAGCGCGCCCGAGTACAAAAGCGCTACTACTAAAATTCCCACGGCTTAGCCGATAGGCTACACATAGTAGTAGCGATCTACGTGGAACCGCGCTACCGCTACTTGTTTTGTAGCAGCGCGTTTACGAACAAAGGCGCTACTGCTAATGAAAATAAAATTAAAAGGAAAACAAATAAAAATGCGAAGGAATAGCAGTAGCGCTTGTTAAGAAACGCGCTATAGCTACCGTAGTAGCAGCGCACTTCCTGGAATGCGCTACTGCTACTTTTAACTTAACCGCGCGGTTCGTTCTTCCCCCACGGCCACTTCCCCCAAATCCCTACTCCTCCGCTGTCGCCGCCCTGCATCGTCGTCGGCCGCCGCGCGCGACCCGTCGATCTTCGCACACCTTCGACGCCGCCCCCGCCCCCGACCGCGACCTCAACGCCGCCCCCGACCCTGACCTCGACAACCCCCCTACATCGCCGCCCTCCGCCGTGCGCCCGCCGCCCGACCCCGTCCCCAACCTCGACGCCGCGTGCCCCTCTCCCTAACTCCACCGCGCCAGAGGTGAGCACGCCCTCCTCCTCCTCCTCCCCTACCTCTGCCTAGCTAGGGTTCTTAGGGTTAAAATTTCAGAGTTCATCTAATTAGTTAGGGTTCATCAAATTAGATGCTAATTATGGCAGTAGTTGTTAAGTAGAATTAGTTTTAGAGTTCATCGAATTAGTTAGGATTAAATTTTAGAGTTCATCAAATTAGTTAGGGTTAAATTTTAGTAAGTGTTTAATAGAATTAGTAAGAAAATTAATATAACTAGTTGAACTAGTTTATTTTTAGTAAAAACTAGTTTATTTTTATTCATAGTAAGTGCTTAATTGAACTAGTTGAGTTAATACAACTATTTTATTTTTAGTACGAAAATTAATAGAACTAGTTTATTTTTTTAGTTAAAGCAACTATTTTATTTTTAGTAAGTAAATTAATAAACTAGTTGAACTACTTTAGTTGTAGTTGAACTAGTTTAGTAAGTAAATTAATAAACTAGTTGAACTAGTTGAATTAATAGAACTAATGTATTTTTAGTAAGATAATTAATATAAGTAGTTGAACTATTTTATTTTTAGAAAGAACTAGTTTTTTTTCTATTTATAGTAAGTTTATATTTAGTAAGAACTAGTTGAATTAATAAAACTAGTTGAACATGTCATATTTGCTCAAATAGGATATGTGGTTGCCCAAGTGGCCATTCATGTTCAGTTTACACCTCCGAGTGGCCTATGTTTTGCCAGAGTGTTGATTAATTTTCGTTCCGGCAAATTTCAGACGCTCGATATGTCCTTTTTTAGCAAAGGTCATGCCGGATTTTTCCGTGAATTCTGGCATGACTTGTGCTAGAATATGTAGGAAATATCGAGTGGCCTGAATTTTCTCGAAAAATAATAATCTAATTTAGGGTTTTTAGTACATATATTTAATTGTACAAGTTTAATCTTTGAATTATGAACGTAGGAAATGACGTACTCGGACGACGACAGTCTCTTGGGGGAGTGCAGCTGGTGCCACGACAATCGAGGTATGTGCGACATGTTCGTTGAGTTGGACGAAGATCGGCGCTTCAGCATTAAACTCGAGGAGACCTTCGATGTTTAAATGGTACGCAACAACAAGTGTTTTTTTCGTAATTAAGCATGACTTCAACTATTTCAACATCTAATTTTCATCTTTTACAATTCGACTAGCTTATCCCATGCCATGCAAGACGCTATGTGTTGGAGAGGATGGGTTTTGAAGACCATGAAAATTTTCAAACAAAGAAAATACACCTAAGGACCCATCATGATATCGATTTTGAAGTAAACCTGTACAATTCTCAGAGCGTAACCCATTTTGGTTGCCAAAATTGGGAAGCACTTTGCAAAATGTATGGTTTTTATGAGGGTATGATTGTCACGATGGATCTTGGTGATCCTGACATCTAGCAAGACAATATGGACATTTGGGTCCTTGTTGATACGCTTCCGATTCTTCTGCAATGTGAGTTTCTCAAATATAGTTATTAACAAATTTATATTGTTTATTTCAAAATAGTTGACAGCTTATTTCCATTGACAGCTTATTTTGAATCTTCAAAGAATGTGCAAAAGATGGTAGACAAAACCCACTACACTGATGGCTCCGAATCAACTTATAAGGAGAAAAGTCATCTGATTGCTTATTGTACTTATCTTGAGAATTACAATACCTATTATCGAACTCCTCCAAATTATGGTGAATACGTGCCACTAGTGCACGTGTTGAACCACGGTAACTTCTATGGAGATACCCTGGTAAGATTTTTTACTATTACGACATCCGTGCATATTTTGCATACTTCTAAAACTAGTACATCATTGCTAACTATGAAGTTATTACTATGTTTTTCAACAAAAAATCCCGATGGATTGTGTGCCTCATCTGATGTATCAGAATGGTCGCCTTGCAGTTCTGAACATATAGCCAGGTCAATCTAAGGAGCTCACCTGTGCATATCAGAGTTCTAAAACCAGTGAACACATGCTAATCAAAGAATGGAAAAAATGTTTGAACATTCGCAAGGAGGTTTTTGGAAGTAACATTAAGCGAAAGGCAAGAATTGGAGACAGGATAATCTCCATTCTCCATAATGGACAGTCAGGAGCTATCTTGTTTTTTGCTATTTTACCTTAGAGAATATAGTAGGTCCTAAGAGAATGTAGTAGGTCCTATGAGGTACAATATGTTTATTATGTGATACAATGCGTTAGAGTTGATGATGAGGAGTACTTGTGATTACGACTAGTGACAAATTTGCTATGTGATGTCTCATTGATGAAAACGATGATCTTGAGGAGGTGTTATATGACAATGATGTATTATGATGATAAGTTGTTAATGATATGATGATGATGATATTTATTATATCATTGGGTGAAAGAACCGTGGATTAGTTTCAAGTGGATGTCCATCCACTTGAAACTAGTCCATGGTTCTTTCACCCCGTGATGTAATAACTCATTGTGATGTAAAAACAATTTCTAAATTCCTGTTGTATGAAAACTTGTGTAAAGGTGTACGAATATAACATGAAATAAAATACGAAATAATAGTAGCAGCGCGGGCAGGGAGAAGCGCTACTACTAATTACCAGTAGCGCTCCTCTGGGAAGTCGCTACTACTAAGTCGATTTAGCAGTAGCGTGGGCGGAGGCACGCTACTGCTATACGTTAGCTGTAGCGCCTTATCAGCGCATCGCCCCGCGCTACTGATAGGCCTAAAACCCGCGCTGCTGCTAGGCTTTTCCCTAGTAGTGTAGTGTTATTCGAAATTTCTCCGGTTCCATGTTATTTGGAATGAGTTCGTTAACAAGACTTGATCAACCTTGTTAGTGGATTCCTTTTGATGATCATGAGATGGATGAAACTAGAAGGCACAACCTTCCGTACCCTTCTTTTACTTTCTGTTATTTATATTAAATGAAATAAAAAATAGTATTTTTCTATCTGTTATCCGATAATCTGTGCAATATAAAAATTCCCCAAAAATAAAAGTTCTCCAATGCCCTAAAATTTAAATATGATTTTTTTCTGAAATATTTGAGAATATTTGGCACCGAGAACACAGCAGGGGGGGTCAACCACCTGCCCACGAGGGTGGAGGGCGCGCCCTACCCCCCTGGGTGCGCCCCGTGCCTCGTGGGCCCACGGTGGCCCTCCTCCACTTATCCTTTCACCCACACACTCCTTCTTCCTCCGCCAAACACGAATAACCAACTCAAATCCGATTCCAAGCTCGTTTTGCTGCCATTTTCGATCTCCTTGCTCAAAGCACCTCTCACAAAACTGCTTGGGGAGATTGTTCCTTGGTATGTGACTCCTCCATTGGTCCAATTAGTTTTTGTTCTAGTATTTTATTCATTGCAAAATTTTGCTGCTTAGGTGACCCTGTTCTTGAGCTTGCATGTCAAATTTATATGGTCAAAAGTAGTTTTGATGCATGATATAGGCTCTAGGCACTTGTAGGAGTAGTTGCTATCAATATTATTGAGTTTGGTTCACTTTTATTTTGAGGTTACTAAAAATTTCAGAATTTTTCAGAAAATGATGAAGAGACTTTTGAGGGGCTCATCGAGAAGAAGTTCGAAGGAAAAGGCACCGAAGCCTAAGTATAATCTGCCTCGCACCACGGAGGTTCGGTCGTGTGAATGGCCTTCCGATGATTTCTTGAGAGCAGCCAGGATTTATGAAGATTTTCATGAATTGGCTAAGAATGCAGGCCTCACCGCTTTCCTCCACGACCAACGCGATCAGTATCTCTTACTCACAAATATTTTTGTGTAAAACTTTCATTTCCATTATAGGAGCTCACCACCTACGGTGGAGTTTCATTTATATGATGAGCATAAGGAGATGTCACTTTATGATTTTTGTCGGGTTTGTTTAGTCCCTTTCAAGGGCAAGACAGAGGAACCACATCGCGAGGATGTGGATGGGTTTGTTGATACTATCACTGTAGGGGAAACAAGGAAGGTTTCCGATGCACGAATCACTAGCATACATTTTCCTGTTTTACGCTATTTTGCATTATTTGCTAGTCGTTGTTTAATTGGTCGCGGAAACTGTGGAAACCTTAGTGTCCCTGATATTATTATTTTACTCCATGGTTTATACGGTGATAATTCTGTTAGTATTGGCGGCATTATTGCTAAACGGTTAAGTCTGAACCGTACCAAGGGCCCCATCTTTGGAGGCATCTATGCTTCACGCCTAGCTGCACATTTTAACATAGTTATTAGGCATTATAAGAAGGAAGAAAAAGTGTTGCCTCATGTTTATTTAGATTATAAAAATATGGTGGCACATGATTTTATTGTTAAGAATAGGGAAGGAGAGCTTAAATATAAATTGTTCTTTGATAAACATCATCCTGAGACTATTACCCTGCCTGCTCCTTCTTTGTTTGATTTATCTGCAGGCAAGTACCTTGTTCCGTTAGAGGCTATTCACGCCTACCGGAACCCTGCACCAGCCATGAAGCCAGAGCCGGAACCACAAGTTGATCCTTCACGACAGTCTAATTACCAGTGGGATCCGGAGATGATTGCCAGCCAGTGGCAATCGGAGTCTTCTTCTTCATCTCAGTACGACCCCAATTATTATTATGGATATCCGCCAGGCCAGCCGTGGCCATAGACCAACTTAGGCCAAAATCCGAAGCTTGGGGGAGTACGTATTTCTCACCGACATTACATTTATGTTCACACACTCATTGCTAGATGTCGGTGCTCATACTTTTTCATTGTATCATCCATGCTACTTTATTTCCTTTTTATGTTTTCTTCTTGTGTGTTTAATAAACCTTAAAAAAACCAAAACAATTAGTTGTAGATTTTAATTAGTTTACTTTCCATGCTTGTAGTAGTAATTAAAAAGAAAACCCAAAAAGATTTCCTGTTCTTCTTTTGCTTGTTGGGAGCTTTCCCGTGTAAATAGTTTTATTTCTTTTCTTTTTCTTTGGGGGTCGATAGGAGAAGACCATAATTAAATTATTGAAGTGGCTCTTATATACATTATTGTTGATCTGACAAAAGAGCCCATATTGCCTTGTCTTCTCCTGTTTATTAAATGCTTACAGATTCCAGCTTAGTCCAATGCACGTGCACTATTATTATTATTCACATCGTTCGGTCGTGCAAGTGAAAGGTAATTATGACGATATATGATGGACTGACTGAGATGAGAAAAGCTGGTATGAACTCAACCTCTTTTGTTTTTGTAAATATGATTAGTTCATCGTTCCTGATTCAGCCTATTATGAATAAACATGTTTGCAATGATAACTAGAGATCATAGTTCTTGTGCCATGCTTGATTAGCTATGAGTTATAATGGTTTACCTTGCGTGCCAACATGCTGTTGAAGTGGTTATGATGTGGTATGATAGGGTGGTATCCTCCTCTGAATGATTTAAGTGACTTGACTTGGCACATGTTCACGCATGTAGTTGAAACAAAATCAACATAGCCTTCACGATATTTATGTTCATGGTGGATTATATCCTACTCATGCTTGCATTCGGTGTTGATTAATTTTAATGCATGTTCATGACTGTTGTCGCTCTCTAGCTGGTCGCTTCCCAGTCTTTTGCTAGCCTTCACCTGTACTAAGCGGGAATACTGCTTGTGCATCCAATCCCTTAAACCCCAAAGTTATTCCACATGAGTCCACTATACCTACCCATATACGGTATCTACCTGCCATTCCAAGTAAATTTGTATGTGCCAAAATCTAAACCTTCAAATAAATATCCTGTTTTGTATGCTCGAATAGCTCATGTATCAACTAGGGCCGTCCGTATCTTCCATGTTAGGCGGGTTATTCTCAAGAGGAGTGGACTCCGCTCCTCACTCACGAGATAAATGGCTGGTCACCGGGATGCCCAGTCCCATGCTTTATGCAAACTAAATCAAAATAATTGCAAACAAAACTCCCCCTGGGACTCTTGTTAGTTGGAGGCACTCGTTGTTTCGAGTAAGCCATGGATTGATGCTTGTTGATGGAAGGGGGAGTATAAACTTTACCATTCTGTTTGGGAACCACCTATAATGTGTGTAGTATGGAAGATATCGCCATCTCTTGTTTGTTATGTTGACAATGAAAGTATACCGCTCAAAATATTATTCATCTCTATTTCAAAACCGAGCTCTGGCACCTCTACAAATCCCTGCTTCCCTCTACGAAGGGCCTATCTATTTACTTTTATGCTGAGTCATCATCCTCTTATTAAAAAGCACCAGTTGGAGAGCACCGCTGTCATTTGCATGTATTACTGTTAGTTTACATTGAGTGTGACTCGACTGGATCTCTTTTACCATGAATTACAATGTCTAGTCAGTCGTTGGTCTTTAAAGGTGCTCTGCATTTATGTTTTGCGGTCTCAGAAAGGGCTAGCGAGATACCATCTTGTTATATCATATTATGATTGTTTTGAGAAAGTGTTGTCATCTGAGATTTATTATTATTGCTCGCTAGTTGATTATGCTATTGATATGAGTAAACTTGAGACCTAAGCGTTATTGCGAATGTGGTTAGCTATAGTCTTTGCTGAAAACTTGAATGCTGGCTTTACATATTTACAACAACAAGAGCAAACAGAGTTTGTAAAAGTTTTTCTTTATCACTTTCAGTTTGTCAACTGAATTGCTTGAGGACAAGCAAAGGTTTAAGCTTGGGGAGTTGATACGTCTCCATTGTATCTACTTTTACAAACACTTTTACCCTTATTTTGGACTCTAACTCGCATGATTTGGATGGAACTAACCCGGAGTGACGCTGTTTTCAGCAGAAATGCTATGGTGTTATTTATGTGTAGAAACAAACGTTCTCGGAATGACCTGAAACTTCATGGAGCAAGGAAAATATAAAAAATACCTGAAAAATATGAAGGCCAGGGGCCCACCACCTGTCCACGAGGGTGGGGGCGCGCCCCCTACCTCGTGGGCCCCATGGAGCTCCTCCGACTCCAACTCCAACTCTATATATTGTGTTTCGGGGAGAAAAAAACCCAGAGAGAAGAATTCATCACGTTTTGCGATACAGAGCCGCCGCCAAGCCCTCAAACCTCTCGGGAGGGCTGATCTGGAGTCCGTTCGGGGCTCCGGAGAGGGGAATCCATCGCCATCGTCATCATCAACCATCCTCCATCACCAATTTCATGATACTCACCGCCGTGCGTGAGTAATTCCATCGTAGGCTTGCTGGACAGTGATGGGTTGGATGGGATCTATCATGTAATCGAGTTAGTTTTGTTAGGGTTTGATCCCTAGTATCCACTATGTTCTGAGTTTGATATTGCTATGACTTTGCTATGCTTAATGCTTGTCACTAGGGCCCGAGTGTCATGATTTTAGATTTGAACCTATTATCTTTTCATCAATATATGAGTGTTCTTGATCCTATCTTGCAAGTCTATAGTCACCTATTATGTGTTATGATCCGTTACCCCGAAGTGACAATAATCGGGATACTTACCGGCGATGACCGTAGTTTGAGGAGTTCATGTATTCACTATGTGTTAATGCTTTGTTTCGGTACTCTATTAAAAGGAGGCCTCAATATCCCTTAGTTTCCATAAGGACCCCGCTGCAACGGGAGGGTAGGACAAGATGTCATGCAAGTTCTTTTCCATAAGCACGTATGACTATATTTGGAATACATGCCTACATTACATTGATGAACTGGAGCTAGTTCTGTGTCACCCTAGGTTATGACTGTTACATGATGAACCGCATCCGGCATAATTCTCCATCACCGATCCATTGCCTACGAGCTTTCCATATATTGTTCTTCGCTTATTTACTTTCCCGTTGCTATTGCTATCATCACTACAAAATACCAAAAACATTACTTTTACTATTGTTACCTTTTGCTACCGTTACAACTACTATCATATTACTTTGCTACTAAACACTTTGCTGCAGATATTAAGTTTTCAGGTGTGGTTGAATTGATAACTCAGCTGCTAATACTTGAGAGTATTCTTTGGCTCCCCTTGTGTCGAATCAATAAATTTGGGTTGAATACTTTACCCTCAAAAATTGTTGCGGTCCCCCATACTTGTGGGTTATCAACATACCGCCAGTACAAGGCTCGACAAACTTTTTTTGTGCTTTTGGAATCTTCATATGAAACAAATAATATTCTGGAATGGTTTAGGATAGAACAGACCTCAGTAGAAAGCGAGCTTTTTTCATGTATAGCCACCTCAAAGCCCAATTAGTGCACGGGCTTCCCCCTCAACTCAACCCCGACGAGTACACAAACTTGGCCAGGGAGCATTTACACGGTGCAGTTAGTATTGACCACTACCACTCTTTCTTTTTAATCTTCAAGAAATGTCCACCACGGGAGATTCAAACTCCAACCCTCAAGGATTACTTCAAGTTCTAGTAACCAACCGAGATAGGTTAGTTGTTATGTTCACATGCTTTCCTTTTTTGCTTCTTATGTGGAAATGTAACTTCGTGAACTTTTAGGCCACTTTTTTCGTGTTTTTTGAACTGGGTTTTGTCCTCTTTTACTTGGGTTTTTCTTTTCTTTTTGTTATCCTTTCTTTTTTCAAACACGTGACCTTTTTAAAATTAAACAATCAAATTCGTGAACTTTTCTCAAATTTGTGAATATTTTTCAAATTTACGAAATTTCCCTTACTTTTTAGTGAACCTTTTTTGAAAATCTGCACAAACAAATCAATTAGTAAACATTTTTTTAAATTGAGGAAAATTTCAAATCCACGAACACTTGGCCAGCCCAACAACCAGTCGAAGGGAGTGATGCCGTCGCCTAGTTGGGCTAAGGCCTAAGCATTTTTTCTTTCTATTTCCCCCTTTTCTTCTACTTTTCTGTTAATGCACTTTTTGCTTCTTGAACTTTATTATTCATTTTGAAACCTGCTAAAAACTTTCAAATATTTTTGGAATACCAAAAAATGTTCTTGTTTTCAAATTTTGTTAACAATTTTAGTTTTTTTGTGAAATTCCAAAACATATTCCAGGTTTTGAATTCTTTTTGTCAGAAATTTATGAAATGTTTGCTTTCAACAAAAGTTGGTAGATTTGAAAAAAGTACGTGCTTTATAATTTGTGTTCAATTTTTTTAGCAACTGTTGAGAATTTTATTTTGCAAAAGTTTTCACATTAAAAAATTCATATATTTTGAAATTCCAATTTTTTTGACAAAACTCTAGAAATGGCTAGGACATGGGAAAATGTGCATGTTGAGTGATAATGGCAGAAATTGCAAATAACAAAGCTTTCAATATAGTAAAAAGTACATGCTTTCGGATACGCCCGTCAGGCCTAGTTTGACACACTCCTCTTAACTGGTGTTTTTTTGAAGTATGGATAAATGACCCTGACTTTTTCAAGCAAGTGGGCATGCCCATGGTAGGTTTCCATGTCAAATTTGAGCGATTTTTGACACCGTATGCATGTTGTGACACGTCCGGTTATTTATTGGTCTATTTTGGCTGAAAAACTCCTAAAATGCAAAATTCTGTCAAAAATAAAATAAAATTCACACGGTGCCTTGAATTAGTCATACAAGGCCATGAAAAAAAATTTGGGCCTTTTTAAGGATGTCGAACAACATGCTCTCAAACGAAGCATTTTGGCCTTATCCGACATTGTGTGTTGAACATGGTCTAGTTTTGGACATTCTTTAAATGACCCAAACTTTTGCAAGCATGGTTTGAATGATTTGTGACACCGTATGCAAGTTGCGACAGGTTCGTCCATTTATCGACCTTTTTGATCGAGAAACCTTTAAAAAATGTGAAATTTGTCACAAAAAGAAAACAACTTGGCAAGGTTCCTTGAATTGGTCATACAAGCCAATGATGTTTTTTGGGCTCATTTTACGGATTTTAAGAAACAACATGCACTTAAACGGAGCCTTTTGGCCTACCCGAACACCTTACGTTGAACATGATGTTTTTTGAACATTCTTGAAGCGACCCCAACTTTTGCCAGCAGGTGGGCATGCCAATGCTAGGCATCCGCCAGGTCTGAGAGAAAATGGTATTTGAAATCATAATTACATGGGTGCTTAAAACTATTATTCTAGGTTGTTAACATTATTAGGAAATACAAAGGGATAGAAATGAACACTGAAAATGCTTTTTAAAAGCATTTAATAAATACTTAAACAGAAAAAGAATTTAAAATTATAATTTAAACAATTACTTTGGGATTCCAAACAATATTTCAAATTGTCGAACAGGTTTCAAAAACACTAATAGAGTTCAATAAGGAGAACAATGAATTAACAAAAAAGAGAAGGAAGCCCTAAAAATAGAAAAACCCCAGCTTACTCGTTGGCCGAACTAGGCGACGGCATCACTCTAAGGAGAACAATGAATTAACAAAAAAGAGAAGGAAACCCTAAAAATAGAGAAAAAAACCCGTTTAGGCCTTGGCCTAACTAGGCGACGGCATCGCTCCCGTCGAGAGCCTGTTGGGCTGGCCCAAGCGCTAGTGGATATAAAAAGGAGCCTTGCCAGCTTGGTTTTTCCGGTCTTGGGAACCTTCCGAAGGTTCTTGAATTGCGTTCTTCTTCCTTTTTATGTTCTCTCATATTTTTTTTTTCTGTTTCTTTTTTATTTCCTTTTTGTTTTCTTTGACCTTTCAGTTTTTCTATTTATATTTTATTTTTTCATAAAATCAAAAAATACAGAATTTCATTTTTTGTTTGGAATTTCGAAATATTTCATGTTTGGAATTTCGAAATGTTTCATGTTTAGAATTTCAAAATATTTCATCTTCAAAAACATTGTTAAGAATTTTCAATTTTTTACATATTTATTAATCAATGTTCTAAAAATTCAGAATTTCCAAATTTTGTTCACGATGCAATTGAGTTCATATTTATTAATCAATGTTAAAAAATTCAGAAAAAATTGTATGTTCCAAAAATGTTCGCTTTGTCAAATTTTTATTTGGGATTCAAAAATTGTTCCAGTTTTCGAAAATGGTTCACAAATCCAAAAAACTATTCACATTCTGAGTAATTTTGAAAGAAATGACTTTTAAAAAAATTATGTTAAATATTTTGATTTCAGGAGTTTTAAAATTTAAAAAGTTCATGAATTGTGCACATTTCAATTTCATCGATTTGAAGAAAAGTTTACAAATTTGAAAAATATTAAGAAAATGGAAAAAAAATCATATATTTGAAAAAAAGTTTACGGATTTAGAGAAAGTTTACAAAATTGAAACAAATTGATCGATTGGAATAAAAGTTCACAGAAGTTTGAAAAAAGTTCAACGTTTTGTAAAAATGTTCATAGACTTGAAAAAAGTTTGTGAATTTAAGATGTTTTTTATGGATTTAGAAAAATGTTCACGAATTTGAAGAAGTTCATGATTTAGGAAAACACGAATTTAAGCAAATGGAAAATAAAAGGACAAAAAAGATAAATCCAAAGAAAATAGATAGAGGAGATGCACAAGAAGAAGGAAAAAGGAAGTAACTATGCACAACAAGGTTGCTTTCCCTCAAGTCCCAGTCTCACTTCACGCACTTATTTTTTTGAAGGTTGAAAACTTGAAATTAAATAGGAATAGGGAAGTGTACGACGTATCCACCATGGTTGTCAAAAGGTACACATTGCCCTTTATATGTTTAGTGAGAGGGTTTATACCGAAGCAGGGCTCTTCATTTAATCATTTATCAGATCAAGATCAACAACAAGAGTAAAATAACCATTAGCCTGTAGGATCTAATAGCAGGAGGACCTCACAAGTGGCGGAGCTAGTAGAGAACGGCAGGGGGGTAGAGCAGAAAATATGATTGTTTGGGGGAGGGGGCTAATGACTAATTTTTCTTTAATCTTAGCCCCTACAAAAAATTCTTCAGTGTTTCCTCTAATCATTGGGGGGGGGGGGGGGCGGGGGGGACAGTAGCGTTTTATGAGAGTAGACTGGCACTCTGGAACGAAAGCTTATACGCACAAAATGATTTTCATATGAAAACTACTAGAATCTGCATCTTCTAAGCACAATCTGGCCTCTCAAAGATTTGGAGTTCATGCTATTCGAAGATGTTTCATCCTTGAGCAGTCTAGCAAAAGGAGGCAGCAATATATCTTGCCACAGATATATCCTTATAAAAAATTATGGGGTGAGAACCTAAGCGCATCCAACGCCGACCCGCAAATTCCTCCGGTACATGTCCAATTTTATGTCTGGACGTGGTCCGCGAACTTGATACGGGAGGGAGCCATCCAACACTAATTACAAAGTATCCGTCTGGGAGGAGTAAAATTAGATAGGGACCATGCATGTGATGGGATATTTGTGGTTTAGCGTCCTATTGGGAGGAGAGAGAGAAGAGGGGGATAATGCATGTCCGATTGGGAGGAGAGGGAGAAGAGAGGGACATGCATGTGATTGGTCAAGTGCATGTCCGGACTCCGGTCAAATTACCCCTGTTTGTTTCCAAAATATCGGAATTTGGACGTTCGGCCAGCTTCACAGATTGCTACAGGTCATCATTGGATTGCAAAAGTGAATAAATGTGTATGGTCGGACATATACTGGTGTTTTACGGGTCTTCCTTGAAGATGCCCTAAAGCAACATCTAGAAGAACTAAAACAATCTAAACTTCACTGCAGAATTAACTCCATTCTACTGAACGTACAATCTCTATGACCAAATCTGTTTAGAGCATGGTTAATGGCATAGCCAACTGCTGGCTATATGGTATTGCCATGTCATATATAGTCATCACTTATACAAGGTTAGCTATAAGGTTGGTTATAAGTGTATTATTTTTTTCACCTTCTCTCTATCTTTTTCTTCATATTTATTGCGTTTGCCTAAGAGTACACATATTGCTAGACTCTTGCATGAGAGCCCAGTCCCACCATTTTTTGTCTCTCTCCTCCATATAGGCAAAAGTGTCATGTAAGAGGGTTATAAACTCATTATTGTACTTGCTCTTATAAAATAATAGAGGAAGAAGCCTAACAGGGTTTTAAATGAAACTTCTAACTTACAGACTGATTAGTAGGCAACTTAATGTAGATGTACATTTGAATTGTTTTTTACACTTTTTCGGTTCAAATATTTCCTTATGATGGCTAAGGGCATCTCCAACCATGACCCCCAAATCAGACACCGTATTTGTCCGTGGATAGGAGGCTAGTCCGCGGACACAGATGAGGGAAGGGTCATCCAAAACTGTCCGCATATGTTTGGTTACATTTTGGAAGAATTTTAACGAAAATGAATATACTTGATGCATATTTGAATGCACCAGACAATATTTATTCATACATGGATGATTTTTACATAAAACCGAAGGCTTTTCATCTAAACCGGAGTAAATTCATTCCATTTAGAGATATCAACTAGACCGAACTCTAAATCTAGACTAAAATGACCTTTGGCGCCTATTCCCCGTCTTTAGCCGGCCATGAGCCCCGAAAAATGAAGCCCCGCCTCGTCCGCATGCATGAGCCCCGGGAACTGAAGCTACGTGCCTCCACGTTGCCATCAAGCGGCTAATCGACTGACAATGTTGAGCCCGCCAAGCTTGGCTTCAACGGGAGGGGAGGAGCGGTGTCCTTCATGGGATACAAGCGTCGGCGACCTCCCATGCGCTACTCTTCCTCGTTGTCAGTGGTGCTCGCAGACGTGCTGGCTTTGTGGCCGTGGCGGCGGGGTGCCACCATGGCAGAGCTGGCGATGTCCTCCCCCCTCGCCGCTCTTGCCGAACACCTCATCCGCCAACTCTTCCATCTCCTTGAAGGCGGCCTATAAATCTGCCTCATACTGGATGTACCGCCAGCGGTCGCGGCGGATTTCACGGGCGATGCGGTAGGAGTCGGCCAGCGCCTCCTGCTCGGCCACGTCCACGTCCGACACTATGGTCGTGCCGGCGGCGAGAAGCTCCTCTGTGCACTGTGCTCGTCGAGGAGGCGGAGGTTGCATGCTTGGTCGGCCTGTACCTGCCAGAACGCGGCTTATCGCTCCTCCTGCACCATGTCGGTGTAGTGAGCACGAGCCTCGCCCATGGTGGTGCCGGCATGGAACGGCAAGGAGGGTGGCACCGGCTCGTCCTTGGCCGCGTCCTCCGTTGGGACGTCTGCGGCGCTGCCCTCCATCTGCCTGCCGGCCTGCCAGCTTGCTGCAATGGTGGCGATCTCCTTTTTCTGCTCAGATGCGAGGTTGTCCCAGACGGCTTTGGAGCTCGAGGATGCCATGGCGGGAGTGGTGCAAAGAGGAGAAATGGAGCGGAGGATGATGTAAGCGGGTATGGCGGGGCCTGCTGTTATATTGCGGGGGGGGGGGGGGGGGGGGGGGGTGGCAGGGCAACTGGCGACGTGATTAATGATGGACGGCAGATGGATGGACGGGTGGCACTGGCTCGCTGTTCCTCCGCAGCTGCACGTGTGTTTAATGTAGGCAGGCGGACGGGCAGGCTATCATTTGAATGTGGGGCAACCACATGCACCGGGAGGCAGCGAGGGTGGCGCTCTCGGCCGGCGCGCCGTTTCAATGCTGGAGCACTCTGAGAGATTGTGTCGCTCTGAGCCGGCATGCATGCGACACTGGTGCTATGGAGCGGCGCTGACCGCTTCGGGCGGGAAGGGACGGGGGCGCAGGAAAGGATTTTTTCGTGGGCTAGGTTAGTCAGACACAGACGTGGGAGCGGCCCGGAAGCCTGCAAAGGCCCCCACCCTCACTTTGTCTCTGGTTTGCGGAAAATAGCGTCCGGACCACCGAACGAACCGATATGGGACCGTGTTGCATATGTCCGGACTGCGCGATCTAGACGGTTGCGGGTGGTTTGAGGGTCGGCATTGGAGATACCTTAAGGGAGAAAAATAAACTAGTTTTATTGAAAGAACATGTTCAAATGGATTATGCATCTATCGAAGCTGAAATCATGTACAAAAGAAAGGGAACCCAAAAAAAAGCAAATGAAACTGATGTTCAATTTTTACTGTAATTGACAACTAAATTCCATAAATTACTTACGATTTTCAAGATGGATCCTGAATAATTGAAGGAATGTTTATAGAATAACTAGCTCCAGGTCACAGAAAACAAGTGCACAAGTTTGTGCAATAAAGGTACGTGAGACTAATGGCTCCAGACCATATATGTGTGCTCTATATGATGTTCGGCAGCTTTATAATTTGTAGTAAACAAGTGTTACCACGAAGATATGCAGGAATTTCAGAAATTGCTAACATATTTCACATCAAGTGCTGTCGTTCTTGTGGGCATGAACTCTGGTTCTAAAAAGATAGCACTCCACCATTATTTTACTGTTTCATGATTCAGTTAAAAGCAAGATCTCCAGGGCATATCATAGATAAGATGAAAACTCATGAGTCTACACAATGGTGAGCAAAAAGGATTGGACCTTGGTGCTTAGATAAGATTCAAGAATTAATTCAATGTTGTGCTTAGATGGTCTGTCCTTCCTTATACAACTTAACTTGGACCTTGGAATAAAAAATATGTCTCTGGATCTTTTTTGTTTGATATGTGTATATATACAAACCTTGGAGGGATTCTTTCAGGCTCCTGCATGCGTTGCTTAGATGCAGAGGCCGGGGGTCATTATCCTTTTCTAAAAAAAAACTTTAAGACTCTTGTTCTCCATCTGACCCACCAGAAATCTGTAATGGTGAAGATAATATTAAGTAACCAATAACATTAATCAAGACAAATAAAAACTATAATTTGCACAAAAGGAGCCACCTCAGATAAGCTCTTTTTTTGTGAGGACCTCAGATAAGCTCTTCAACCATCCTATCAACCTGGCAATCCGACTATGGGCAGCCGCGTCCATGGACACCCGACCCTAATGGGTAGGGTATGAGTCATCGTATTAACCCATGGGTAAGCCCGGTGGATAACCCGATTAGTCATGGGTAGGGTATGGGCACAAGGTTCTATCCGTGGGTTGCCCGATGGGTCACCCGATTAATACTAGTGATTAAAATATATATTCTATTTTATATGATGTGTAGACGTTTTGCTGAAGATGTGTTAATTAATTTCTTTAGAACAACCCAACGCTGGCAGTAGCATTATTTATTTTAGGGAACGCTGCCGTAGCGATGGAGAGTATGCATGTATGGTTGCTTTGCCATTTGTATTTTCTTGATCGATCCAGAATGATAAGGCCCATCGCTGAGTTATATGTATCATTTTTATTCCAAAAATGGGTCTATTGGGCCTCCAATGGCTGAAGGTCATGGACAAGTTATGTGCTGTGCGTGCATGGCAACGAACTGAGCATGCGAGGAGCTCTTTTAGTACCACCTCGCTTGCTTGAGCGCAGGGTGGGTTGAGCTTCGCTATAAAAGGAGGCGGAAGAGCGTTGCCTCGTGGGAACAGGGGAAACGCAACATGGAGCCAAACGCAAAGTATGCAGGCGGTTCATTGAAATTTTAAAATAAATGAAAATATTAGACCGGATGGGTGCCCTATTGGGTTGGGTGAGTTGGGTGACCCGTCGGGTACGGGCGTGGGTCTCCTTCTCTGCTGAGTGCACCAGTATAATAATCGGGCACTAGAGGATGGGGTGCCACATGGTGGCGCCATTTGAGGCGGGCTTGTGCGCATTATCTTGTGTCAGCGCATTTGGCTGTCATATTTTATTCTTAGTCTCACTCATTACATCAATATATGAACGTATGCTATAACATTAAGATAAATTATTTCCAGATCGAGCAAACATATATATACTATATTATTTGAGTTCAGAACCGTCATAGCCAGTGCTACATCACCCGGGGAGCATAAATGAGTAAGACAATGCATTACAATTAATTGAAAAATGAAGACAAGCTAACATGAAGTGCTTCAGTTTGGCTAAAGAAAGGGATCTCATGAGGCCACAACTAAGGAAATAAATAAAAAGAACACCTTTCAAAGTCCTCCAGAGGCCTCATATAATCCATTTTCACATCAGAAACAACATGATGCATTTCATAAAAAAAATCTCTTGATCTTCATCTTGATGTACCCAACACAATTGCTATATGGATTTTAGTCAGCTGCACTCCCCACTACTTCTGAACTTCCCCTTTCACACACCGAGCAGCGACTGATGCAAGTTGATCTAACCGAAAACAACGTATAATCGCCTAGTGATGCACTGGACCTGAAAGGCAACTTGCCTAGCATGCACATGGAAAGTGGGATTAGTAATAAAAGAACATACTCCCTCCGTTCCATAATAGTGTGCAATGTTGTGTATGTTGCTGAAACTCACACATCAAAGACAATCTGAATAATAAGTTATGGTTAAAACAAGCAATTGTTGAAGTTAAGTGTGAGTAGATAGGAAGTCACAATTAATTCATGACCATCGAGCTGAAAATGACACCGATAAAGCTAACTCGCCATGAAGAGAAACAACTAATGTGAACCCGAGGTTGTAAAACAAATACTCCTAACCAAATGACCATGCTTCATGATGGCAATATAGTACCATGAAAGTGGAATAAGGTGAAATTTTGTAAGCTACTAAGGGCATAGGCAAAGCTCACACTCCAGCTTATACTGCATGGGAAATTGTACCATCACACTAACTATATGATGGGAAACAGTGTCTTCCCATGGTCATGCACAATGCAACAGCCTAATCATGTTCCTAACCTGAAATCAATCAAGTCCGCAGGTAATACGTAGCAAAATCACAAAGGATAATTATATTCTAGGAAGTGCAAATAAGTTGTGTTCTTCACTGAACTGAAGCCACTCAAGCCACAAGTAGCACATTACCAATTGCAAAAGCACCAAAGAGGTGGTCGATTTACTCACCTTGATTGGGACGATGAACCCTTCTCGGCATCAGTGATCAAGATGTATCAGGTTAGGATAAAATCAGATTTTCACAAAATTAAATAAAACAAACACAGTAAGAAGGAAATCGTAAGAATTCAAGCCTATCAGACAATCAGGTAATTATGTTGGCATGTCAACAATAAGACAGAACAAAACCTACAATCCTAAAAAAAATCCTTCTAAAAAATGTGATACGTTAGATAAGGGAGTAAATAAAATGTAATGTGAATCAACATCCAGTAAATTCAGAGAAGCAATGAAGCAATGATGAACAATAAATTTTATCTGCAAAATTCATGTTGAAACACCTATACTTTCCCCAAGAGCAAGGAAAGCTAGAGTGCATATCACACACACATTAGCTAGCAAATTACTTCGATTGAATCCGTTCCTTTGCATTTATGGCATAAAGGCATCTAGAGAAAAAAAAACTTGATGATGTTAGTTTACCATGGCAACCTCATCAAATCCATCTAGCCGATTAAGAAGCTTCATCAGCATCCCTGGAAATTAAGTTTAAGACCAATTAACTCTGCAAAAGAAAGTCAGAGCAAAACTTACTTGGTGATTGCTGCCTTGTTCCCCTTCTGGTCAGGAATCTTGTGTTGTAAACCTGTGGAAAATGCATAGAGGTAAAGGTTCACAGATATCACCCAATCCAAAGGGAACAAATAGTACATGCCTTGTTCTAGCCCCTAATAATGTATCGATAGTTTAATAGTACTATTTCTGGCCACCGAAACAAAGGTAAACTAATTCGCCATAGAGCAGATCAACTCGGTCATGTGCGGATTGACCACAACTGTACTTCAGAGATGGCCCGCTACAACAGAGTCATCCATTCAACTTACAATTTCATAATAAATAACCATGAAACGATCTAGCCGCCAATGAAGAAAGAAACAATCATTTATTTGATTCAAAAAACGTCAAGGATCTTGTTCGCATCGACCAGAACAACGAGGATGTAATACCCATGGAATGAAAATACTAAGTACCAAGTAAGTAAACCCCAAACATCGGGATGGTTCTCTACAAAGGAGAGAGCATCAGCACAATCATGTTGGACCTTCAATTGCATGTACAATGAGAAGAGCATTATGGTTATACAAATCAGGAACTTCCAAAAATAGGAAAATAAATCTTACATCAATTTCTTGTCAGATTCTGAAGACCACCCTAAATCAGACGAAGAAATCAATTTCTTGGAATACTGCTCCCCTAGTGTCCAACCACCTTTCAGTAATTCATCAAATGCAATTAGAGAAGTTCAGAAGTATATTACTCCATCCGTCCCATAATATGAGAGCGCTTTTTATACTAGTGTAGTGTAAAAAACACTCTTATATTATGGGACGGATGGAGTATGTAATAGTCGGACCAGCAATGGTGAGGATAAAGGGTTGTGTAGGCACTATTAGCAATCATCTGAGAAAAAAGAACTTTGTCTAACCAGTTTAGACAGGCAAAATAACACACTTTACATGCTACAGACTTTGCAATGGCACTACTGACCCTATCGTCATACTTGTCTAGAAACAGAGTATAGCCTCTACTTTTAACACATTCAGTAGACAAGGGAGGTTAGAAGAGACTGAGGGATTCCATATGTAGTTGGCCTTTTTCAGAGATTTCTGTGCTAATGTGAAATAGTGCAAGAGAAAAGGGTTCTTGGAATGGTTTCAGTAACAGAGTTGAATGGTTCGGTATATGTTTCTTCATATATGCACATATCCCCGCTCTTAGAAGCTACCATAAGGCACATTTCAGACAGTTAGTGTATACGTACTATATTGCTTACTCTTGAGATTGGATTTTGTGTTAACTATAGAATCTTGAAAAAAAAATACTGGGCTGATTAGATATAATAAGATTCAAAATAGAAAATAAATGATGTATAGCAAATGAGCATTTTTGAATCAAGCGCTAGAAGTTACCATCATACCTTGCTTAGCCCAAACTGTGGCAAAGTGGATGATCAAATAGAGTAGCAGTATCAACCTTGTTGATGCTTGCTTTCTTCAGATTGTAGTTCTTCACTCTGCCTGCACTTGGTAGTAAATATAGACTTAGTGGATATGGTAAGCTCTACAATGTGTTGCGGTATACACCATCCCTCACATCATCTACCAAGTCTGGAGCTTGCCTTTCACTCTAGTGATTAGAACATTCCATATGCGAAATCACAGTGGCCGGTGCATGGGTTATGTCCGAGGTGTTGGCCTGTGTTTTTTGTGGTAGCTGCGATTTAGCAGTCATCTCCCCGAGAGCTCCCCTGTCTCTTTATCCTCCCTTCTCATATGCCATCGGGGATTTGCGGAGCATGAGGGAGAGGGGAACAAGTGAGTATCTTAAGCAGCGATGGGGGCGGGGAAGGTGAGATGGAGGCTGGAACTCGCTGCTGTTGTTGCCCGCCACGGGCGCTGGTTCTGCACCACCGCGGCAGCGAGGTTCCAGGTGTGCCACGCCCTGGTTGGACCCAGCGATGCGGCTAGCCTACATCCTCCATCGAGCTGCAGCCGTCGTTGTTGGGTGCAGATCGGCTGCTGCTGATGCGGATTCAGCATCGTCATCGCCGGAATAGGTGCGGGGTGGGACGGCGGCTGCCGCGTCCGTGGTCTCCCCATCCATGGCCGGAACCATGGAACAGATGAGCTAGAGTTTCGGGCTCCATCAAGGAGGGAGGAAGGTAGGGGCGTAGGGAGAAAGGAGAGCGGGGTAGGATTGGGCTGGGGGAGACGAAGGTCGCCGGCGGGGGTTGGGTTGGGGGCGAGGGAGGCCGGCATCTGGGTCGATGCGGCGTTGCCTTCGTGGGGAAGGATCCCAGGAATACGTCGCCCACGACCTGAACAGAACAGTGCCTACCAGTCCCATGACGAATGGGAATCTCTCTCCCCATGATGACGTGGCTATCGTGAGTATTCGTCCTTGATGCACACCTTAATGTTTTTAATGAGTCTAAGATAGCTCGACCCGACTGCCAGGTTGAATCCTACTCCAAGGACGATCTCCAGTGTAGTACTAGGCAACAAGTTTTTGGGCATGCTGATTTAATGCAACGGCATCAGGAGAGGATAAATGTATATCCTGCAAGACGTGTCAATCCAAAAATACAGTGTAACTATAATATGATATTAATACGATCTAGCCTTGCAAGAATTAGAACTGTCGTAACTGTAGGTTCATCTAACAATTTCACAATGGCATAATGAACTGGAATTATAAGTTAAGCATGCAAACATAGCAACACCAATCCATCGTCAATTCCACTCATATGCTTTAATCATAGTGAACTGACATTCATAGTGAACCAGAATCTTATCCGTGGGTCTGTCAGGTATTAATGAAGGGCAAGCCAAATCTCTAAACCAAGAGAAATTAGTAACGTTAACATGCTGCTCATATGCTTTTTTTTGGCGTGAACCTGGCATGCCCCTCAACATTAGCCAGGTTCATTAGTGCGGTGAACGAGAACCAAGAGATATTTTTGGCAAAAAAATATTAAAATTAGTATAAAGTTGGTTCATCTATTTTAAAACGGAGGGAGTATATACGATATGTGACACGCGACCTGTGCAAGACATAATTAGAAACCATACAGATTTAGAAAACGAGGCAATCCAATGGTCTGGATGACTTGCCATGTATGAATCGAATCCTTCATGTGCATAGCCGTTGCTCTATGTACTTACAGCGGTGTGGGGAAACAACTACGTAATAAATATAATTCATAATGACCTTCTTCGCCTGTTATGTTGCCAAATCGATGAGGATATCCGCACATGTTCCTTGGTTGCCCCTTTGCCCGGGAGGTCTGGTACAATACCCTTTTGCCGCTGCGTCTCATCGCTACACGCCTGATGGCACGCTCCTCCTTGCTGAGTGGTGGTCACAGCTTACTGCCCCGGTGTCTGTCGGCGTCCTGGTACGTACGGGGGGTTTTTAAACTTGTCTGTCTGCGGTTCATGGTGTGGCTACATCAACAGGTCTGTGCGATCCATCTTCACCAGCATACATTTAAGACTCTCGCGAGGCGGATGACGCAAAACCTTCTCAAGGGCGGCCTTACTAGGCTGGCTCGCGAGGGACGAAGAGATCAAGGTGAGGGGCACCTCGCGAGGTTCCTGTGACGTAAGCCGTGACGACCAAGACCAGGCGGGCGCCAATGCGCGCAGTGTCCTTGTTTTCTTTTTGGTGCTAAAGCGGCAGGCGCATGCGAGGAGTCCCGAGGCATCAGACAAAGGTTTCCATATCGGTTCAACAAGACCAAAACCAGCAGGACAGTAGGACGGAGGTCATCGTGGAGCCCAGGCCGGCGTCACCACCAGAGCCTTTGGCAGACGAAGACCACCTTTTGTCGGGATAACTTATACTAGTTGTCTCCCTTCAAATTTAGCTGTTGTTGGATCTCTTCCCGCCTACATTTAGAAGAGGACCATGGCCTCTATAAATAGGACTAGCCACCACAGTAGGAGGCAACGGATCTGGGAGCCAACTCATCTTGGATTGGATCCATTCCATCCTCAACCACACAAGCTCATCGAGTCCAAGAACACCTCTCCTCAGGAGGCTGTTCTTCCCTTGTACTTGTTCATCCTCAGCCCAAGAGGCAATCCATAACACCACACTGAAGTAGGGTATTACACCACATCAGTGGCCCGAACCAGTATAAACCCTGTGTCCTTTGTTCTTCGGGTTCGGCGAGTTAGGTTCTGAGATCGTTGCGAGAGCGTGAGCTGGGGGGAAAGATCTTAATGCGCGCCCCAGTGTTCGAACCTTAAGAGTTTTGTCAGCACCCGAAATCCGACATTTGGCGTGCCAGATAGGGGTGCGCTGAAGCTTTCCTTCCGTCGATCCACGTTCCGTGACTCC
This sequence comes from Triticum urartu, assembly GCF_003073215.2. NCBI lineage: Eukaryota > Viridiplantae > Streptophyta > Magnoliopsida > Poales > Poaceae > Triticum > Triticum urartu. Next base: position 625,257,482 of record NC_053026.1, read on the forward strand.
ACCACGTCCATGTCAGACGCTCGCCGAGCTCGCGCCGAGCCGCCCTGGTCGCTCGCGTCGCCCAGACGGCGCCCGTTGGCGGACCTCCCCGCCGTTCTCCATCACCTGTTGCCAACGCCGCTACGGCTCGGCAGCAAACGAGCAGCAAGCATCATCACTGCACCCCTCCGTGCGGCGGGATGGCCGCACTGCCACCCCGTCGCTGACTCCGGCCGGCTCATCGTCCCACGCTCGTTGCGCGCCCACGGACGCGCAGGCCGCGCTGCTCATGGCACGCGAGCTCCTGCGCTACTGCCCGGTCGACGACTTCTACGAGGACTGGCTGGATCGCATCGCTGAGCTTGTCAGCGCTGCTGAGGCTATCCTACACCATCCCTTTCGCTGCCTCGCCCGCCTCCGGCCGCGGGAGACGTAGCTCACGGGGCACCTCTGTCACCCCTGCATCAAGACAGCGCCCTCGCGCCGAGATGCGCGGCACATGGAACACCCCCGCCTCCTCTGCACCAAGAAGGCGTCCTCGCCCCGAAACGCGCGGTCCCACGGCGCGATCCGCCACGCCGCGTGCCCATGCACGAAGAAAGAAGCTGCCAAGAAGTTCCCCGACCGTAGGAAAACGCTCCTGCACTCCCTGCACCACCACGTCAAGATCGCATGCCGCCTGCAGTGGCGGTGCGTGGGTACCAAGACCAAGCTCCTCCACCACGACGGGCTCCGGTGACCACAGCAGGCTGCCGAGCCTTCACTTCCGAGCTGCGCATCGTCGTTTGGCCAGGCAAGTTCAAGCCGGATCTGCCTCCGTGCTACGACGGCACCCCCGACCCCGCGGAGTTCCTGCAGCTCTACGAGCTGAGCATCGAGGCGGCCAACAGCGACGAAAGAGTCATGGCGAACTGGTTTCCCATGGCTCTCAAGGATGGTGCTCGCTTGTGACTCCTGAACCTGCCCGCGGGATCAATCTCCTTCTGGGGTGAGATGCGCGACCGCTTCATCGCCAATTTCCAGGGCACTCGCGACCGCCCTCCGGCCGTGGGTGACCTGCGCCGCATCAAGCAACAGCAGGGAGAGACCCTGCAGAAGTACATCCAGCGCTTCAATAGCGTTCGCCTCAAGATCCCCAAGGTGACGAATGAGGCCATCATCTCAGCGTTTTCCAATGGCGTGCGCGACGTCAGGATGAAGGAGGAGCTCATCATCCACGAGGAGCTATGCATGGCTCTGGAGCTGTTTAACATGGCGACCAAGTGCGCAAGAGCTGAGGAAGGGCGCCTTTCCCTTCTCGAGCTCCCTGCTGCTGACCCAGAAGAGAAGAAAGCCAAGGTCAAGGACGTGAAGTGCAAGGGAGTAGCCATGCTCGTGGCAGAGCCGGACACAAAGCGCGGCCGGGACCACCCCGAGTCGTCCAAAAGCAGCCGTCCGTTCTGTGCCTTCCACGACGTACACAACCACATCACCAACGATTGTCAAGAGTTCAGGGCCATCTGAGATGAATGTTTCAGTCGACGCCCCGAGCGCAACGACCAAGGCTACGACCGAGGAGGAGGACGAAGTGGAGGATGCTGGGATGACCGTGGCCCCCACCAGGAGTGGCGCGACCGACTTCGTGAGGACCACTGGCAGGAGTAGCCTTGTGAGGGCGCCTGGCGCGACCAGCCTCGCGAGGACCGTCCTCAGGGCAATCCCGACCTCCCTCCTCTACCGCCACCACCAAGAAGGAACGATGACCATCATCAGGACGAGGGGGCTGGGGGCTTCCAGGAGCCGCGCGCTATCGCTTGCATCTTGGACGGTGCTCAGGCCTCGGCTTCCCAGCGCATCTTCAAGCAGTTTGCTCGTGAGGTGAATGCGGTCCTCCCCAGGCTCGAGGCCACGCGCCCGCTCAGGTGGTCCAAGTACGCCATCACCTTTAGCTCGGCGGACCATCTCAAATGCGCAACAACCGCCGGCGTCCTCCCGATGCTTTGTTCACCCGTCATCAGCAATGTCCAAGTCACCAAGACCATCATAGACGGCGGCGCGGGGCTCAGTGTCCTGTCCTTCGAGACATTCGACAACCTTCAAGTGCCCTACGATCAGCTACAGCCTACCAAGCCCTTCTCAGGAATGACCGATGGCTCCACCACCCCGATAGGGCAAGTCTGCCTCCCTGTCACTGATGACCCACAAGTATAGGGGATCTATCGTAGTCCTTTCGATAAGTAAGAGTGTCGAACCCAACGAGGAGCAGAAGGAAATGATAAGCGGTTTCCAGCAAGGTATTCTCTGCAAGTACTGAAATAAGTGGTAACAGATAGTTTTGTGATAGGATAATTTGTAACGAGCAACAAGTAACAAAAGTAAACAAAGTGCAGCAAGGTGGCCCAATCCTTTTGTAGCAAAGGACAAGTCTGGACAAACTCTTATATGATGTAAAGCGCTCCCGAGGACACATGGGAATATCGTCAAGCTAGTTTTCATCACGTTCATATGATTCGCGTTCGGTACTTTGATAATTTGGTATGTGGGTGGACCGGTGCTTGGGTGCTGCCCTTACTTGGACAAGCATCCCACTTATGATTAACCTCTATTGCAAGCATCCAAAACTACAACAAAAGTATTAAGGTAAACCTAACCATAGCATGAAACATATGGATCCAAATCAGCCCCTTACAAAGCAACGCATAAACTAGGGTTTAAGCTTCTGTCACTCTAGCAACCCATCATCTACTTATTACTCCCCAATGCCTTCCTCTAGGCCCAAACAATGGTGACGTGTCATGTAGTCGACGTTCACATAACACCACTAGAGGAGAGACAACATACATCTTATCAAAATATCGAACGAATACCAAATTCACATGACTACTAATAGCAAGATTTCTCCCATGTCCTCAGGAACAAAAGTAACTACTCACAAAGCATAAACATGTTCATAATCAAAGGGGTATTAATATTCATATAGGATCTGAACATATGATCTCCCACCAATTAAACCAACTAGCATCAACTACAAGGAGTAATTAACACTACTAGCAACCTACTAGCACCAATCCCGGACTTGGAGACAAGAATTGGATACAAGAGATGAACTAGGGTTTTGAGATGAGATGGTGCTGATGAAGATGTTGATGGAGATTGCCCACTCCCGATGAGAGGAGCGTTGGTGATGACGATGGCGATGATTTCTCCCTTCGGAAGGGAAGTTTCCCCGGCAGGACAGCTCCGCCAGAGCCCTAGATTGGTTCCGCCAAGATTCCGCCTCGTGGCGGTGGAGTTTCGTCCGAGAAGATGGCTTATGATTTTTTCCCATCGAAAGACTCCATATAGCAGAAGATGGTCATTGGAGGGACACCAGGGGGCCCACGAGGTAGGGGGCGCGCCCAGGGGGGTAGGACGCGCCCCCACCCTCGTGGGCAGGGTGTGCCCCCTGGTGAGTTTCTTCCGCTGTGTATTTTTTATATATTTGGAAAACATCTTCCATGAAGTTTCAGGACTTTTGGAGCTGTGCAGAATAGGTCTCTAATATTTGCTCCTTTTCCAGCCCAGAATCCCAGCTGCCGGCATTCTCCCTCTTTATGTAAACCTTGTAAAATAAGAGAGAATAGGTATAAGTATTGTGACATAATGTGTAATAACAGCCCATAATGCAATAAATATCTATATAAAAGCATTATGCAAAATGGACGTATCAACTCCCCCAAAGCTTAGACCTCGCTTGTCCTCAAGCGAAAAGCTGAAATCGAAAAATATGTCCACATGTTTAGAGATAGAGGTGTCGATAAAAATAAAATACGGACATGAGGGCATCATGATCATTCTTAGAACATCAACTTATATAATTCTTGTCATATAATCTCTTATTCTAGAGTAATAATTCAATCACAATATCAAGTATGAATCGTAAACTTCATTGAAAACTAGCAAACTACAATCTCAGTCATTGAAGCAATTGCAATTTATCATAACATAGGAAAGAGTCAATGTATAAGAGCTTTTCAGCAAGTCCACATACTCAACTATCATATAATCTTTCACAATTGCTGACACTCACGCAATACTTATGGGTATGGAGTTTCAATCGGACACAGGGAAAGATAGGGGCTTATAGCTTTGCTTCCCAACGTTTTACCTCAAGGGTAATGTCAACAATAATAGTTCATGAAAACTCACATCCAATTAGCCATATATACCAGGATCTTTCCAACATATTGTGCTTGCCAAAGGATAAAATGTAAAAAGGAAGGGTGAAGATCACCATGACTCTTATGCAAGGTAGGAGATAAAAGTAAAAGATAGGCCCTTCGCAGAGGGAAACAGAGGTTGTCATGCGCTTTTATGGTTGGATGCACAAAATCTTAATGCGAAAGAACATCACTTTATATTACCACTTGTGATATGGACCTTTATTATGCAGTCTGTCGCTTTTATTACTTCCATATCACACGATCGTATAAAGCTTATTTCCTCCACACCAATCAATCATACATATTTAGAAAGCATTTTTTATTGCTTGCACCGATGACAACTTACTTGAAGGATCTTATTCAATCCATAGGTAGGTATGGTGGACTCTCATGGCAAAACTGGTTTAATGGTATTTGGAAGCACAAGTAGTATATCTACTTGGTGCAATGAATTTGGCTAGCATGAGGGGGAAAGGCAAGCTCATCATGTTGGAAGATCCAAGACAATATAATTCATCTCGGATGTAAGAAAACATAACCCATTATGTTGTCTTCCTTGTCTAATGTCAACTCTTTAGCATGTCATATTTTAATGAGTGCTCACAATCATAAAAGATGTCCAAGATAGTATATTTATATGTGAAGACCCCTCTTTCTTTATTACTTCCTACTAATTGCAACGATGACCAAAACTGTGTTTGTCAACCCTCAACAACTTTGTGAGCTCATTACTCTCCATAAGACTCACATGATCTCTTTGTTTCTTTTTATTTATTTTTTCTTTTATTCACTTAGGATCATGGCAAAATAATCAAGCTCTTGACTCAACACTAATCTTTATTATATAGCTCACGGACTCGATTACATAGAAGGATAATAAAGCAAAACTCACAACTAGATCATACTAAGAACTTTTATTCTACTAGATCAAGATATAACCAAAAGGATCGAACTAAGAAAAACGGTAAAGATAAAAGTGATGGTGATACGATACCGGGGCACTCCCCCAAGCTTGGCAGTTGCCAAGTGGAGTGCCCATACCCATGTGATTATGTCTCCTTTGTTGGTGAAGAAGGTGGGGTTGTCGATGATGGATAGTCGCACATCGAGCGTAGGAGGTCTTCTAACTTGCGGATAATGCCCTTGAGTGCGATGATATGCTCCTTCAACAAAATATTTTCACGTGTGAGATACTTATTTTGTATACGAGCTAACTCAATCATCTTGAAAGCTTCGATCTCTGTTGGGGTGAGAAGATTGTGATCAAGTTGAAGGGTGTCTTCTGTTGTCGGAACTTGGTCCTCCATGGCCTTCTTGATCCCTTCATCCTTGTTGACCTCCATGGGTTCTTATCTCTTCAGCTCTATCTTCATTAGCCAAGCATCGTTGCCCTCATGGTTGGAGGAGGAGGGAGACGACATAATGCCAGGCCTTGACAACCCTGACAGAAAATAGCTCGAAACAAAGACAAGAGATTTTTGCGTGATACGGGAGTCAAAACCTCCGGGAGATTATATAATGAATTTTTACTGACCAAAATACGTGTCGTGTACGAAAACGGAGTCCGGAGAGCACACGAGGTACCCACGAGGTAGGGGGGCGCGCCCAGTAGGGTAGGGCGCGCCCTTCACCCTCGTGGAGCCCTCGTGTCCTTCCCGGACTGCTGCTTATTTTTCTATTTTTCTAAATATTCCAAAACGGAGAAATATTGCCTTAAAAACTGTTTTGGAGTCGGTTTACTTACTGTACCACATACCTATTCCTTTTCGGAGTCTGAAACGTTCCGGAAAGTGTCCCTTATGTATTCCTCCGGGGTTACGGTTTCAATAACATTGGTTTCAACATTTATGGGATTATCGGAGATATAATGTTTGATTCTTTGACCGTTCACCACCTTCGGATTTGTGCCTTCGAAGTTGTTGATTTTTATGGCACCGGAACGGTAGACCTCCTCGATAATGTAAGGACCTTCCCATTTAGAGAGAAGTTTTCCTGCAAAAAATCTTAAACGACAGTTGTATAGCGATACATAATCACCTACATTAAACTCACGCTTTTGTATCCTTTTGTCATGCCATCTTTTAACTTTTTTTTAAACAACTTGGCATTTTCATAGGCTTGGGTTCTCCATTCATCAAGTGAGCTAATATCAAATAACCTATTCTCACTGGCAAGTTTAAAATCATAATTAAGTTCTTTAATAGCCCAATAAGCCTTGTGTTCTAGTTCGAGAGGTAAGTGACATGCTTTTCCATAGACCATTTTATACGGAGACATGCCCATGGGATTTTTATATTCAGTTCTATAGGCCCATAATGCATCATCTAGTTTCTTGGACCAATTCTTTCTAGACCTATTAACAGTCTTTTGAAAAATTAATTTGAGTTCTCTATTACTCAATTCTACTTGACCACTAGACTGAGGGTGATAAGGAGATGCAATTCTATGATTAACATCATATTTAGCAAGCATTTTACGGAAAGCACCATGAATAAAATGTGAACCACCATCAGTCATTAAATATCTAGGGACTCCAAATCTTGGAAAAATAACTTCTTTAAGCATTTTAATAGAAGTGTTATGATCAGCACTACTAGTTGGAATAGCTTCTACCCACTTAGTAACGTAATCAACAGCAACTAAAATATGTGTATATCCATTAGAGGAAGGAAAGGGTCCCATATAATCAAAGCCCCAAACATCAAATGGTTCAATAACAAGTGAATAATTCATAGACATGTCTTGGCATCTACTAATATTACCAATTCTTTTACATTCATCACAAGATAAGAAAAGCTTACGGGCATCCTTGAAGAGAGTAGGCCAATAAAAACCAGATTGGAGTACCTTATGTGCAATTCTATCTCCAGCATGGTGTCCTCCATAAGCTTCGGAGTGACACTTGCATAGGATCTGTTCCTGTTCATGCTCAGGTACACAACGTCTAATAACACAATCTACTCCTTCTTTATAAAGATGTGGGTCATCCCAAAAGTAATGCCTCAAATCATAGAAGAACTTTTTCTTTTGCTGGTATGTGAAACTAGGTGGTATAAACTTAGCAACAATGTAATTAGCATAATCAGCATACCATGGAGTAGTATGAGAAGCATTTATGACATTTAATTGCTCATCAGGAAAGCTATCATCAATAGGTAGTGGGTCATCAAGCACATTTTCTAACCTAGACAAGTTGTCTGCAACGGGGTTCTCAGCTCCTTTTCTATCAACAATATGCAAATCAAATTCTTGTAGCAAGAGAACCCATCTAATAAGTCTAGGTTTGGCATCTGTATTTTCCATAAGATATTTAATAGCAGCATGATCAGTGTGGATAGTTACTTTAGAATCAACAATATAAGGTCTAAACTTATCACAAGAAAATACAATTGCTAAGAATTCTTTTTCAGTAGTAGCATAGTTTCTTTGAGCATTGTCTAGAGTTTTACTAGCATATTGAATAACATTTAGTTTCTTATCAACTCTTTGTCCTAGAACAGCACCTACAACATAATCATTAGCATCACACATAATTTCAAAGGGTAAATTCCAGTCAGGTGGCTGGACAATAGGTGCAGAAATCAATGCTTTCTTAAGTATTTCAAATGCTTCTACACAATCATCATCAAAGACAAATGGTATATCCTTTTGTAATAAATTAGTCAGAGGCCGAGAAATTTTTGAGAAGTCCTTAATGAACCTCCTATAAAAACCGGCATGACCGAGGAAACTTCTTATACCTTTGATGTCCTTGGGACATGGCATCTTTTCAATAGCATCAACCTTGGCTTTATCAACTTCAATACCTCTTTCAGAAACTTTATGCCCCAAGACAATACCTTCATTAACCATAAAGTGGCACTTTTCCCAATTCAAGACAAGATTAGTTTCTTCACATCTCTACAAAACTCGATCAAGGTTTCTCAAGCAATCATCAAAAGAAGATCCATAGACGGAAAAGTCGTCCATGAAAACCTCACAAATCTTTTCACAAAAGTCAGAGAATATAGCCATCATGCATCTTTGAAAGGTAGCAGGTGCATTACATAAACCAAAAGGCATACGTCTATAAGCAAAAGTACCAAAAGGGCATGTAAAAGTAGTCTTTGATTGATCTTTGGCTGACACAGGTATTTGAGAGAAACTAGAATAATCATCTAGAAAGCAAAAATGTGTATGCTTGGATAATCTTTCTAGCATTTGATCGATAAAAGGTAAGGGGTAATGATCCTTTTTAGTTGCCTTATTTAATTTGCGGAATTCAATTACCATACTATAACCTGTAATAATTCTTTGAGGGATCAATTCATCTTTATCATTAGGAACAACAGTAATACCTCCCTTCTTAGGGACACAATGGACAGGACTTACCCACTGACTATCAGCAACGGGATAAATTATACTTGCCTCAAGGAGCTTTAGTATCTCCTTTCCTACCACTTCTTTCATTTTATGATTCAGCTGGCATTGATGATCACGAACTGGTTTAGCATCTTCTTCCAAATTAATTTTATGTTGACATAGAATGGGACTAATGCCCTTAAGATCATCAAGAGTATACCCAATAGCAGCACGGTGCTTCTTCAGAGTTTTCAATAATCTATCTTCCTCATGCTCTGAAAGGTTAGCACTAATAATAACAGGATATATCTTTTTCTCATCAAGATAAGCATATTTAAGAGTATCAGGTAACGGTTTAAGCTCAAACACGGGATCACCCTTGGGTGGAGGGGGATCTCCTAGGATTTCAACAGGTAAATTATTTTTCAGAATAGGTTCTTGTTTAAAGAATACTTCATCTAATTCCCTTCTTTCATTCATAAACATATCATTTTCGTGGTCTAGCAAATATTGTTCTAAAGGATCACTAGGAGGTACGACAATAGAAGCAAGACCAATAATTTCATCCTTACTAGGTAATTCTTCTTCACGGTGTTGTCTACTAAATTTAGAGAAATTAAATTCATGAGTCATATCATCTAAACCGACAGTAACAACATCTCTTTTGCAATCTATGGTAGCATTAACAGTGTTCAAGAAGGGTCTACCAAATATAATGGGACAAAAGCTATCTTGTGGGGAACCAAGAACAAGAAAATCAGCAGGATATTTAGTTTTCCCACACAAGACTTCAACATCTCTAACAATTCCCATTGGTGAAATAGTATCTCTATTGGCAAGTTTAATTGTGACATCAATATCTTCTATTTTAGCAGGTGCAATCTCGTGCATAATTTCTTTGTATAAGGAATGAGGTATTGCGCTAGCACTAGCACCATGTCACATAAGCCATGATAACAATGATCTCCTATTTTAACAGAAATAACTGGCATGCCTACCACAGGTCTAGGTTTATCTTTATCACAAGGTTTAGCAATTCTAGCAGTTTCATTACAGAAATAAATAACATGCCCATCAATATTATCAGACAAGAGATCTTTAACAATAGCAATATTAGGTTCAACTTTAACTTGCTCAGGAGGTGTGTATGTTTTAATATTGCTTTTACGAACTACAGTTGAAGCTTTAGCATGATCCTTTATCCTAACAGGGAAAGGTGGTTTCTCAACATAAGAAGTAGGAACAATAGGATCATTATAAGTGATAGTCTTTTCTTCAACTTTAATAGGTGCAGCTACTTTTACTTCTATGAGAGGATGATATTTAAACCACTTCTCCTTGGGGAGATCAACATAAGTAGCAAAAGATTCACAGAAAGAAGCTACTATCTCAGAGTCAAGTCCATATTTAGTGCTAAATTCACGAAAAATATCGGTATCCATAAAAGATTTAACACAATCAAAACTAGGTGTCATACCTGACTCCTTACCATTGTCGAGGTCCCAATCCTCGGAGTTGCGTTTAATTCTTTCCAATAAATTCCATTTGAATTCAATAGTCTTCATCATAAAAGATCCAGCACAAGAAGTATCAAGCATGGTGCGATTGTTACCAGAAAGCCGAGCATAAAATTTTTGAATAATCATTTCTCTTGAGAGCTCATGATTGGGGCATGAATATAACATTGATTTAAGCCTCCCCAAGCTTGAGAGATGCTTTCTCCTTCGCGAGGCCAAAAATTATATATATAATTGCGATCACGATGAACAAGATGCATAGGATAAAACTTCTAATGAAATTCCAATTTCAATCGTTTGTAATTCCAAGACCTCATATCATCACATAGCCTATACCATGTCGATGCATCTCCCCTCAAAGATAAAGGGAAGACCTTCTTCTTAACAACATCTCTGGGTACACCTGCAAGCTTAAATAATCAACAAACTTCATCCACATATATCAGACGTTCATCAGGATGTTTTGTTCCATCTCCTAGAAAAGGATTAGCTAGCAGTTTTTCTATTATACCCGCAGGAATTTCAAAGCAAGCATTTTCATTTTCATATTCATTTTCAGTAGGTTGAGTAGGTTGAGGAGCAACTCTTTTCTCTACTTGTCAGGGTGAAGATACCCCGAACAAGCCCCTCAGAGGATTACTTTCCACAGTAACAAGTGACAGTAAATTTTAGCACACTATATAAAATTTTCCTTACCAAATTCCACCTACCAAAGGCGCTTCACTCCCTGGCAACGGCGCCAGAAAAGAGTCTTGATGACCCACAAGTATAGGGGATCTATTGTAGTCCTTTTGATAAGTAAGAGTGTCAAACCCAACGAGGAGCAGAAGGAAATGATAAGCGGTTTCCAGCAAGGTATTCTCTGCAAGTACTGAAATAAGTGGTAACAGATAGTTTTGTGATAGGATAATTTGTAACGAGCAACAAGTAACAAAAGTAAACAAAGTGCAGCAAGGTGGCCCAATCCTTTTGTAGCAAAGGACAAGTCTGGACAAAGTCTTATATGATGTAAAGCGCTCCCGAGGACACATGGGAATATCGTCAAGCTAGTTTTCATCACGTTCATATGATTCGCGTTCGGTACTTTGATAATTTGGTATGTGGGTGGACCGGTGCTTGGGTGCTGCCCTTACTTGGACAAGCATCCCACTTATAATTAACCTCTATTGCAAGCATCCACAACTACAACAAAAGTATTAAGGTAAACCTAACCATAGCATGAAACATATGGATCCAAATCAGCTCCTTACGAAGCAATGCATAAACTAGGGTTTAAGCTTCTTTCACTCTAGAAACCCATCATCTACTTATTACTCCCCAATGCCTTCCTCTAGGCCCAAACAATGGTGAAGTGTCATGTAGTCGACGTTCACATAACACCACTAGAGGAGAGACAACATACATCTTATCAAAATATCGAACGAATACCAAATTCACATGACTACTAATAGCAAGAATTCTCCCATGTCATCAGGAACAAAAATAACTAATCACAAAGCATAAACATGTTCATAACCAGAGGGGTATTAATATGCATATAGGATCTGAACATATGATCTTCCACCAATTAAACCAACTAGCATCAACTACAAGGAGTAATTAACACTACTAGAAACCTACTAGCACCAATCAGAGACAAGAATTGGATACAAGAGATGAACTAGGGTTTTGAGATGAGATGGTGCTGATGAAGATGTTGATGGAGATTGCCCTCTCCCGATGAGAGGAGCGTTGGTGATGACGATGGCGATGATTTCCCCCTCTGGGAGGGAAGTTTCCCCGGCAGGACAGCTCCGCCAGAGCCCTAGATTGGTTCCGCCAAGGTTCCTCGTGGCGACGGAGTTTCGTCCGAGAAGATGGCTCATGATTTTTTCCCATGGAAAGACTCCATATAGCAGAAGATGGCCACCGGAGGGCCACAAGGGTGCCCACGAGGTAGGGGCGCGCCCAGGGGGGTAGGGCATGCCCCCACCCTCGTGGGCAAGGTGTGCCCCCCTGGTGAGTTTCTTCCGCTGAGTATTTTTTATATATGTGGAAAACATCTTCCGTGAAGTTTCAGGACTTTTGGAGCTGTGCAGAATAGGTCTCTAATATTTGCTCCTTTTCCAGCCCAGAATCCCAGCTGCCGGCATTCTCTCTCTTTATGTAAACCTTGTAAAATAAGAGAGAATAGGTATAAGTATTATGACATAATGTGTAATAACAGCCCATAATGCAATAAATATCGATATAAAAGCATGATGCAAAATGGACGTATCAGTCACCTTCAGTCAACGCGACAACTACCGCACTGAGCTCATCGACTTCGACGTCGCCCACATCCGTCTGCCGTACAACGCAATCCTTGGGTACCCAGCATTAGCCAAGTTCATGGAAGTGACCCACCACGGCTACAACGTCCTCAAGATGCTAGGAAGCGGCGGAATCATCACGGTCCCCTACGAAGAAAGAGATGTGGTGTGTTCCCTGGAGCGCGCCTTCCAAGCCGCAGCGATCGAAGACCCCGACAACGAGGGTGTACAGTACCCTCCTAAGGCCGTCCCCAAGAAGAAGAAGCAACTACTCCGCACAGGGCCTCAGGAGAGCGGCGTCTCCAATGGCGCCACTTCAGGATCGGCGCCCACACCTGGGACGCGTCCCTCCCTCGCATAGGAAGGCACGCCCGGCGCCCTCCTTGGGTGAGGGTCAGGCTCTCTCTTCTGGAGGGCCTTGATAACCCACAAGTATAGTGGATCGCAACAGTTTTCTAGGGTAGAGTATTCAACCCAAATTTATTGATTCGACACAAGGGGAGCCAAAGAATATTCTCAAGTATTAGCAGTTGAGTTTTCAATTCAACCACACCTGGAAACTTAATATCTGCAGCAAGGTATTTAGTAGCAAAGTAATATGATAGTAGTGGTAACGGTGACAGAAGTAACGGTAGAAAAAGTAATATTTTTGGTGTTTTATAGTGATTGTAACAATAGCAACGAAAAAGTAAATAAGCGAAGAACAATATATGAAAAGCTCGTAGGCAATGGATCGGTGATAGAGAATTATGCCGGATGCGATCGATCATGTAACAGTCATAACCTAGGGTGACACAGAACTAGCTCCAGTTCATCAATGTAATGTAGGCATGTATTCTGAATATAGTCATACGTGCTTATGGAAAAGAACTTGCATGACATCTTTTCTCCTACCCTCCCGTGGCAGCAGGGTCCTATTGGAAACTAAGGGATATTAAGGCCTCCTTTTAATAGAGTACCGGACCAAAGCACTAACACATAGTGAATACATGAACTCCTCAAACTACGGTCATCACCGGTAGTGGTCCCGATTATTGTCACTTCGGGGTTAACAGATCATAACACATAATAGGTGACTATAGACTTGCAAGATAGGATCAAGAACTCTCATATATTGATGAAAACATAATAGGTTCAGATTTGAAATCATGGCACTCGTGCCCTAGTGACAAGCATTAAGCATAGCAAAGTCATAGCAACATCAATCTCAGAACATAGTGGATACTAGGGATCAAACCCTAACAAAACTAACTCGATTACATGATAAATCTCATCCAACCCATCACCGTCCAGCAAGACTACGATGGAATTACTCACGCACGGCGGTGAGCATCATGAAATTGGTGATGGAGCAAGGTTGATGATGACGATGGCGACGGATTCCCCTCTCCGGAGCCCCGAACGGACTCCAGATCAGCCCTCCCGAGAGAGTTTAGGGCTTGGCGGTGGCTCCGTATCGTAAAACGCGATGAATCCTTCTCTCTGATTTTTCTCCCGGAAAGTGAATATATAGAGTTGGAGTTGAGGTCGATGGAGTGTCAAGGGGCCCACGAGGCAGGGGGCGTGCCCCCACCCTCGTGGACAGGTGGAGGCCCCCCTGACGTGGATTCTTCTTCCAGTATTTTTTATATATTCCAAAATAATTCTCTATTGATTTTCTGGTCATTCTGAGAACTTTTATTTCTGCACAAAAATAACACCATGGCAATTCTGCTGAAAACAGCATCAGTCCGGGTTAGTTCCATTCAAATCATGCAAGTTAGAGTCCAAAACAAGGGCAAAAGTGTTTGGAAAAGTAGATACGACGGAGACGTATCAACTCCCCCAAGCTTAAACCTTTGCTTGTCCTCAAGCAATTCAGTTGATAAACTGAAAGTGATAAAGAAAAACTTTTACAAACTCTGTTTGCTCTTGTTGTTGCAAATATGTAAAGCCAGCATTCAAGTTTTCAGCAAAGATTATGAACTAACCATATTCACAATAACACTTAGGTCTCATGTTTACTCATATCAATGGAATAATCAACTAGCGAGCAATAATAATAAATCTCGGATGACAACACTTTATCAAAACAATCATGATATGATATAACAAGATGGTATCTCGCTAGCCCTTTTTGAGACCAAAAAACATAAATGCAGAGCACCTTTAAAGATCAAGGACTGACTACACATTGTAATTCATGGTAAACGAGATTCAATCAAGTCATACTCAATGTAAACTAATAGTAATGGATGCAAATGACAGAGGTGCTCTCTAACTGGTGCTTTTTAATAAGAGGATGATGACTCAACATAAAAGTAAATAGATAGGCCCTTCGCAGAGGGAAGCAGGGATTTATAGAGGTGCCAGAGCTTGGTTTTGAAATAGATATCAATAATATTTTGAGCGGTATACTTTCATTGTCAACATAACAACCGAGAGATCTCGATATCTTCCATGCTACACACATTATAGGCAGTTCCCAAACAGAATGGTAAAGTTTATACTCCCCCTTACCAACAAGCATCAATCCATGGCTTGCTCGAAACAACGAGTGCCTCCAACTAACTAGTGTCCCGGGAGAGTTTTGTTTGCAATTATTTTGATTTGATTTGCTTAAAGCATGGGACTGGGCATCCCGGTGACCAGCCATGTTCTCGTGAGTGAGGAGCGGAGTCCACTCCTCTTGAGAATAACCTGCCTAGCATGGAAGATACAGACAACCCTAGTTGATACATGAGCTGTTCGAGCATACAAAACAGAATGTTTATTTGAAGGTTTAGAGTTTGCCACATACAAATTTACTTGGAACGGCTGGTAGATACCGTATATAGGTAGGTATGGTGGACTCATATGGAATAACTTTGGGGTTTATGGAATTGGATGCACAAGCAGTATTTCCGCTTAGTACAGGTGAAGGCTAGAAAAAGACTGGGAAGCGGCCAGCTAGAGAGCGACAACAGTCATGAACATGCATTAAAATTAATCAACACCGAATGCAAGCATGAGTAGGATATAATGCACCATGAACATAAATATCGTAGAGGCTATGTTGCTTTTGTTTCAACTACGTGCGTGAACATGTGCCAAGTCAAGCCACTCGAATCGTTCAAAAGAGGATACCACCCTATCATACCACATCACAACCATTTTAATAGCATGTTGGCACGCAAGGTAAACCATTATAAGCTCCTAGCTAATTAAGCATGGCATAAACAACTATAATCTCTAGCTACCATTGCAAACATGTTTATTCATAATACCAACAAATATTCGATGGGTCAAATTTGGTGATGAAGACCCCAAATTTCTGAAAGCCTTGGCGTCAGAGCGATATAGAAGGAACACAATACCAACACTTAAAATATCAGATGGTACGGTGGTAGAGGACCACGCCAGCAAGGAGGCTGTCATATACCAAACATTTAAAGAGAGATTGGGCAAGTCAGGAGAATTCCAAATGAAATTTAACCTGCAAAACATCATCAAAAAAGTGGAGGGATTAGATCAACTTACTGTTCCCTTCACAAAGGAGGAGATTGATGTTGTCATTAAGGAAATGCCGGCCGATCGTGCACCTGGTCCAGATGGATTCTCTGGTATCTTCATCAAAAAATACTGGCATATTATTAAAGAGGACTTTTATGAGATTTCCAATCAGTTTTATGAGGGGGGACTCAATCTTGAAAGTATTAATGAGGGGTTTATTATGCTCATTCCTAAAGTTCGGTCCCCGAAAACAGTCTCTGATTTCAGACCCATCACGTTGCTCAATTGTTGTCTCAAGATTCTTACCAAACTACTTGCAAACAGACTCCAGAAACTTATACTCAAAATTGTCCACCGAAATCAATATGGCTTCCTCAAAGGCCGGTCAATACATGACTGTTTAGCTTGGGCGTTCGAGTATATCCACCAGTGCCAAGCCTCCAAAGAAAAAATCATCCTCGTAAAACTGGATTTCACCAAATCATTTGACACGATTGAACATGATGCAATGCTTACGATTATGGAACACATGGACTTTGATGATAGGTGGCTTTGCTAGGTTAAATGCATCTTCTCCTCTGGCAAGTCGGCGGTGTTGTTAAATGGTGTCCCAGGTAGACAATTCCTTTGTAAATGTGGGGTGCGCCAATGCGATCCCTTCTCACCCTTGATTTTTGTGCTTGCGGCTGACCTCCTACAAGCTGCCATCAATGATGCCTTTAGACAACGAAGAATCCATCTTCCATTCCAACGACAGAACCAAAATGATTATCCCGTGATCCAATACACGGACGACACGATCATCATTCTCCCCGCCTGCCCTGATCAAGCCAGAACGATTAAAGACATCCTTTCTGACTATGCTTCCTCCATTGGACTGAAGATAAACTTCCACAAATCCACTCTAATTCCAATCAATTGTGATGCCGGCTGCTATAATGAGCTCTCTACTATCTTTGGCTGTAATGTTAGATCCATGCCATTCACATACCTAGGGCTACCTCTTGGGACAACCATGCCCTCGGTTTAAGATCTCATGCCACTAGTTTGCACGATGGAAAGACGGATGACAAGCACACTCGCATTGATGTCCTATGGAGCCAAACTCTCACTCCTCAACACAATGATTACATCCCTAGCCATCTTTGCTCTGTGCACTCTCAAACTGCCACCAAAGATCTTAGAACTTCTCGACAAACTAAGAAGGAAATGCGTATGGACAAAAAAGACAGAACAAGGGGACAAATGTAACTCGCTGGCGGCCTGGAGCATGGTCTGCCAGCCAAAGTAGTGTGGTGGTCTTGGAATCATAAACCTGTGTATACAAAGTGAAGCTCTCCTCCTCAAGTACCTACATAAATTCTATAACAGACACAATGTGCCATGGGTGGAGCTCATATGGTCGACTTATTACACAAACAAGATTCCCCATGCCACGGAGGCTTGCGGATCTTTCTGGTGGAGGGATGTCCTCAAGCTTACCCAGATTTACAGAGGTATATCCAAAGCAAATGTACATGATGGCAGCACGGTACTTATGTGGAAGGATCTGTGCTTGGACAACACATTGGATGAAACATATCCACGCGCGTTCTCCTACGCAAAAAATGAGGATGTATCAGTTAAAGCATTCTTGGGCTCCACGTCACTGCATGAAACGTTTCACCTTCCACTCTCAGTTCAAGCACTGCAAGAAGTCCGTGAGCTGCAACAAAACATGACCAATGTTGGTAACAATGATGACCCGATCCCCCATGACACCTGGACATACTGTTGGGGATCAAAGGAATACAAAGCAAACAGGTACTACAAGTTCTATTTTAGGGATGTGCATGCACATCAATCATACCAATGGCTATGGAAAGCGAAGACGACGTTGAAAATCAAGGTGTTTGGGTGGCTGCTACTCTCTGATCGCCTAAACACACGCAATATGCTCAATAGGAGACACTACACCATTGGAGATGACTACACTTGCCTTTTATGTGCTCAACAAATGGAAGAGGACGTGGAACATATGGTCTTCCAATGCCCTTTCAGTAAACAATGTTGATCCATCCTTGGGATCACATGGCAAGACACTGGACCCAGACTTCAATGGATTAGTCACGCAGCAAAAAATTGGAACAAACCCATGTTCATGGAAATATTCCTACAGGCAGCTTGGAGCATCTGGAAAGAGAGGAACAACAAGCACTTCAGAAGCATCACCCCACTTTGCTATCCTGGCTTGAACGTTTTAAGCATGATTTTACCCTCCTCCAGCATAGAACTAAGACTGATAAGAGAGACTTTATTCTCTCCTTTGTACAAAACTTTGAACCCCCTTGACCCTTCCACCATAAAAAAGTAGCTGCTAATCCCTCCCAAAGTGGAGGATAAGCACCCTGTAACTGCACCATGTACATTGTATCCTAATTTTGAGTAATGCAAACACAGTGGGAGCCTCTCCCACTGTCTGGTCTATCAAAAAAACATGTTTATTCATAATAGGCTGAATCAGGAATGATGAACTAATCATATTTACAAAAACAAGAGAGGTCGAGTTCATACCAGCTTTTCTCATCTCAATAAGTTCATCATATAATCATCATTATTGCCTTTCACTTGCACGACCGAATAGTGTGGATAATAATAACAGTGCACGTGCATTGGACTAAGCTGGAATCTGCAAGCATTCAATTCAGGAGAGAAGACAAGGTAATATGGGATCTTGTTAGATCAACAATAATGCATATGAGAGCCACTCAACATTTTAATCATGGTCTTATCCTCTCAACCCCCAAAGAACAAGAAAGAGATAAAACTATTTACACGGGAAAGCTCCCAACAGGCAAAAGAAGAATGAGAAATCTTTTTGGGTTTTCTTTTTAATTACTACTATAAGCATGGAAAGTAAACTAGCTGAAAGCTACAACTAATTTTTTTGGTCTTTCTTAAGGTTTATCAAACACACAAGAAGAAAGCATAAAAAGGAAATAAACTAGCATGGATGATACAATGAAAAAGTATGAGCACCGACAACTAGCATGTGTGTGTGAACAGGAATGTAATGTCGGTGAGAAATATGTACTCCCCAAGCTTAGGCTTTTGGCCTAAGTTGGTCTATGGCCACGGCTGGCTTGGCGGATATCCAAAGTTGTAACTGGGGTCATACTATGATGAAGCCTCAGGTTGCCACTGGCTGGCCATCTCCTCCGGATCCCACTGGTAAACAGACTGGCATGAAGGAACAAATTGTGGTTCCGGATCTGGCTCTGTAGCTGAGGTGGGGTTCCGGTAGGTGTGAATGGCCTCCAGCGGAACAAGGTACTTGCCTGCACATAAGTCAAACATGGAATGAGCAGGCAGAGTAATAGTCTCAGGGTGATTTTTATCAAATAACAGTCTATAGTTAAGCTCCTTTTTCTTGTTCTTAACAATAAAATCATGTGCTACCATACTCTTA
Source organism: Triticum urartu (assembly GCF_003073215.2). NCBI lineage: Eukaryota > Viridiplantae > Streptophyta > Magnoliopsida > Poales > Poaceae > Triticum > Triticum urartu. Next base: position 625,276,710 of record NC_053026.1, read on the forward strand.
TAGTCTAAAAAAACAGGAGGTAGCAACTTCTCTTCCTTCTCATAATTCCTAATAGGTATGTTAAAGTGTGCAGCGAGGCGCAAGGCAAAGATACCTCCCAAGATGGGCCCTTAGTATGGTTAAGGTTCAACAGCTTTGCAACAATAGCTCCCATACTAAATGTGTCATCACGGAACAAGGCATGGCACAAAATAACAATATCAGGGGCACTAAGTTTGCCACAGTTTCCGTGACCAATTAAGGATCTACTAGCAAATATTGCAAAGTAACGTAAAACAGGAAAATGTATGCTAGTGATTCTTGCATCGGAAACTTTCCTCGTTTCCCCTATAGCAATTGTATCAATAAACCCTTCCACATCGTCACGATGCGGTTCCTCTACACTGCCCTCAAAAGGGATCAAACAAATCCGACAAAAGTCACGAAGTGACATCTCCTTATGCGCATCATATAAATAAAATTCCACCGAGGGTGGTGAGCTCCTAGCATGGAAATGAATGTTTTGCACAAAGATATTGGTGAGTAAGAGATACTGTTCGCGTTGGTCGTGGAGGAAGGCGGTGAGGCCTGCATTCTCAGCCAACTCATAAAAATCATCAAAAATCCCGGCTGCTCTCAAGAAATTATCACAAGGCCATTCACACGGCCGAACTTCCGCGGTGTGAGGGAGATTATATTTGGGCCTCTTGTCCTCGTCACTTTGCTTATCCTTCGAGCTTCGTCTCGATGAGCCCCTCAAAAATCTCTTCATCTTTTTCTGAAAATATCTGAAATTTTTAGTAACTTCAAAATAAAAGTGAACCAAGCTCAACAAAATTGATAGCAACTACTCCCACAAGTGCCTAGAGGATATATCATGCATTAGAACTACTTGGGACCATATAAATTTGACATGCAAGCTCAAGAATAGGGTCACCTAAGCAGCAAAAATTTGCAATGAATAAAGCACTAGAACAAAAACTAATTGGACCATTGGAGGAGTCACATACCAAAGAACAATCCCCCAAAGCAGTTTTGTGAAGGGAGCTTTGAGCAAGGAGATCAAAAATGGTAGCAAGATGAGCTAAAACTCGTGCTTGAGGTGGTTGGTGATTTTTTTGGGAGGAAGGAGTGTGTGGTGGCTAGAATAAGTGGAGGGGAGCCACCGTAGGCCCACGAGGCAGGGGTGCGCGCCCTGGAACCTCGTGGCCAGGTGCTTGCTCCCCCTGCTGTGTTCTCAGTGCCAGATATTCTCAAATATTCAAAAAAATCATATTTAAATTTCAGGGTATTTGGAGAACTTTTATTTTCGGGGTATTTTTTATTGCATGGATAATTCAGAAAACAGACCGAATATACTAATTTTGCTTTATTTAATATAAATAACAGAAAGTAAAAAGAGGGTACAGAGAGTTGTGTTTTCTAACTTCATCCATCTCATGCTCATCAAAAGGAATCCACTAACAAGGTTGATCAAGTCTTGTTAACAAACTCATTCCGAATAACATGGAACCGGAGAATTTTCGAATAACACTAGGTTACCTCAATGGGGATATGCATGTCCCCAACAATAAGAATATCATATTTCTTCTTGACAGTAGGTAGAGGAAACTCAAAACCTCCAAAAATAATAGATGGAATTTTTCCAATAGAATTGATACTATGAACTTGAGGTTGTTTCCTCAGAAAGTGTACCGTATGCTCATTACCATTAACATGAAAAGTGACATTGCCTTTGGTGCAATCAATAACAGCCCCTGCAGTATTCAAAAAGAGTCTTCCAAGAATAATAGACATACTATTGTCCTCGGGAATACCAAGAATAACAAAGTCCGTTAAGATAGTAACTTCTGCAACCACAACAGGCACATCCTCACAAATACCGACAGGTATAGAAGTTGATTTGTCAGCCATTTGCAAAGATATTTTAGTAGGTGTCAACTTATTCAAATCAAGTCTACGATATAAAGAGAGAGGCATAACACTAACGCCGGCTCCAAGATCACATAAAGCAGTTTTGACATAGTTTCTTTTAATGGAGCATGGTATAGTTGGTACTCCTGGATCTCCAAATTTCTTTGGTATTCCACCCTTAAAAGTATAATTAGCAAGCATGGTGGAAATTTCAGCTTCCGGTATCTTTCTCTTATTTGTAACAATATCCTTCATATACTTAGCATAAGGATTCATTTTAAGCATATCAGTCAAACGCATACGCAAAAAGATAGGTCTAATCATTTCAGCAAAGCGCTCAAAATCCTCATCATCCTTTTTCTTGGATAGTTTAGGAGGAAAGGGCATGGGTTTCTGAACCCATGGTTCTCTTTCTTTACCGTGCTTCCTAGCAACAAAGTCTCTCTTATCATAACGTTGATTCTTTGATTGTGGGTTATCAAGATCAACAACAGGTTCAATCTCTACATCATTGTCATTACTAGGTTGTGCATCAACATGAACATCATCATTAACATTATCACTAGGTTCATGTTCATTACCAGGTTGTGTTTCAGCATCAGAAATAGAAATATCATTGGGATTCTCAGGTGTGTCAACAACAGGTTCACTAGAAGCATGCAAAGTCCTATCATTTTTCTTTTTCTTCCTTTTAGAAGGACTAGGTGCATCTACATTAGCTCTTTGAGAATCTTGCTCAATTCTCTTAGGGTGGCCCTCAGGATACAAAGGTTCCTGAGTCACTTTACCTCCTCTAGTTGCAACTCTAACAACAAAGTCATTGTTTTTACTATTCAATTCATTGAGCAAATCATTCTGAGCTTTAACTACTTGTTCTACTTGAGTGGTAACCATAGAAGCATGTTTACTAATAAGTTTAAGTTCACCCTTAACATTAGCCATATAATCACTCAAGTGTTCTATCATATAAGCATTATGTTTCAATTATCTACCAACATAAACATTGAAATCTTCTTGCTTAACCATAAAGTTATAAAATTCATCCAAGCATTGGCTAGCAAACTTAGTAGGAGGGACTTCAGCTTTATCATATCTATAGAGAGAATTTACCTTTACTACCTGTGTCAGGTTATCATGATCGTGTGTTTCTTCAACAGGCGGCAAATTAAGACCATGTATTTCTTCAATAGGAGGTAAATTCCTAACATCTTCAGCTTTAATACCTTTTTCTTTTATAGATTTCTTTGCCTCTTGCATATCTTCAGGACTGAGAAGTAGAATACCCCTTTAATTCGGAGTTGGCTTAGGAGTTGGTTCAGGAAGTGTCCAATTATTTTCATTAGTCGGCATATTGTTCAATAGAATTTTAGCTTGATAAACAGTTCTTTCACTGAAAACACAGCCAGCACAACTATCCAGGTAATCTCTGGAAGCATCGGTTAGTCCATTATAAAAGATATCAAGTATTTCATTTTTCTTGAGAGGATGATCAGGCAAAGCATTAAGTAATTGGAGAAGCCTCCCCCAAGCTTGTGGGAGACTCTCTTCTTCAATTTGCACAAAATTATATATTTCCCTTAAAACAGCTTGTTTCTTATGAGCGGGGAAATATTTAGCAGAGAAGTAATAAATCATATCCTAGGGACTACGCACACAACTAGGATCAAGAGAATTAAACCATGTTTTAGCATCACCCTTTAATGAGAACGGAAATAACTTAAGGATATAATAGTAGCGAGTTTTCTCATCATTAGTGAACAGGGTAGCTATATCATTTAATTTAGTAAGATGTGCCACAACAGTTTCAGATTCATAGCCATAGAAAGGATCAGATTCAACCAAGGTAATTAACTCAGGATCAACAGAGAAATCATAATCCTTATCAGTAACAAAGATAGGTGAAGTAGCATAAGCAGGATCATATTTCATTCTAGCATTTCGAGATTTTTGTTTCAGCTTAGCTAATAGTTTCTTAAGATCACTCCTATCATTGCAAGCAATAAAGTCTCTGGCAGTTTCTTCATCCATAGCATAGCCCTCAGGCACAACAGGTAATTCATATCTAGGGGGAGAATCTTCATCATCACTTTCATCAATATTACCAGTTTCAATAATTTCATTCTCTCTAGCCCTAGCAAGTTGTTCATCAAGAAATTCACCTAGTGCCATAGTACTATCAAGCATAGAAGTAGTTTCATCATAAGTATCATGCATAGCAAAAGTGGCATCATCAATAACATGCGACATATCAGAATTAATAGTAGAAGCAGCTTTAGGTGCCGCAACCTTACTCAAAACAGAAGGTGAATCAATGATACGTCTCCAACGTATCTATAATTTTTGATTGCTCCATGCTATATTATCTTCTATTTTGGATGTTTATGGGATTTATTATACACTTTTATATTATTTTTGGTACTAACCTATTAACCCAAAGCCCAGTGCCAGTTTCTGTTTTTACCTTGTTTTAGGGTTTCGAAGAAAAGGAAAACCAAACGGAGTCCAATTGACCTGAAACTTCACGGAACCCATTGTTGGAAGGAAAGAAGCCCAGAAGACTTGAAGTGCACGTAAGGGAAGCTTCAAGGAGTCCACGAGGTAGGGGGGCGCGCCCTCCCCCCTGGGCGCGCCCTCCACCCTCGTGGGCCCCTCGTGGCTCCCCTGACGTATCTCTTTCACCCATATATACCCACGTACCCTAAAACAATCGGAGAGCATAATAGATCGGGAGTTCCTCCACCAGAAGCCTCCGTAGCCACCAAAAGCCAATCTAGACCCGTTCCGGCACCCTGCCGGAGGGGGCAATCCTTCTCCGGTGGCCATCTTCATCATCCCGGTGCTCTCCATGACGAGGAGGGAGTAGTTCTCCCTCGGGGCTGAGGGTATGTACCAGTAGCTATGTGTTTGATCTCTCTCTCTCTCTCTCTCATGTTCTTGAGGTGATACGATCTTGATGTATCGCGAGCTTTGCTATTATATTTGGATCCTATGATGTTTCTTCCCCCCTCTACTCTCTTGTAACGAATTGAGTTTTCCCTTTGAAGTAATCTTATCGGATTGAGTCTTTAAAGATTTGAGAACACTTGATGTATGTCTTGCCGTGCGTATCTGTGGTGACAATGGGATACCACGTGATTCACTTGATGTATGTTTTGGTGATCAACTTGCGGGTTCCGCCTATGAACCTATGCATAGGGGTTGGCACACGTTTTCGTCGTGATTCTCCGGTAGAAACTTTGGGGCACTCTTTGAGGTCCTATGTGTTGGTTGAATAGATGAATCTGAGATTGTGTGATGCATATCGTCTAATCATACCCACAAATACTTGAGGTGACATTGGAGTATCTAGGTGACATTAGGGTTTTGGTTGATTTGTGTCTTAAGGTGTTATTCTAGTACGAACTCTAAGGCTGTTTGTGACACTTATAGGAATAGCCCAGCAGATTGATTGGAAAGAATAACCTTGAGGTGGTTTCGTACCCTACCATAATCTCTTCGTTCGCTCTCCGCTATTTGTGACTTTGGAGTGACTCTTTGTTGCATGTTGAGGGATAGTTATGTGATCCAATTATGCTATTATTGTTGAGGGAACTTGCACTAGCGAAAGTATGAACCCTAGGCCTTATTTCCTAGCATTGCAATACCATTTACACTCACTTTTATCATTAGTTACCTTGCTGTTTTATATTTTCATATTACAAAAACTATTATCTAGTATCCATATACCATTTGTATCACCATCTCTTCGTCGAACTAGTGCACCTATACAATTTACCATTGTATTGGGTGTGTTGGGGACATAAGAGACTCTTTGTTATTTGGTTGCAGGGTTGCTTGAGAGAGACCATCTTCATCCTACGCCTCCTACGGATTGATAAACCTTAGGTCATCCACTTGAGGGAAATTTGCTACTGTCCTACAAACCTCTGCACTTGGAGGCCCAACAACGTCTACAAGAAGAAGGTTGTGTAGTAGACATCAAGCTCTTTTCTGGCGCCATTGCCGGGGAGGTGAGTGCTTGAAGGTATATCTTTAGATCTTGCAATCGAGTCCTTTAGTTTCTTGTTTTATCACTAGTTTAGTTTATAAAAGAAAACTATAAAAAATAGAATTGAGTTTGCCTCATACGCTTCACCTTTTTAATATCTTTCGTAAGTATGATGGAAAGGAAAATTGTGCTCAAGTGCTAGAAGAAGAAATCCATAAAATGTTTGACACTAAATATGTGAATGATGAGCATGATTGCAATGTTGTTAGTACGAATTCTTTGAATATCCATGATACTAATGATGATTGCACTAGTTATGATGAAAATGTCTCCTATAAACATGTCAATTTTTGTGGAGTACATTGGGTTTGTACGAACACACCAAATAGGGAAGGTAGATATTGCAAGAGGCATAAGTACTTAGAAACTAAATCATTGCAAGAAAGGCTAGATGAATGTGCTGAAACTTTAAATTATATTGGCCATACTTGTGAGCTTTGCAATGAACATGATCATTTCAATACCCAATGCAAATTGTTTCATGATCGTATCGTGTCCAAATATTGCGATGACTTGATTTCCCTTGCACATCATAATGAACTTAGTTTGCTATGAGTTACGAAGAAATGAAATGTATAACTAATTATCTTCCAGAATTTGCCCATTATAAACTTCTTGGATTTGATCTAGAGGAAATTTATATGTATTGTGCGGTGAATTGTATTGATAACCCTTATATTGCCAATTACATAAAGAAAACAAAAAAAAGAAGATGAAGAGAATACTAATGAAAGGGAAGAGACTCCCCAATACCCTCCTATTATTTCTTATGATGAATCGGGTAATGAGGAGGAGCCTCCTATTCAACCAATCTCATTAATAAGGAGCTCCAAAAAGAGGATTGAACCCACACATGATGTGGTGAAGAAGAGGAAAAGAAAAAGGAAGAGAGGTAAAAATATATCTCTCCCAAATAATGCTCCTCCTATTACTATTGTGCCTCATGAAAATATAATTGTGGAAGATAATGATACTTCTTATGATCTTGAAAATCTTTTTGGCACTTGCTTGGAAGAATATGATAATTGCTATACTATTGGTGCTATCCATACTATTAATGATGAGAGTGATTATGCTTATGATATGAAAAGGCCCAAGCTTGGGGATGCTATGTTTGATGAAGATGATGTTTTTGAGAATATATTTGCTGCAATTAATGTTTGTCCCAAGCTTGGGGAAGCTATGATTAATGAAGATGATATTTTTAGTCTCCCAAGTTTTGATAGGCAAGTTTATAATGATGATGGCATGCCTCCTACTTATGATGATTATTGTGATGATACTTATGCTATAAAAAGTAGTGATTATATTTATAAAAATTGTCGTGATTATGATTACCCCTTCTCTGAACATTACTCTTTTAATGTGGAAACAATTTATAGTATTCGAGTTTCCTATGATACTCCCACTATTCCGAATGAGAAGAATTTTGCTTATGTGGAGAGTAATAAATTTTCTATGATTGTAGATCATGAAAAGAATGCTTTAGGTACTGGTTATATTGTTGAATTCATTCATGATTCTACTTAAAATTATTATGAGGGAGGAATTTATGCTTGTAGGAATTGCAATAATATTAAGTTTCCTCTCTATGTGCTTAAAGTTTTGAAGTTATGCTTGTTTTACCTTCCTATGCAAGTTGATTCTTGTTCCCACAAGTTGCTTGCTCACAAAATCCCTATGCATAGGAAGTATGTTAGACTTAAATGTGCTAGTCATATTCTTCATGATGCTCTTTTTATGTTTCAATTCTTATCTTTTATGTGACCATCGTTGAAATCATCATGCCTAGCTAGGGGCGTTAAACGATAGCGCTTGTTGGGAGGCAACCCAATTTTATTTTAGTTCCTTGATTTTAGTTCCTGTTTAATAATAAATAATTCATATAGCCTCTGTTTAGATGTGGTTTTATGCTTTTAATTAGTGTTTGTGCCAAGTAGAACCTTTGGGAAGACTTGGGGAAAGTCTTGTTGATCATGTTGTAAAAAACAGAAACTTTAGCGCCCACGAGAATTGCTGCCATTTTTATTTGGAAAGTTCTATTTAGTTAATTATTTTTTCAGATGATTAATAGATAAATTCCTCAAGTCCATAAATTTATTTGAGAATTTTATGAGTTCCAGAAGTATACGTTTGATCCATATTACTACAGACTGTTCTGTTTTTGACAGATTCTGTTTTCGTGTGTTGTTTGCTTATTTTAATGAATCTATGGCTAGTAAAAGAGTTTATAAACCATAGAGAAGTTGGAATAAAGTAGTTTTAACACCAATATAAATAAAGAATGAGTTCATTACACTACCTTGAAGTGGTGATTTACTTTCTTATACTAAAGGAGCTTACGAGTTTTCTGTTAAGTTTTGTGTTGTGAAGTTTTCAAGTTTTGGGTAAGGATTCGATGGACTATGGAATAAGGAGTGGCAAGAGCCTAAGCTTGGGGATGCCCAAGGCTCCACAAGGTAATATTCAAGGACAACCAAGAGCCTAAGCTTGGGGATGCCCCGGAAGGCATCCCCTCTTTCGTCTTCGTTCATCGGTAACTTTACTTGGAGCTATTTTTTTTATTCGCCACATGATATGTGTTTTGCTTGGAGCGTCATTTTATTTTATTTTGTTTTGCTTGCTGTTTGAATAAAATAACAAGATATGAAATTATTAAATGTTAGAGAGTCTTCACATAGTTGCATAATTATTCGACTACTCATTGATCTTCACTTAAATCTTTCGAAGTAGTTTGTCATTTCCTCTAGTGCTTCACTTATATCTTTTAGAGCGTGATGGTAGTTTTATTTTGAAGAAATAGATGAAATCTCATGCTTCATTATATTATTTTGAGAGTCTTAAATATCATGGTAATTTGCTTAAAATCCTAATATGCTAGGTATTCAAGAATAATAAAATTCTCTTATGAGTGTGTTGAATACTATGAGAAGTTTGATACTTGATAATTGTTTTGAGATACGGAGATGGTGATATTAGAGTCATGCTAGTTGAGTGGTTACGAATTTGAGAAATACTTGTGTTGAAGTTTGTGATTCCCGTAGCATGCACGTATGGTGAACCGTTATGTGATGAAGTCGGAGCATGATTTATTTATTGATTGTCTTCCTTATGAGTGGCGGTCGGGGACGAGCGATGGTCTTTTCCTACCAATCTATCCCCCTAGGAGCATGCGCATAATAATTTGCTTTGATAACTTGTAGATTTTTGCAATAAGTATATGAGTTCTTTATGACTAATGTTGAGTCCACAGATTATACGCACTCTCACCCTTCCACCTTTGCTAGCCTCTCTAATACCGCGCACCTTTCTCCGGTATCATACACCCACCATATACCTTCCTCAAAACAGCCACCATACCTACCTATTATGGCATTTACATAGCCATTCCGAGATATATTTCCATGCAACTTTCCACCGTTCCGTTTATGACACACTCCATCATTGTCATATTGCTTAGCTTGATCATGTAGTTGACATAGTATTTGTGGCAAAGCCACTGTTCATAATTCTTCCATACATGTCACTCATGCATCATTGCACATCCCGGTACACCGCCGGAGGCATTCATACAGAGTCATATCTTGTCCTAAGTATCGAGTTGTAATTCTTGAGTTGTAAGAAAATAAAAGTGTGATGATCATCATTATTAGAGCATTGTCCCAGTAAGGAAAGGATGATGGAGACTATGATTCCCCCATAAGTCGGCATGAGACTCCGGATGAAAATAAATAAATAAAATAGGCCAAAGAAGCCCAAATAAAAAAACAAAAAAAAGAGGCCATAAAAAAAAGAGAAAGGCCCAAATAAAAGATAAAAAAATGAGAGAAAAAGAGAGGAGGGGCAATGCTACTATCCTTTTACCACACTCGTGCTTCAAAGTAGCACCATGATCTTCATGATAGAGAGTCTCCTATGTTATCACTTTCATATACTAGTGGGAATCTTTCATTATAGAACTTGGCTTGTATATTCCAATGATGGGCTTCCTCAATTTGCCCTAGGTCTTCGTGAGCAAGCGAGTTGGATGCACACCCACTTAGTTTCTTTTTGAGCTTTCATATACTTATAGCTCTAGTGCATCCGTTGCATGGCAATCCCTACTCACTCACATTGATATCTATTGATGGGCATCTCCATAGCCCGTTGATATGCCTAGTTTATGTGAGACTATCTTCTCCTTTTTGTCTTCTCCACAACCACCACTCTATTCCACCTATAGTGCTATATCCATGGCTCACGCTCATGTATTGCGTGAAGATTGAAAAGGTTTGAGAACATCAAAAGTATGAAACAATTTCTTGGCTTGTCATCGGGGTTGTGCATGATTTAAATATTTTGTGTGGTGAACATAGAGCATAACCAGACTATATGATTTTGTAGGGATAGCTTTCTTTGGCCATGTTATTTTGAGAAGACATGATTGCTTAGTTAGTATGCTTGAAGTATTATTGTTTTTATGTCAATATTAAACTTTTGTCTTGAATCTTATGGATCTGAATATTCATGCCACAATTAAGAAGAATTACATTGAAATTATGCCAAGTAGCACTCCACATCAAAAATTCTGTTTTTATCATTTACCTACTCGAGGCAGAGCAGGAATTAAGCTTGGGGATGCTGATACGTCTCCAACGTATCTATAATTTTTGATTGCTCCATGCTATATTACCTTCTGTTTTGGATGTTTATGGGCTTTATTATACACTTTTATATTTTTTTGGGACTAACCTATTAACCCAGAGCCCAGTGCCAGTTTCTGTTTTTACCTTGTTTTAGGGTTTCGAAGAAAAGGAAAACCAAACGGAGTCCAATTGACCTGAAACTTCACGGAACCCACTTTTGGAAGGAAAGAAGCCCAGAAGACTTGAAGTGCACGTAAGGGAAGCTTCGAGGAGGCCACGAGGTAGGGGGCACGCCCTCCCCCTGGGCGTTCCCTCCACCCTCACGGGCCCCTCGTGGCTCCCCTGACGTATCTCTTTCACCCATATATACCCACGTACCCTAAAACTATTGGAGAGCACAATAGATCAGGAGTTCCGCCGCCAGAAGCCTCCGTAGCCACCAAAAGCCAATCTAGATCCGTTTCGGCACCCTGCCGGAGGGGGCAATCCTTCTCCGGTGGCCATCTTCATCATCCCGGTGCTCTCCATGACGAGGAGGGAGTAGTTCTCCCTCGGGGCTGAGGGTATGTACCAGTAGCTATGTGTTTGATCTCTCTCTCTCTCTCGTGTTCTTGAGGTGATACGATCTTGATGTATCGCGAACTTTGCTATTATATTTGGATCCTATGATGTTTCTTCCCCCCCTCTACTCTCTTGTAATTAATTGAGTTTTCCCTTTGAAGTAATCTTATCGGATTGAGTCTTTAAAGATTTGAGAACACTTGATGTATGTCTTGCTGTGCGTATCTGTGGTGACAATGGGATACCATGTGATTCACTTGATGTATGTTTTGGTGATCAACTTGCGGGTTCCGCCCATGAACCTATGCATAGGGGTTGGCACACGTTTTCGTCGTGATTCTCCGGTAGAAACTTTGGGGCACTCTTTGAGGTCCTATGTGTTGGTTGAATAGATGAATCTGAGATTGTGTGATGCATATGGTATAATCATACCCACGGATACTTGAGGTGACATTGGGGTATCTAGGTGACATTAGGGTTTTGGTTGATTTGTGTCTTAAGGTGTTATTCTAGTACGAACTCTAGGGTTGTTTGTGACACTTATAGGAATAGCCCAACGGATTGATTGGAAAGAATAACTTTGAGGTGGTTTCGTACCCTACCATAATATATTCATTCGTTTTCCGCTATTAGTGACTTTGGAGTGACTCTTTGTTGCAAGTTGAGGGATAGTTATGTGATCCAATTATGCTATTATTGTTGAGGGAACTTGCACTAGCGAATGTATGAACCCTAGGCCTTATTTCCTAGCATTGCAATACCGTTTACGCTCACTTTTATCATTAGTTACCTTGATGTTTTTATATTTTCAGATTACAAAAACTATTATCTACTATCCATATACCACCTGTATCACCATCTCTTCGCCGAACTAGTGCACCTATACAATTTACCATTGTATTGGGTGTGTTGGGGACACAAGAGACTCCTTGTTATTTGGTTGCAGGATTGCTTGAGAGAGACCATCTTCATCCTACGCCTCCTACGGATTGATAAACCTTAGGTCATCCACTTGAGGGAAATTTGCTACTGTCCTACAAACCTCTGCACTTGGAGGCCCAACAATGTCTACAAGAAGAAGGTTGTGTAGTAGACATCAATCAAGTGTAGAGCTAGATGACAGTTCCTTACCCCCCCCTCGTAGTTGAGGGATAAATTTTAGTTCTTGGATCTTTCAAGTTCTTCATAGTGATAAATAGATATAAATCCCAAGTGACTCAAAGAATAGAGCTATGCTCCCCGGCAACTGCGCCAGAAAATAGTCTTGATAACCCACAAGTATAGGGGATCGCAACAATTTTCGAGGGTAGAGTATTCAACCCAAATTTATTGATTCGACACAAGGGAAGCCAAAGAATATTCTCAAGTATTAGCAGCTGAGTTGTCAATTCAACCACAGCTGGAAACTTAATATCTGCAGCAAGGTATTTAGTAGCAAAGTAATATGATAGTAGTGGTAACGGTAACAGAAGTAACGGTAGCAAAAGTAATATTTTTGGTGTTTTATAGTGATTGTAACAATAGCAATGGAAAAGTAAATAAGCGAAGAACAATATATGAAAAGCTCGTAAGCTATGGATCAGTGATAGAGAATTATGCCAGATGCGATCGATCATGTAACAGTCATAACCTAGGGTGACACAGAACTAGCTCCAATTCATCAATGTAATGTAGGCATGTATTCCGAATATAGTCATACGTGCTTATGGAAAAGAACTTGCATGACATCTTTTGTCCTACCCTCCCGTGGCAGCGGGGTCCTATTGGAAACTAAGAGATATTAAGGCCTCCTTTTAATAGAGTACCGAACCAAAGCATTAACACATAGTGAATACATGAACTCCTCAAACTACGGTCATCACCGGTAGTGGTCCCGATTATTGTCACTTCGGGGTTAACGGATCATAACACATAATAGCTGACTATAGACTTGCAAGATAGGATCAAGAACTCTCATATATTGATGAAAACATAATAGGTTCAGATCTGAAATCATGGCACTCGGGCCCTAGTGACAAGCATTAAGCATAGCAAAGTCATAGCAACATCAATCTCAGAACAGAGTGGATACTAGGGATCAAACCCTAACAAAACTAACTCGATTACATGATAAATCTCATCCAACCCATCACCGTCCAGCAAGCCTATGATGGAATTACTCATGCACGGCGGTGAGCATCATGAAATTGGTGATGGAGGAAGGTTGATGATGACGATGGTGACGGATTCCCCTCTCCGGAGCCCCGAACGGACTCCAGATCAGCCCTCCCGAGAGAGTTTAGGGCTTGGCGGCGACTCCGTATCGTAAAACGCGATGAATCCTTCTCTCTGATTTTTTTTCTCCCCGATAGTGAATATATGGAGTTGGAGTTGAGGTCGGTGGAGTGTCAGGGGGCTCACGAGGCAGGGGGCGCACCCATGGGGGGCAGGCGCGCCCCCACTCTCGTGAACAGGTGGAGGCCCCCCTGACGTGGATTCTTCTTGCAGTATTTTTTATATATTTCAAAATAATTCTCCGTTGATTTTCAGGTCATTCAACTTTTATTTCTGCACAAAAATAACACCATGGCAATTCTGGTGAAAACAACGTTAGTCCGGGTTAGTTCCATTCAAATCATGCAAGTTAGAGTCCAAAAATAGGACAAAAGTGGTTGGAAAAGTAGATACGACGAAGACGTATCAGGCCTCAGACCTAGTCAACATCACGAGGGAGGCGCTCGGGCACCACGTGGAGGCGTGCTTCACTGCACGCTTCCCTCAAGAGAGCACTGGGCGAGAAGTTCCCGGTGCTCAGGAGTTCATCATCAAGGCTACCCAGGAGCTTCAAGAAGCAAGGACCATGAGCGGTGACCGCCGCCCACCACCCGGTGCAGCTCCCCATCCTGGCGAGGACAGCGGGCTGCGCGTCTGCATCGACATTTCAGGGCTTAACAGGGACACATCTCAGGAGCGCTCCTGGCCTTCACGCGTTGGCCAGTGCGAGGGTCCACCTCACAGCTATGTTTGCATGCCGTTTGGCTTGCCGAACGCGGCTGTCGCCTACCAGCGTCATCTCCGGCGCATCCTGGCGGCTCAGGAGGCCAGGCATCACGCAGTCCGGACGGAGATAGCGATCGTCCTCAAGGAACCACCCGAGCCCCCAGAGCCTCCTGAGGCTCAGGGCCCTGATGGCTCATGAGGAGCGACTCTTCGGCGCGCATCATCAGCTGCTCCAACACTCCTTCGACAACGGAACTAGGTGACATTTTCCAAGTTTATTCAGCTGGGAGTGCCCCTCGGGCTGCATTATTCCCATGTCGCATGGACTTGCCCCTGTGGCATGTATCTTTCTACATCTTTAGCTTACTATACTGGGGGCGCCCCTCGGGCTGCATCATCCCCAGGTCGCTCGGGTCCGTCCCAGTGGCATGTGTTGATCTCGCATCTATCTAAGCTAGTTGGTTCCCATGCATGAGTTATTTATAGTCATCACTTGCTTGATTGTCACTCACCACGTCTGCCCGCGTCGTCGATTGGCCCCTTGCTCATCCCGCAACGGGGGCTACTCATGCTGGCACGACGCTTGTGGTCGGGTCCGTCCCTGCAATGCTAACAATCTGAGCAGTCGAGCTCTGGCTCGCAGCACGCCCGCGCACGTCACCTCACCAGGCCCTCAGTGCCTTCATCTTCTAGCGGAATGACCAGTGGCAAGCCGGCAAGCATGGTTGCAATTCGTACCCCTCTTTGCGCTAACCTGCAGGAACCTCCCGAGGGCGACAACAGGCGGTACCGCGGGCTCCCTCTCTTCCCACGCAACTCGCTTGCGCGTTAAAGGGGGGGTTCCTGAGCATCGCGACTCAGGAGCTCTAACTGGCTCTCCAGCCCTCACCCCCTGGCCTTGACCATGGCATCACGACCTGGCATACCAGCGGCAGCTGAGCTCGCTCGAGAGCCGGGACTCGAGGACGTAGAGCACACAGAAGAGCGTGGGAAAAGAGGGGAGGCTCGCACGGGCCTAACCTGGCTACGTTATTGCCGTCGACGCACGAGTCTGGCGCTGCACAAGGAATCAACTCTGGACTGCCAAGCTAAGTTTCGCACCCGGGTCGGCCGAGCGCTACGTCATAAGATTCCCACCTGTTGCAGCCTTGTTACGGCGGCACCGCCTCCTTTCCCACCTTTAGGTAGCTGCTTGCACGCTAAAGGGGACCTCTTGAGCATTGCGCCTCAGGAGCTCTTACGGACCTCGGGCCGCTCACCTCCTGGCCTTGACCACGACATCGTGACCTGGCATACCAGCGACGGCTGCAACCTGCCTGGGGACCGGGACCTGTCGGCGTAGAGCACCAAGCTACCGCGAAGATGGAAAGGGGAGACCGAGCCAAAGCAGGACATGCATTCGTAAATCTTCATAATAAGGATGATATCAACAAAAGGCATTACAGACCCTTTACACGCCCCCCACGGGGTTCGTCTCGATTCCTCGCAGGAAACAAAAGAATAAGGTTTCTAGGAGCCCTATCTACACGCGCCAACGCCGCCGGTGCCATCATCAACAGTGGGCCACGGGAGGCCGGTGCCAACCCCATCCAGATCAGCGACGGCGACGGCCGGACGCTGCAGCCGCGCTCCGGGCACGGCGAGAGCTCGGGGGCACGTAGCTGTCAACGCTCGTCTCCGGAGTCTCGTAGGGCTCGGGATAGTCACTGGACTCCCAAGCGTCACCGCTACTGCAGGAGGAACCGCTGGCGAGGCCAGCGGCAGGCCTTTCTCCTGCCGCTGCTCCGTCCCGACGACCCCCTCCAGGGCAGTACTCCAAGCGCCGGCCTTCCTCGTCGAAGACCTTGAAGAACATCTTAGAGGCACCGTTGTACTCGAAGTGGATGGCGAGGGCGCCCTCCGTGTGGTGAACTCAGGCGACCTCACCCCAACCGCGGGTCATGAAGATCTTGCCTGGGGAGACGACCTCGACCACCGCCACTGTTGCCGGGGCATCGCACTCGGCATGCTGCAGCAATAATTCGAGGGGACCCCTCGGCGGAGAAGAACTACAGGAAGCGAATCCAAGTGCGCGGAGGCATCGCCGCCCACATCACGAGTTCACGCGAGGAGCCCTCGACGTGGGTTCCTGGGGCGACGGTGCGCGCCACCACGGCGTGGCGATCGTGGTCGCGACGTGGATGGCGCTGGTCACCGCCTCTGCCTCCGGAGCCCTTGGCCTGGGCATACAAGGGCAGCGGATACCCGGGGGGAGGCCGCTCACACCAAGGCTTCGACACCTCCAGCCTCACGACTACGTCGCGGCGGCGGGCCAGCCTCTTCTTCGGTGGAAGCGGCCCCGGCTCGTTGCTACGTCTTGAGCTAGCGTTGGTTTTCCCCGAAGAGGAGGGGGTGATGCAGCACAGTAGCGTAAGTATTTCCCTCAGTTTTTGAGAACCAAGGTATCAATCCAGTAGGAGGTCACGCGCAAGTCCCTCGTACCTGCACAAAACTGTAGCAACTCGCAACCAACGCTTAGGGGTTGTCAATCCCTTCACGGTCACTTACGAGAGTGAGATCTGATAGAGATAATATTTTTGGTACTTTTGGTATAAAGATGCAAAGTGAAAAGTAAAAGCAAAACAAGTAAAATAAAGTAATGGAGATTGATATGATGAGAGTAGACACGGGGGGCATAGGTTTCACTAGTGGCTTCTCTCAAGAGCATAGATATTCTACGGTGGGTGAACAAATTACTGTTAAGCAATTGATAGAATTGAGCATAGTTATGAGGTTATCTAGGTATGATCATGTATATAGGCATCACGTCCGTGACAAGTAGACCGACTCCTGCCTGCATCTACTACTATTACTCCACTCATCGACCGCTATCCAACATGCATCTAGAGTATTAAGTTAAAAACAGAGTAATTCCTTAAGCAAGATGACATGATGTAGAGGAATAAATTCATGCAATATGATAAATACCCCATCTTGTTATCCTCGATGGCAACAATACAATACGTGCCTTGCAACTCTTTCTGTCACTGAGTAAGGACACCGCAAGATTGAACCCAAAGCTAAGCACTTCTCCCATTGCAAGAACTACCAATCTAGTTAGCCAAACCAAACGGATAATTCAAAGAGACTTGCAAAGATAACTCAATCATACATAAAAGAATTCAGAGAAGATTCAAATATTATTCATAGATAACTTGGATCATAAACCCACAATTCATCGGTCTCAACAAAACACACCGCAAAAAGAAGATTACATTGAATAGATCTCCACGAGAGAGGGGGAGAACATTGTATTGAGATCCAAAAAGAGAGAAGAAGCCATCTAGCTACTAGCTATGGACCCGAAGGTTTGAAGTAAACTACTCACACTTCATCGGAAGGGCTATGATGTCGATGTAGAAGCCCTCCGTGATGGATCCCCTCTCCGGCGGAGCTCCGGAACAGACCCCAAGATGGGATCTCGTGGATACAGGAAGTTGCGGCGGTGGAATTAGGTTTTTGGCTCCGTCTTTGGTCTAATGGGGGTACGTAGGTATATATAGGAGGAAGGGGCACGTCGGTGGAGCTCCGAGGGGCCCACGAGGCAGGGGGGCGCGCCCAGGCGGGCCCTCCACCCTCGTGACCTCCCCGGAAACTTCTTGGAGTAGGGTCCAAGTCTCCTGGATCACGTTCGGTGAGAAGATCACGTTCCCAAAGGTTTCATTCCATTTGGACTCCGTTTGATATTCTGTTTCCTCGAAATACTGAAATAGGCAAAAAACAGCAATTCTGGGCTGGGCCTCCGGTTAATAGGTTAGTCCCAAAAATAATATAAAGTGGAAAATAAAGCCCAATATAGTCCAAAACAGTAGATAAAGTAGCATGGAGCAATCAAAAATTATAGATACGTTGGAGACGTATCAGGCATCCCCAAGGCTTAATTCCTGCTCGTCCTCGAGTAGGTAAATGATAAAAAGAGAATTTTTGATGCGGAGTGATACTTTGGCATAATTTCAATGTAAATCTTCTTAATCATGGTATGAATATTCAGATCCGAAAGGTTCAAGACAAAAGTTCATATTGACATAAAAAATGATAATACTTCAAGCATACTAATTAAACAATTATGTCATCTCAAAATAACATGGCCAAAGGAAGTTCATCCCTACAAAATCATATAGTTAGGCTATGCTTCATTTTCGTCACACAAAGATGTTCCCAACTTCTATACCCCCGATGACAAGCCAAGCAATTGTTTCATACTCAAATAATCTCAAACTTTTTCAACCTTCATGCAATACATGAGTGCGAGCCATGGACATAGCACTATGGGTGGTATAGAATATGATGATGGGGATTGTGTGGAGAAGACAAAAAAGGAGAAAGTCTCACATCAACGAGGCTAATCAATGAGCTATGGAGATGCCCATCAATTGATGTTAATGCAAGGAGTAGGGATTGCCATGCAACGGATGCACTAGAGCTAAGAATGCTCAACAAAAGAAAACTAGTGGGTGTGCATCCAACTTGCTTGCTCATGAAGACCTAGGGCATTTTGAGGAAGCCCATCGTTGGAATATACAAGCCAAGTTCTATAATGAAAAATTCCCACTAGTATGAACAAGACAACTTATGAGACTCACTATATGAAAATCATGGTGCTACTTTGAAGCACAATATATGAGACTCACTACATGAAGAACAAGGTGCTACTTTGAAGCACAAGTGTGGAAAAAGAGATAGTAGCATTGCCCTTTTTATTTTCTCTTTTTTTGGGCCTTTCTTTTTTTCTTTTTGGCCTCTCTCTCTCTCTTTTTTGATTGGGCAATGCTCTAATAATGATGATCATCACACTTCTATTGATTACAACATAATGATTACAACTCGATACTAGAACAAGATATGACTCTATATGAATGCCTCCGGTGGTGTACAGGGATGGTGCAATGAATCAAGAGTGACATGTATGAAAAATAATGCATGGTGGTTTTCCCACAAATACGATGTCAACTACAAGATCATGCAATGACAATATGACAAAAGTAAAGCATGTCATGATGATGATGATGGAAGTTGCATGGCAATATATCTCGGAATGGCTATGGAAATGCCATGATAGGTAGGTATGGTGGCTGTTTTGAGGAAGATATAGGGAGGTTTATGTGTGAAAGAGCGTATCATATCACGGGGTTTGGATGCACCGGCGAAGTTTGCACCAACTCTCAATGTGAGAAAGGGCAATGCACGGTACCGAAGAGGCTAGCAAATGGCGGAAAGGTAAAAGTGCGTATAATCCATGGACTCAACATTAGTCAAACGAACTCATATACTTATTGCAAAAATTTAGAAGTCATCAAAAATCAAGTACTACGCGCATGCTCCTAGGGGGATAGATTGGTAGGAAAAGACCATCGCTCGTCCCCGACCGCCACTCATAAGGATGCACAAGCCAGGTACACTTCATGCTTCAAATTTGTTACACAACTTTAACCATACGTGCATGCTACGGGACTTGCTAACTTCAACACAAGTATTTCTCAAATTCACAACTACTCAACTAGCACGACTATGATATTATCACCTCCATATCTCAAAACAATTATCAAGCATCAAACTTATCTTAGTATTCAACCCACTAAAAAGAAAGTTTCACATATCTTGAATACCAAGTATATTAACATTAAGCAAATTACCATGCTATTAACAACTCTCAAAATAATCTAAGTGAAGCATGAGAGATCAAGTTTCTTTAAAACAAACCACCACCGTGCTCTAAAAGATCTAAGTGAAGCACTAGAGCAAAAATTATCACGCTCAAAAAGATATAAGTGAAGCACATAGAGTATTCTAACAAATTTCAATTCATACATGGCTCTCTCAAAAGGTGTGTACAGCAAGGATGATTGTGGTAGACTAACAAGCAAAGACACAAATAATACAAGGCGCTCCAAGCAAAACACATATCATGTGGTGAATAAAAATATAGCTCCAAGTAAATTACCGATGGAAGTGGACGAAGGAGGGGATGCCTTCCGGGGCATCCCCAAGCTTTGACTTCTTGGTGTCCTTGGATTATCTTGGGGGTGCCATGGGCATCCCCAAGCTTAGGCTCTTGCCACTCCTTGTTCCATAATCCATCAAAAGAATTCACCCAAAACTTGAAAACTTCACAACACAAAACTCAATAGAAATCCCGTGAGCTTCGTTAGAGAAAGAAAACAAAAGACTACTTTAAGGTACTGTAGTGAACTTGTTATTTATTTGTATTGGTGTTAAACCTACTGTATTCCAACTTCTCTATGGTTTATAAACTATTTTACTAGCCATAGATTCATCAAAATAAGCAAACAACACACGCAAAACAGAATCTGTCAAAAACAGAACAGTCTGTAGTAATCTGTTACTAACGCAAACTTCTGGAACCCAAAAAATTCTACCAAAATTAGACGATCTGGGCAATTTGTTTATTGATCAGCAGCAATTTGAATCACTATTTTATCACGTTCTGGTGATTTTTGACAATTCGAGCACTGAGCACAAAGATTCTGGAAATTACAGCAAGATCAAATAACTATCTTCCAAGAAGATCTAATAGGTTTAACTTGGCACAAACACTAATTAAAAGATAAAACCACATCTAAACAGAATCTAGATGGATTATTTATTCCTAAACAGAACCAAAAACAAAAACACAAAATAAAATTGGGTTGCCTCCCAACAAGCGCTATCGTTTAACGCCCCTAGCTAGGCATAAAAGCAAGGATAGATCTAGGTATTGCCATCTTTGGTACGCAATCCATAAGTGGCTCTCATGATAGATTCATATGGTAATTTTATTTTCTTTCTAGGAAAGTGTTCCATGCCCTTCTTTAAGGGAAATTGGAATTTAATATTCCCTTCCTTCATATCAATAATTGCACCAATCGTTCTAAGGAAAGGTCTACCAAGAATAATAGGACATGAAGGATTGCAATCTATATCAAGAACAATAAAATCTACGGGCACATAATTCCTATTTGCAACAATAAGAACATCATTAATTCTTCCCATAGGCTTTTTAATAGTGGAATCCGCAAGATGCAAGTTTAGAGAGCAATCATCAAAGTCACAGAAATCTAGCAAATCACACAAAGCTTTGGGGATAGTAGAGACACTAGCACCCAAATCACACAAAGCATGAAACTCATATTTTTTAATTTTAATCTTAATTGTAGGTTCCCACTCATCATGGAGTTTTCTAGGGATAGAAACTTTCAACTCAAGCTTTTCTTCATAAGATTGCATTAAGGCGTCAACAATGTGTTCGGTAAAGGCCTTATTTCGACTATAAGCATGAGGAGAATTTAACACGGATTGCAAAAAGGAAATACAATCAATTAAAGAGCAATTTTCATAGTTAAATTCCTTGAGATCCAAAATAGTGGGTTTAGCAATATCTAGATTTTTATTTCTTTCAATCCCTTTTTTATCAATTTCATCATCAGGATCTAAAAACTCAAAATTCTTAGAACGCCTTCTAGGTAAGGGAAGATCATAATCAGATTCATCAAGATTCATATTGCAAAACAAAGATTTAATAGGGGACACATCAATAACTTTCAGATCTTCATCTTGATTCTCATAGTTATTCGGTTTAGCGGCCATCTTATTGACTAAGGTGGCTTGCATATCCGAAATTTCAGCGGTCATTTTTTCAAGATGAGCAATTTGGGCTCTTACACCATCAAATTCTTTGGACATATCATCGAGCTATTTATTCATATAACTCATAAAACTCTTTTGTTCCTTAAGCTCATTTCTAAAGAAATTATTATGCTCAAATTGCAAGACCATAAACTTCCTGACATTGTTTTCGATATCTTCTAGCCTTTTAAGGTAAAGATCACCAAAATTAGGTAAGGCCATCGTGACGAACAAGCAAGCAAACTAACACACGAGCAAACAAAAGGCAAAGGGAAAGAGAGGGTGAATAAAACGGCAAGGGTGAAGTGGGGGAGAGGAAAACGAGAGGCAAATGGCAAATAATGTAATGCGGGAGATAGGGATTGTGATGGGTACTTGGTATGTTGACTTTTTGCGTAGACTCCCCGGCAACGGTGCCAGAAATGGCTCGTTGACGGGAGAGTAAATCTTGACTTGACTTGGCATAGGCCTCCCCGGCAACGGCGCCAGAAATGGCTCGTTGACGGGAGAGTAAATCTTGACTTGACTTGGCATAGGCCTCCACGGCAACGGCGCCAGAAATGGCTCGTTGACGGGAGAGTAAATCTTGACTTGACTTGGTGTAGGCCTCCCCGGCAACGGCGCCAGAAATCCTTCTTGCTACGTCTCGACCTAGCGTTGGTTTTCACCGAAGAGGAGGGGGTGATGCAGCACAGTAGCGTAAGTATTTCCCTCAGTTTTTGAGAACCAAGGTATCAATCTAGTAGGAGGTCACGCGCAAGTCCCTCGTACCTGCACAAAACGGTAGCAACTCGCAACCAACGCTTAGGGGTTGTCAATCCCTTCACGGTCACTTACGAGAGTGAGATCTGATAGAGATAATATTTTTGGTATTTTTGGTATAAAGATGCAAAGTGAAAAGTAAAAGCAAAACAAGTAAAATAAAGTAATGGAGATTGATATGATGAGAATAGACCAGGGGGCCATAGGTTTCACTAGTGGCTTCTCTCAAGAGCATAGATATTCTATGGTGGGTGAACAAATTACTGTTAAGCAATTGATAGAATTGAGCATAGTTATGAGGTTATCTAGGTATGATCATGTATATAGGCATCACGTCCGTGACAAGTAGACCGACTCCTGCCTGCATCTACTACTATTACTCCACTCATCGACCGCTATCCAGCATGCATCTAGAGTATTAAGTTAAAAACAGAGTAATGCCTTAAGCAAGATGACATGATATAGAGGAATAAATTCATGCAATATGATAAATACCCCATCTTGTTATCCTCGATGGCAACAATACAATACGTGCCTTGCAACTCTTTCTGTCACTGAGTAAGGACACCGCAAGATTGAACCCAAAGCTAAGCACTTCTCCCATTGCAAGAACTACCAATCTAGTTGGCCAAACCAAACGGATAATTCGAAGAGACTTGCAAAGATAACTCAATCATACATAAAATAATTCAGAGAAGATTCAAATATTATTCATAGATAAGTTGGATCATAAACCCACAATTCATCGGTCTCAACAAACACACCGCAAAAACAAGATTACATCGAATAGATCTCCACAAGAGAGGGGGAGAACATTGTATTGAGACCCAAAAAGAGAGAAGAAGCCATCTAGCTACTAGCTATGGACCCGAAGGTCTGAAGTAAACTACTCACACTTCATCGGAAGGGCTATGATGTCGATGTAGAAGCCCTCCGTGATGGATGCCCTCTCCGGCGGAGCTCCGGAACAGACCCCAAGATGGGATCTCGTGGATACAGGAAGTTGCGGCGGTGGAATTAGGTTTTTGGCTCCGTCTATTGTCTAATGGGGGTACGTAGGTATATATAGGAGGAAGGGGCACGTCGGTGGTGCTCCGAGGGGCCCACGAGGCAGGGGGCGCGCCCAGGGGGGGCGCCCTCCACCCTCGTGACCTCCCCGGAAACTTCTTGGAGTAGGATCCAAGTCTCCTGGATCACGTTCGGTGAGAAGATCACGTTCCCGAAGGTTTCATTCCGTTTGGACTCCGTTTGATATTCTGTTTCCTCGAAATACCGAAATAGGCAAACAACAGCAATTCTGGGCTGGGCCTCCGGTTAATAGGTTAGTCCCAAAAATAATATAAAAGTGGAAAATAAAGCCCAATATAGTCCAAAACAGTAGATAAAGTAGCATGGAGCAATCAAAAATTATAGATACGTTGGAGACGTATCACTCGTCGCGGGGGGCTTTTCCCTTCTCTGTGGCCGAGAATCTCCGTATCGGTGATGTCTACTACGCAACCTTCTTATTGTAGACGTTATTGGGCCTCCAAGTGCATAGGTTTGTAGGACAGTAGTAAATTTCCCTCAACTGGATGACCTAAGGTTTATCAATCCGTGGGAGGTATAGGATGAAGATGGTCTCTCTCAAACGACCCTGCAACCAAATAACAAAGAGTTTCTTGTGTCCCCAACACACCCAATACAATGGTAAATTGTATAGGTGCACTAGTTCGGCGAAGAGATGGTCATACAAGTGCAATATGGATGGTAGATATAGGTTTTTGTAATCTGAAAAATATAAAAACAGTAAGGTAACTAATGATAAAAGTGAGCACAAACGCTATTGCAATGCATTGAAACAAGGCCTAGGGTTCATACTTTCACTAGTGCAAGTTCTCTCAACAATAATAACATAATTAGATCATATAACTATCCCTCAACATGCAACAAAGAGTCACTCCAAAGTCACTAATAACGAAGAGCAAACGAAGAGATTATTGTAGGGTACGAAACTGCCTCAAAGTTATTCTTTCCGATCAATCCATTGGGCTATTCCTATAAGTGTCACAGACAACCATATATTTCGTAGTAAAATAACACCTTAAGACACAAATCAACCAAAACCCTAATGTCACCTAGATACTCCAATGTCACCTCAAGTATCCGCGGGTATGATTATACGACATGCATCACACAATCTCAGATTCATCTATTCAACCAACACAAAGAACTTCAAAGAGTGCCCCAAAGTTTCTACCGGAGAGTCAAGACGAAAACGTGTGCCAACCCCTATGCATAAGTTCAAAAGGTAACTGAACCTGCAAGTTGATCACCAAAACATACATCAAGTAGATCACGTGAATATCCCATTGTCACCACAGATAAGCAGATGCAAGACATACATCAAGTGTTCTCAAATCCTTAAAGACTCAATCCGATAAGATAACTTTAAAGGGAAAACTCAATTCATCACAAGGAGATAGAGGGGGAGAAACATCATAAGATCCAACTATAATAGCAAAGCTCGCGGTACATCAAGATCGTGCCATATCAAAACACTAGAGAGAGACAGAGAGATCAAACACAAAGCTACTGGTACATACCCTCAGCCCCGAGGGTGAACTACTCCCTCCTCGTCATGGAGAGCGCCGGGATGATGAAGATGGCCACCAGTGATGGATCCCCCCTCCGACAGGGTGCTGGAACAGGGTCCCGATTGGTTTTTGGTGGCTACAGAGGCTTGCAGCGGCGGAACTCCCGATCTAGGTTTCTTTTCGAGGGTTTCTGTATTTATAGGAATTTTTGGCATCGGTCTCATGTCAGGGGGGGGGTCTCCGAGTCATCCACGAGATAGGGGGGCGAGCCTAGGGGGGTAGGGCGCGCCCTCCACCCTCGTGGATGGCTCGGGACTCTTCTGGCCCAACTCTTTTACTTCGGGGGCTTCTTTTGGTCCATAAAAAATCGTCAAAAATTGGCACGTCAATTGGACTCCGTTTGGTATTCCTTTTCTGTAAAACTCAAAAACAAGGGAAAAACAGAAACTGGCACTGGGCTCTAGGCTAATAGGTTAGTCCCAAAAATCATATAAAATAGCATATAAGTTCATATAAAACATTCAATATGGATAATATAATAGCATGGAACAATAAAAAATTATAGATACGTTGGAGACGTATCAAGCATCCCCAAGGTTAATTCTCGCTCGTCCTCGAGTAGGTAAATGATAAAAGAAGAATTTTTGATGTGGAATGCTACCTAACATAATTCTCAATGTAACTTTCTTTATTGTGGCAGGAATGTTCAGATCCGAAAGATTCAAGACAAAAGTTTAATATTGACATAAAAATAATAATACTTCAAGCATACTAACAAAGTAATCATGTCTTCTCAAAATAACATGGCCAAAGAAAGTTCATCCCTACAAAATCATATAGTTTGGCTATGCTCCATCTTCATCACACAAAATATTCAAATCATGCACAACCCCGATGACAAGCCAAGAAATTGTTTCATACTTTCGATGTTCTCAAACATTTTCAACTTTCACGCAATACATGAGCGTGAGACATGGACATAGCACTATAGGTGGAATAGAAGGTGGTTGTGGAGAAGACAAAAAGAAGGAGATAGTCTCACATCAACTAGGCATATGAACGGGCTATAGAGATGCACATCAATAGATATCAATATGAGTGAGTAGGGATTGCCATGCAACGGATGCACTAGAGCTATAAGTTTATGAAGCTCAAAAATAAACTAAGTGGGTATGCATCCAACTTTCTTGCTCATGAAGACCTAGGGCAATTAGAGGAAGCCCATCCTTGGAATATACAAGCCAAGTTTTATAATGAAAAATTCCCACTAGTATATGAATGTGAGAACATAGGAGACTCTCTATCATGAAGATCATGGTTCTACTTTGAAGCACAAGTGTGGTAAAAGGATAGTAGATTGCCCCTTCTCTCTTTTTATCTCATTTTGTTTTTTGTTTTTTGGGCCTTCTCTTTTTTTGGCCTTTCTCTCTTTTTTCCTCACATGGGACAATGCTCTAATAATGAAGATCATCAAACTTTTATTTACTTACAACTCAAGAATTACAACTCGATACTTAGAACAAAATATGCTCTATATGAATGCCTCCGGCGGTGTGCCGGGATGTGCAATGAATCAAGAGTTACATGTATGAAATAATTATGATCGGTGGCTTTGCCACAAATACAATGTCAACTAAATGATCATGCAAAGCAATATGACAATGATGAAGCGTGTCATAATAAACGAAACGGTGGAAAGTTGCATGGCAATATATCTCGGAATGGCTATGGAAATGCCATAATAGGTAGGTATGGTGGCTGTTTTGAGGAAGGTATATGGTGGGTTTATGGTACTGGCGAAAGTTGCGCCGTACTAGAGAGGCTAGCAATGGTGGAAGGATGAGAGTGCGTATAATCCATGGACTCAACATTAGTCATAAAGAACTCACATACTTATTGCAAATGTCTATTAGCTATCGAAACAAAGTACTACGTGCATGCTCTTAGGGGGATAGATTGGTAGGAAAAGATCATCGCTCGTCCCCAACCGCCACTCATAAGGAAGACAATAAAAAAATATCTCATGCTCCAACTTCGTTACATAACGGTTCACCATACGTGCATGCTACGGGACTCACAAACCTTAACACAAGTATTTGTCAAATTCGCAACTACTCACTAGCATGACTCTAATATCATCATCTTCATATCTCAAAACAATCATAAGGAATCAAATTTCTCATAGTATTCAATGCACATTATATGAAAGTTTTTATTATATCCCTCTTGGATGCCCATCATATTAGGACTAAATTCATAACCAAAGCAAACTACCATGCTGTTTAGAAACTCTCAAAAAGATATAAGTGAAGCATGAGAGTTCAACAATTTCTTCAAAATAAAACTACCGCCATGCTCTAAAAAGATATAAGTGAAGCACCAGAGCAAATGACAAACTACTCCAAAAGATATAAGTGAAGATCAATGAGTAGTCGAATAATTGTGCAACTATGTGAAGACTCTCTAACATTTAAGAATTCCAGATCTTGATATTTTATTCAAACAGCAAGCAAAACAAAATAAAATGACCTTGCAAGGATAGCACATATCATGTGAAGAAGCAAAAACTTAGGCTCAACCGAGGCTAACCGATAATTGTTGATGAAGAAAGGTGGGATGCCTACCGGGGCATCTCCAAGCTTAGATGCTTGAGACTTCTTGAAATATTAATTAGGGATACATTGGGCATCCCCAAGCTTGAGCTTTTGTGTCTCCTTAATTCCCCTCATATCATAGTTTCCTGGAATCTTAAAAAATTCATCCACACAAAACTCAACAAGAACTCGTGAGATAAGTTAGTATAAATCAACGCAAAACCTTATCATTCTCTACTGTAGAAAATCACTAAAATTATAATTTGACATTGCCTACTAATTGCCTCTGCATATTTAACACTCCTATCCTCAAATAGAATCATTAAACAAGCAAACATATGCAAACAATGCAAACATAACAGCAATGTGTCTAAACAGGATAGTCTGTAAAGAATGCAAGAGGAATCATACTTAGTTAATTCCAAAAATTCTAAAAAATTACCACACTGTAGATAATTTGTTGTTACTCATTGTGTAAAAATTTCAAGATTTTATCATATTCTTACTATTCATAAATATTCAAAACATAACAGCAAACTTTCTGTTTTTAAAACAGTAACATATGGACTTGAAAAATAAGCGTGGTAAAGGCTATACTTGACCTTTTTATTGAAATAAAAGATGCAAAACACTAATCTAAATTACAACAAGCAAATCTTAATAAAATAAAATGACGCTCCAAGAAAAACTCATATCATGTGGTGAATAAAAATATAGCTCCAAGTAAAGTTACTGATGAATGAAGACGAAAGAGGGATGCCATCTGGGGCATCCCCAAGCTTAGGCTCTTGGTTGTCCTTGAATATTACCTTGGGGTGCCTTGGGAATCCCCAAGCTTAGGTTCTTTCCACTCCTTATTCCGTAGTCCATCGAATCTTTACCCAAAACTTGAAAACTTCACAACACAAAACTTAACAGAAAACTCGTAAGCTCCGTTAGTATACGAAAGCAAATCACCACTTAGGTACTGTCAAGACAAGATTCATAATTTTTCTCACATGATTCCTACTGTACCATACCATTTCTACAATTTATATTAAACAATATAAGCCATAGAAACTAGAAAATAAGCAAACTATGCATCGAAAACAGAATCTGTCAAAAACGGAACAGTCTGTAGTAATCTGTAACTATCGAATACTTCTGTAACACCAAAAATCAAAAGAAATTAGGAAGTCCTAGTTAATTTTTTATTAATCCTCTGTAAAAAGAATCAGTATTTTATCGCGCTTCTATTAAAAATGAAAACTAATCTCCTGGGCGCAAAAGTTTCTGTTTTTCATCAAGATCAAATCAACTATCACCGTAAGCCCTCCCAAAGGTCTTACTTGGCACTTTATTCAAACAAAAGCTGTAAAACATGATCAATATGGTAGCTTAATCATGTGAACACACAAAAACAGTAGGGGTAAATATTGGGTTGTCTCCCAACAAGCGCTTTTCTTTAATGCCTTTTTAGCTAGGCATGACGATTTCAATGATGCTCACATAAAAGATAAGAATTGAAACATAAAGAGAGCATCATGGAGAATATTACTAACACATTTAATCCTAACCCACTTCCTATGCATAGGGATTTTGTGAGCAAACAATTTATGGGAACAAGAACCAACTAGCATAGGAAAGCAAAACAAGCATAACTTCAAGATTTTAAGCACATAGAGAGGAAACATGATATTATTGTAATTCCTACAAGCATATATTCCTCCCTCTTAATAATTTTCAGTGGCATCATGAATGAATTCAATAATATAACCATCACATAAAGCATTCTTTTCATGATCTACAAGCATAGAATTTTATTACTCTCCACATAAGCAAATTTCTTCTCATGAATAGTAGTGGGAGCAAACTCAACAAAATAACTATCATGTGAGGCATAATCCAATTGAAAGTTAAGATCATGATGGCAAGTTTCATGGATATCATTATTCTTTATAGCATACGTGTCATCACAATAATCATCATAGATAGGAGGGATGTTTTCATCATAATAAATTTGCTCATCAAAACTTGGGGGACAAAAAAATAGCATCTTCATTAAACATAGCATTCCCAAGCTTGTGGCTTTGCATATCATTAGCATCATGCGTATTCAAAGAATTCATAGTAACTGCATTGCAATCATGCTCATCATCCAAAGATTTAGGGCCAAACATTTTAATGCATTCTTCTTCTAACACTTTGGCACAATTATCGGAATCCTTATTTTCACGAAATACATTAAAAAGATGAAGCATATGAGGCAATCTCAATTCCATTTTTTGTAGTTTTCTTTTATAAACTAAACTAGTGATAAAACAAGAAACTAAAAGATTCGATTGCAAGATCAAAAGATATACCTTCAAGCACTCGCCTCCTCGGCAGCAGCGCCAGAAAAGAGCTTGATGTCTACTACGCAACCTTCTTCTTGTAGATGTTGTTGGGCCTCCAAGTGCAGAGGTTTGTAGGACAGTAGCAAAATTCCCTCAAGTGGATGACCTAAGGTTTATCAATTCTTGGGAGGCATAGGATGAAGATGGTCTCTCTCAAACAACCCTGCAACCAAATAACAAAGAGTCTCTTGTGTCCCCAACACACCCAATACAATGGTAAATTGTATAGGTGCACTAGTTCGGTAAATAGATGGTGATACAAGTGCAATATAGATGGTAGATATAGGTTTTTCTAATCTGAAAATATAAAAACAGAAAGGTAACTAATGATGAGCACAAACGGTATTGCAATGTGTTGAAACAAGGCCTAGGGTTTATACTTTCACTAGTGCAAGTTCTCTCAACAATAATAGCATAATTAGATCATATAACTATCCCTCAACATGCAACAAAGAGTCACTCCAAAGTCAATAATAGCGGAGAACAAACGAAGAGATTATTGTAGGGTACGAAACCACCTCAAAGTTATTCTTTCCGATCAATCCATTGGGATATTCCTATAAGTGTCACAAACAACCCTAGAGTTTGTAGTAAAATAACACCTTAAGACAGAAATCAACCAAAACCCTAATGTCACCTAGATACTCCAATGTCACCTCAAGTATCCGCGGGTATGATTATACAATATGCATCACACAATCTCAGATTCATCTATTCAACCAACACAAAGAACTTCAAAGAGTGCCGCAAAGTTTCTACCGAAGAGTCAAGACAAAAATGTGTGCCAACCCCTATGCATAAGTTCACAAGGTCACTAAACCCGCAAGTTGATCACCAAAACATACATCAAGTAGATCACGTGAATATCCCATTGTCACCACAGATAAGCTAACGCAAGACATACATCAACTGTTCTCAAATCCTTGAAGACTCAATCCGATAAGATAACTTCAAAGGGAAAACTCAATTAATCACAAGGAGATAGAGGGGGAGAAACATCATAAGATCCAACTATAATAGCAAAGCTCGCGGTACAACAAGATCGTGCCATATTAAGAACACGAGAGAGTGAGAGAGAGAAAGAGAGAGAGAGATCAAACACATGGCTACTGGTACATACCCTCAGCCCCGAGGGTGAACTACTCCCTCCTCGTCATGGAGAGCGTCGGGATGATGAAGATGGCCACTAGTGATGGATCCCCCCTCCAGCAGGGTGCCGGAATAGGGTCCCGATTGGTTTTTGGTGGCTATAGAGGCTTGCGGCGGCGGAACTCCCGATCTAGGTTTCTTTTCGAGGGTTTCTGTATTTATAGGATTTTTTAGCGCCGGTCTCACGTCAGGGGGTCTCCGAGTCATCCATGAGATAGGGTGCGAGCCTAGGGGGTTGGGCTCTCCCTCCACTCTCGTGGATGGCTCGGGACTCTCCTGGCCCAATTCTTTTACTTCGGGGGCTTCTTTTGGTCCATTAAAAATCATCAAAAATTGGCACGTCAATTAGACTCCGTTTGATATTTCTTTTCTGTAAAACTCAAAAGAAGGAAAAAACAGAAACTAGCAATGGGCTCTAGGTTAATAGGTTAGTCCCAAAAATCATATAAAATAGCATATAAGTTTATATAAAACATCCAAGATGGATAGTATAATAGCATGGAACAATAAAAAATTATTGATACGTTGGAGACGTATCAATCGGCGCCATGGGTGTCGCTGCTAGCAATGAAGCAAGGAAGGAGAAGCGGGCGGAACAGGAAGAGATGGGCGACGGGGGCTCTGCCCCCTCCTCATTTATAGCAGGAGAAGGCCAACCGGCGACCCCCACGATCACAGGTAATGATGGTTTTCTCTGCATGCATCAAGGACTCGTCAAGACGGGCAATTGCCGAGGGAGCGTGGAGAAGCGGAGACGCCCACGCCCCATCAGTCGCCACGCGTCAACCAAGGCCACAAGATGTTGGGGCCCGCGGTGCTCCGTACTTGCCCCTTGGCTTCGCCTTGAAGTCAAGTCTGAGCGCGCCTTGGCCCCGGGGGCTATTGTCGGCGTCTTGGGAACGAGGGTCCCTAGACTTGCCTGCGTACGGCCCACGGCGTGGTTCCACCAGCGGGCCTGTACGGCCCATCTTCACCAGCAAACACTCAAGACCCTCGCGAGGGGCCAAGCCTTGCTAGGCAGACGACGCAAGACCTCCTCAGGGGCGGCCTCACTAGGCTGGCTCACGAGGGGCGGAGAGATCAAGGTGAGGGGCACCTCGCGAGGTTCTTGTGACGCAAGCCATGACTACCAAAGCCAGGCGGGCACCGAGCGGCCGCCAGCGCGCATAGTGTCCTCGTTTCCTCTTTGGTGCTAAAGGGGCAGGCGCAGGCGAGGAGTCCCGAGGCATCAGGCAAAGGTTTCCATATCGGTGCAACAAGACCAAGACCATCAGGACGGTAGAATTTCAGGATGACTCAGCGACCATAAATGCAAAATGCACACCTTGAAATGATCATATGAAATTAAGTATTTGACGTCAATACTCACAAGAGTGGAAGATTAACATCAAACAAGAGCTTAAATTTGAACATGGTTTTAAGAACAGGACCGGCGGTCTGACCAAAAAGGGAACCAAGGCCTCGTCTAGGTTTTTAAGTATGTCGGCCTTTTGGGGGAAAACTAGTAAATTATAAAAAAATGTTCTTCTAGGGAAATAAAAAAATCATGTGAAACTAGGAATAGGACCATTGACCTTGAGCCGCCGCATGCCCAACAACCCAATACCAATTGGGCTTGCAATTTGTGATCAGGAGGGGGCGAACTAGAAAGAGGCAGATCCTATCTGACGCCCACAAGCGTCAAATAGCCGTGGCTTCGTTGAAGCTTTGGGAACTCTTATTCGGCACTATAAGCGCTAGTTGGTGCTAACCTAAATGAAGAGTAAATAACATCAGAACCACCACACCAAGCTGCCAAGCTAGTCCACTTTAGAGACGAGGCCTATTTGACCCTTCTCCTAGAGATATATTATAAATCGTTACCGCAAAAAAAGATACATTATAAACCCAGAATTAATTATTTGAAACGAAATTCCCAAAAAAACTATGAGTTCTAAAAAAAATTCGAAAATGGAAAATTTTCATTAATTTTGAAAAAATATCCATTTAAAAAAAGTGCACCGAGTTTAAAGAAGGTTCGTTGAATTTGAAAAATAGTTCATCGAAATTCAAAAAAGTTCATGGATTTTGTAGAAATCTCATGATTTTAAAAAATTTCATCTAAATTAGAAAAGCATCAA
Organism: Triticum urartu; assembly: GCF_003073215.2. NCBI lineage: Eukaryota > Viridiplantae > Streptophyta > Magnoliopsida > Poales > Poaceae > Triticum > Triticum urartu. Next base: position 625,310,054 of record NC_053026.1, read on the forward strand.
AATTAAAAAAAGCATGGGCTTTCAAAAAATGGTCATCAATTTATAAAATGTTAATCAAATTTTGGAAAAGTTCATCGACTTAAAGAAATGTTGACGCATTTGAGAAAAATCATCGAACCAGGAAAAAGAAAAAAAAACACATTAAAGAGATGAAAAATTAAATTTTTGATCCGAACGGGGTGGCCTGGTGGTTACACCGGCGTACCCGGAGCGAAGTCGCTTGCTCGATTCTCAAACGTGGCACTTTTTTGCGAATTAAGACCATGAAAACAAACCGTAGATGGGCCGGCCCAACACGGGGGCGCTTCAGGCACCTGTTTTGTGAAAACACTGGTAACGGGCGCCTGAAGCGTCTAATAGGGTGGGTCTTCCTGAAGCTTGAGCTGCCGACGCCACAATTTGGGCTGGCCTACGGTCGCTACGCGGTTCACTTCTTTTCTGTTTATTTTGTTTTGTTTTGTTTCGGTTTCTATTTATTTTATTTTCCTTTTTAATTTCCTTTTTCGTGTCTTATACAATTTTTTTTATACAATGTTCATTGCATGTATTAGAAATTGTTCGCCGAGTATAAAAATGTTCACTGTGTTTTTTGAATTTGTTATGTGTATATTACCACAAACAAATTCCAATGTGTATTCGAGAATTGTTCAACATATTTTTTACTCCCTTTCTTTGAGTGTATATTGTGGAAAATGTTATGTCGGTGCGGATCTTTGGAACATGGCGGCCAATGCATCCGAATTGAAAAAACAATTAAAAAACATAAAGATTCAAAATTTTCTGAATTTATTTAACTAACACGACCTAGCATAATACTCGTGTAAAAAGTTTCACGGGGGAATGACTGTCGTGGTATCCTCAGCAATAAAAAACCACAAGTCCAAAAAGTATGAATAGTAACTTTTATATAGTACATATCAGTTTTGGTTTTTCCCCTGTCCAGGACACCACGCTTACACGTGCAATACACGTCTGACATTTGTTTTTTGTTTTTTTTTGAGAAACTTGCCCAATGTAAGTATTGCTTTTTTTAGGCAATTTAGCAAGTATTGCTGATGTAGAGTATGGAAGCCCAGCCTCATGACACGGAGAAGAATTTGCAAATTCTGCCTTGGGCTTAGCACGTTCTCCAATCTGCAACATGGCCCAAGATGTATCACGTATTGGGCCTCTTTTCTGGGAAGTGGGAGGCGATAGTTCCAGAACATCGTGGAGGTTGTTACGTTCTACTGTTCATCACGAATCCCATTGCTGTCAGCCGTTAGATTTAGCACACCAACGGTTATGATTGATGCTCCAGATCCAATTCAAAACTGGTACACTATATAGTAGTATAGAAATATTCAATGCGTATTAAAAAATTGCTCAATGTATATACTCATTTTTTCATATATGTTCACCATGTATTAAAAAATTCATCATTATCAAAAATGTTCATCGTACATTAATAAAATGTTCAACGGAATTTTACAAATTGTTCAATTTCTATTTTTCGATAATTTTCAAAATAAGTTCGATACTTCAACTATCTGGTTGTGACTATCATTAGAACTCATCAGCTGGGCCGGCCCATTTGCCCCTCCCTTCAGCGAAGGCTCATCAGCTGCGTATCTCCACGTTCATGGACTCGGTTTGACTGGTGTAAAGTCAATCAGTTAACGTCCTAGGCAGAATTACAATGTTTTTCTTTAACCAACCATCGAGATTGTAGGTTTACTTTTTTTGGTTTGACCGCAAGTACAGTCGGTTTTTTGAACCATGGGTGTAGCTGAGATACCCTCCCCTTATTCTCTATCGCCATGGAGGTGAAAGGAAGGAGGGAACTAGATTGATGTGCCAGCCTCTCAGATTTGCCGTTAGAACACTGTCGGTGGTCGGTCGTACCTGACGCACCTCGTCGTCGCCACTTTGTACTACCACCGCATGCGTTATCAGCACCAATCAGAAGTTTCCGACCTTCCTGGTCACAACATGCTCCCGGGTCGGTCGCAGTTTCTATCATTGACAGTTGTAGCTTTCTCCCACACCGGTCGAAGCTTCCCTGGGCAGTCGTGCGGGAATGACACGATCTTGGTTGAGGCGATCGATCAGGAGCAAGATCAGTCGGTCGAATTACAATGTGTTTCTTTAACCAACCATCGAGGTCATAGGTTTCCTTTTTCTGGTACAACTGCGAGTACGGTCGGTTTTAAACCCTGGGTGTAGTTGGGATACCCTCCCCTTATTCTCTGTCGTCATGGAGGTGGAAGGAAGGAAGATACTAGATTAATGTGCCAGCCTCTCGAATATGTTGTTACAACACCGTCGGCAGTTGGTTGCAACTGACGCATATTGTCGTCATCACTTTGTAGCACCACCGTCTGCGCTATTAGTACCGATCAAAAGTCGCCGGCCTCGCTGGTCATAACATGTTCCGGGCCGGTCGCAGCTTCTAGCATTGTCGGTCGCAGTTTTCTCCCACGTCGGTCGTACCTTCCACGGGAAGTCGTGTGGGAATGATGTGATCTTGGTCGAGGCAACCGACCAGGAGCGAGATCTATCAACTGATCGCCAATGTTCATGACAACACCAGCACGTCCATCATCCCAACATCGGGGATCTGCCGATCACAACATCCTCCAAGGCCCGTCGAAGCTTTAAGATCAATGATTTTTTTATATCAACTAGTTAGCCTAGGAAAACCGTGTTATAGGTTATTTAGCACATGTTACGTAAATCAATTTTATAAAGTCCTTACTATTTAGATGTATCCAATTTTCCTTTCAATCATTAATAAATAAAAATAAAATATGGCTCTAATTTTCCATGCCAAAAACACTTTTTGGAAAATTTCCATGCCAAACAAATAAATATATGTAACAATGTCACAGTTCTTCCAAAACAATTTCCGTCCAGTTTTCCTGGATAAAAAATAGTTCCAAATTTCCCTCTAGTTCTCGATGGTGAAAATTAATTCTGGCGCAAAAGCTCTAATTTTCGCGCTTACTTTTCCCTCCAGTTAACTAGAAAACGCTAAATAAATGGTACTCAAACGCATCTACATCCAGCCCAGCCCCCATTCGGCGGCTACCTCGTATCGATCTGCCGCTTCCTCGACCTGCCTCGGCGCCGCTTCCTCGACCTGCCTCGCCGCCGCTTCCTTGATCTGCCTCGCCGCCGTTTGGATCGTTGCGGCGACGGCTTCGTCGGTCTTCAGCTCCGACACCTACATCCTCAAGGAGTACGATCTCTTGGCTGGTATGGATCTGAATGCCCACCCCTTCCCTGATCTGACTGCTACGAACACCACTATACAGATGCAGGGGCGGAGACGAAGGGGCGATCAGGGTCAGACCCCTGCCACTCGCTAGCCCCCTTAACGATTCGTAGCAGACAGTGTGTACTATATATGCTAATGGCCGCAGCTAATTGCATAATTAGCCCATACGTAGACAAGTAATTAAACCTTCACTGATGTAGATAAGCCCATAAACCGTGTACGGTTGTGGCTGGCTATAATTTTGTGTTGGGCCAGTGCTTAATCCATCAATCAGATCGATCCATTGATATGTAGGTGCATGTTCTACACTTCTGCTAGGGCGTTCTAGGTGAAACTTGTTTAAATTTGGTAAATTTATAGAGAAATATGGCAAGATCTGCAAAATAAACTATACATAGTGTGAATATTTTCTAAAGATTCTAATAAAAGTATAAACTAATCTAGTGTTCCAAATAGTGATATATTTTTTACAAACTCAAACGTGAAGAAGTTTGACTTAGAATAAACCTTGGCTGCTGCTTCTTGACTTATTGGGATGGCACATGAGGCAACATGTTGCTGCTCTACTATCACATACGAGTAGTTCTTAACAGAATCTTATCCGTTGCTTGAATACTGCTCAGTTTGCATAATCTGTACAGTTTTCAACTTAAACCTGTCCTGAATCCATATGTCGACAGCGTTATATCTGAGTGTGGGTTATGATAAGCTAATAGTGCATGGTCTTGTACCTCCTCTCTCTATTTTGAGTTATGATAAGCTGATAGTGCATTGACATGCTACTGTGTACTTCTCTGCCCTCTACATTCACATGTTTCTTTTGGTAGGTTTCATCGGTTTTGGGACCCAAATCGCCGAGGGGACTTCCACAACTTGTATTGCTTGATTTCCCTGTCCGAGACTACAATCTTGTCCTAGGTGGATTCTCCTTTCTCCTTCCCTCATTTATCTGCTACGAATTCATGTCTCTCGGCAAATAAAATTGTCCTTGTTATGTCATTAGTTAATTTGTCTTTATTTGTAATGGTTCAATTGACATATATATATGTAGGTGATGGACATGCTGACCATATACCTGCACTATGAAGATGCAAATTAGGAAGCCAGAATTTTACAAAGATCCATGATGAGGTTATGCCTATAGTTACTCTTACTCATGTCACAATGATAGAATATAAAATGGTTGCTTGATTACCATTGTTGTGTCATGTAACTAGGTTGGCGACCATGATGTCAACCAATTACAAATTCAACAAAATTCATCATCGCCACAAGACCTTGTTATTGATTCTGTGCCAGAGGTAATTTTTGTGTGCTTTTGGGTTTTGAAGTTGTAGCTTTCTGTATCTTCAAGATATGAATATCATTCCATCTAATATTATTGTCTCTTGGTAGGTGAGGGAAACGAGGGATCTTACAGGTGAATCTGTTTCAACACAGAACCAGCAGGGGAATAGAACTGAACACCCAGACCCAGCTAGCTCAAAAAGAAGGTGTACTTCTTCCATCAAGGTAAAGATTCACCAAGGGGCATAGTTTACTACACCCAAATTCGCAACCCATACCACATTATCATGCCTGCTCGAAAATGGATTTTGTTACAAATTTTGCTCAATCTGATGTATGCAAGTGAAGGATATATTTAACCAAGCATGAGCAAGCGAGGTGACCTTGGGTATTAGACATTGATGTCGGGTCCAATTTATTTAGTTTTGGGGGCACCTTATTGGGCTGACATTCTAAAGATCTCATATTATTCATGCAAATTACAAATCATATTATCATTGTCATTGAATGCTAATATTGATGGTAATATAGGCTGTTTCCAAAGTAGTTTTAAAGACTTCAACATATCCCAACAAGCAAAATGTTGCGTATGGTACTATTTGGAGTATTGATCAAAGAACTAAGCCTGGTGGCATTGAATTAGGTGTTGAATTTGCCATTGTGCGCATATATCAACCTATTCTTGATAATGAGGAGTTGGTAAGGGATTGAGTTGCAAGACAATTGGTGAGGCTTTCACTTTAGGATACTTAATTGCATGGCCTTCAGCTTTTGTAAGTTAAAATCTTCTCTTCCACATTCTGAAATCATATTTGTGTACATTTAATCACATATATCTAAGGTGTAATTTTCTTTTACAGATACGAGAGAAGGATAATTGAGTTGAAGCTGAATTCTTGGATCAAGAAGCAAATAAAATTTGAAGATTTTAGCTACCAATAGTCGTAGTTTACATTGATAGATTGAAAAATGTAATATCATCCACAATATTTTTTCTTTTGTCAAATTGATGCAAATGCTATGGTGTAATATTCTCGATAGTTATGTTTTCTCTGCTCAAAATGATATGACTGATATATTTATTGTAATGCATATGTATCATACACTCTTGGTTATTCGTAATAAATATCTTCATATGAATTTCTAGATGTGTTGTGCTTCAGTTTCAATATCATTTTGATCCTGCCAAGCATAATAGTAAAATGATTAACTATTTACGCAATTGCATCTGTTTTATTAAATAAATTGATATTCCATAAAATGGGTTCAAATTTGGTGGGTAATAATAAAAAACAAATACATTAATTATGTTACCATATTGATATAGTAGTGTTACCGATGGTGTTACTATAGTTACAAAATTTGTTATTAGAGTAGTTGACAACTAATTATAGTATTACGATATTTGGATATTATGTTACTAGTGATGTTCCCATGCTAGAAAAATGTGTTACCAGTTGTGTTACTATTGTTATAGAAACATGTTACCACCAATGTTCTGCGTCTATGCAAATATGTTACTAATGGTGTTACTATAAGTACAAAAATGTGTTACCAGTGTGTTTGGTAACACATAATACACATGTTACTGCAATGTAATTGTAACACACCATTTGATATATGGTAACAATTATTATGTGTGACAGTTGACACCGCGTAGTAACACGGTCTAATGGAACACATTTCAAATTGTGTTACTATATCGGCTAGTAACATTGTTTTGGGCATGTAGTAACACAAGACGGTGTTACAAAAGCTTTGTCCTCTTGTAGTGCGTGGAGCCCAGGACGGTGTCACCATCAGAGCCTTTGGCAGATGAAGACCACCTTTTGTCAGAATAACTTGTACTAGTTGTCTCCCTTCAAATTTGGTCGTTGTTGGATCCCTTCCCGCCTACATTTGGGAACAGGATCAGGGCCTCTATAAATAGGAGTAGCCACCGCAGTAGGAGGCAACGGATCTGGGAGCCAACTCATCTTGAGGCAACTCATCTTGGACCGGATCCATTTCATCCTCAACCACACAAGCTCATCGAGCCCAAAAACACCTCTTCTCAGGAGGCTGTTCTTCCCTTGTACTTGTTCATCCTCAGCCCAAGAGGCAATCCACCACACCACGCCGGAGTAGGGTATTACACCACATCGGTGGCCCGAACCAGTATAAACCCTGTGTCCTTTGTTCTTCGGGTTCCGCGAGTTAGGTTCTGAGATCGTTGCGAGAGCGTGAGCTGGGAGGGGGGAGATCTTCATGCGCACCCCAGTGTTTGAACCTCCAGGGTTTTGTCGGAACCCGAAATCCGACAGTGCCGGCCGACCACCGAAAAGTGATGAACACTACCCTCACCGCCATGTTGAGGTTCATCTGGCTTGAACATAACAATCGTGTCTTCGATCACAAATCCTTGCTACCGTCTGTGGTCTTATTCATCATCCGTGCAGAGCTAGCCCTGTGGCATTCGTTTCAAATTCACTAATTCTAGGCCGATGCCCTCTTGGTGGTGGGGCCTTCTCCTTGTAATGTACTCCCTCCGTTTCATAATGTATGACGTTTTATAAAATGTTTTAGCTTACAAAAACGTCTTATATTGGCTCTGTTTGGTTCGGCTGTGGATTTCTAAAAGCAGCTGTGAAAAATCTGCTGTGAAAAAATAGCTGTGGAAAATCTAATGTGAAAAAGATGTAGGTCATTTGGCAAACCAGCTGATACAACTTTTTTCAGATTTTGGCCTGCAGCGGAATCAGATTTTGGAAAGCACGTCCTGGGCTGCTTCCGCTTTTGGTTCAGATTTTGGCAGCGGATTTCTGGAATTGGATTCTGCTGGGTTCGCCCTTTGGTTCAGATTCTGCTGTGTAGCAGCAGAATCCGTCGATAAAAGCTGAACCAAACAGGGCCATTGTGGGACGAAGGGAGTACTTTGTATGAACTCTCTCCTTAATGGAAAAGGCATGAAGCGCTCTTGCATGTTCTTGAAAAAAATTCTCATCCTCATTCTCATTAATTACAGTCCAATGCACTCCAGCATGACATGTAGTGTATGTACAAGTGATTATAGTGGCGGACGACAACCTTAGGGAACTACCACCGACCGCATCTCCACGATGATGTCTGAGCGGCGGACGGCGACTAGCGCCGGTGGGTCCTCCGTGATCCGGTGGTGGCGGCGCCAGCAACAACAGGCCATGGTAACCGCGAAGGCGACGACCTCCATCGCCACGGAGACGCGATGGAGGAGGATGGTATTTCACATAATTTTTCAAGGGTAGGGGGGCATGCCCCCCTTGTCCCTAGTGATGCTCCGCCACTGGTCAGTTGTCGGCGGCGGAGGCTGGGGTGGAGAGACCTTAGGAGGACGAAGATCGTGAGCTTGTGGATCTGCGCCATGAGTGCGGCGACCTCCATCTGGGCAAGTTTTTTTTTATGGTGGGGCGCATCGGCAGTATGTCGTGTACGACGAATGAATGTACCTCCATTGGGGAAATCTGAGGTTTGCACATCAATCCTCACACCAGAAGAGGAGGGGAGGGATGGAAGTAGGACTAGCAAAAAAGAAGTAAGTGGCTTGTATGACAAAGGAAGGAGACAAATCATATATACCTAAGAGATTCACCTCCACTATCCTATTTATCTTAACATGCAAGCCATCCACATCATCACACATGCCACACACATTCCACCTTAGAAAAAAAAATCAACAAATCATGCAACAAATCTTAGTATTTATAGTACGCAGCAGTCCCTCGGTCGTTTGGTCTTCAAATGCTACTTTTATTTAGGGGAAACGATCAGCCATCCCTTGGTCGTTTGCTCTTCGATCTTCCATATCAGACTGGGTAGTCAAAGAGTCCGCCAGATGCATATAATAGAATGTTTGTGAAGGAAATATGCCCTAGAGGCAATAATAAAGTTATTATTTATTTCCTTATAATCATGATAAATGTTTATTATTCATGCTAGAATTGTATGAACCGGAAACATAATACATGTGTGAATACATAGACAAACGAAGTGTCACTAGTATGCCTCTACTTGACTAGCTCGTTAATCAAAGATGGTTATGTTTCCTAACCATGAACAATGAGTTGTTATTTGATTAACGAGGTCACATCATTAGTTGAATGATCTGATTGACATGACCCATTCCATTAGCTTAGCACACGATCGTTTAGTATGTTGCTACTGCTTTCTTCATGACTTATACATGTTCCTATGACTATGAGATTATGCAACTCCCGTTTGCCTGAGGAACACTTTGGGTGCTACCAAACGTCACAACGTAACTGAGTGATTATCAAGGAGCATTACAGGTGTCTCCAAAGGTAGATGTTGGGTTGGCGTATTTCGAGATTAGGATTTGTCACTCCAATTGTCGGAGAGGTATCTCTGGGCCCTCTCGGTAATACACATCACATAAGCCTTGCAAGCATTGCAACTAATATGTTAGTTGTGAGATGATGTATTACAGAACGAGTAAAGAGACTTGCCGGCAACGAGATTGAACTAGGTATTGGATACCGACGATCGAATCTCGGGCAAGTAACATACTGATGACAAAGGGAACAACGTATGTTGTTATGCGGTCTGACCGATAAAGATCTTCGTAGAATATGTAGGAGCCAATATGGGCATCCAGGTCCCGCTATTGGTTATTGACCGGAGACGTGTCTCGGTCATGTCTACATTGTTCTCGAACCCGTAGGGTCCGCACGCTTAAGGTTACGATGACAGTTATATTATGAGTTTATGCATTTTGATGTACCGAAGGTTGTTCGGAGTCCCGGATGTGATCACGGACATGACGAGGAGTCTCGAAATGGTCGAGACGTAAAGATTGATATATTGGAAGCCTATGTTTGGACATCGGAAGTGTTCCAGGTGAAATCGGGATTTTACCGGGTTACCGGGAGGGTTACCGGAACCCCCGGGAGCCATATGGGCCTTCATGGGCCTTAGTGGAAAGGAGAAAGGGGCAGCCCAAGGTGGCCGCGCCTCTTCCCCCTCCCCTAGTCCTATTAGGACTAGGAGAAGGTGGCCGGCCCCCCCTCTCTCCCTTCCCCTCCGAGGAATCCTAGTTGGACTAGGATTGGAGGGGGAATCCTACTCCCAGAGGGAGTAGGACTCTCCTGCGCCTCCTCCCTTGGCCGGCCAGCCTCCCCTCCTCTCCTCCTTTATATACGGAGGCAGGGGACACCTCTAAACACACAAGTTGATCCACGTGATCTATTCCTTAGCCGTGTGCGGTGCCCCCTGCCACCATATACCTCGATAATACTGTAGCGGAGTTTAGGCGAAGCCCTGCTGCTGTAGTTCATCAAGATCGTCACCACGCCGTCATGCTGACGGAACTCTTCCCCGACACTTTGCTGGATCGGAGTCCGGGGATCGTCATCGAGCTGAACGTGTGCTCGAACTCGGAGGTGCCGTAGTTTCGGTGCTTGATCGGTTGGATCGTGAAGACATACGACTACTTCCTCTACGTCGTGTCATCGCTTCCGCAGTCGGTCTGCGTTGGGTACGTAGACAACACTCTCCCCCTCGTTGCTATGCATCACCATGATCTTGCGTGTGCGTAGGAAATTTTTGAAATTACCTCGAAACCCAACAGTTTGATCTATGCTTCTCATCCGCTTATTCTTCATAATCGATCCACCGGAATCAAGCTCAGATGTGCACAACCTCATCATCATCCTGAGATGGAGCTCGATGCTGCGCATGGACACCATAGACGCACACACGCACATCCGCATCACCTCCATGGTGCCCCGCTTCAGCTTTGCGCAACCACAACGCCGCAGCTGGACGGCATTGACCGACGCCCACAGCGCCTCCATGGCTCCCCGCTTTAGCTCGGCCATGACGTGTACCTGGACGGCGCCGCAGGACGCCCGTGGTGCCTCCCTGCTGCACCCGAGATGGTTGTGTCCTGCCACAAGGCCGCGCCTGGACGGTGCCGTCGCATGCCCTCAGCGCGTCACCGGCAGCCAGTGCCTTCCTAGTGCCCTGTGTTGGCTTTGTCCGACCGGCTACTTCCGATTGTCTGCATCGGCTTCACCCGTCCGCCGCTACCCTCCGTGACCTCTCCACACCGTCTCAGCGCCACCAAGGATCTTGCTGCCACCCGTCCTACATCCCCTCGACCCCTCCTCTCTTTGCTTTGGTGTGGAACTCGGCGAGCCGGGCGGCGTGGCGTATGCTGGGAGATGAAGAGGGGCTCTTTGCAGTTGGGCTGTGCTTGCCCTCTGCCATGCTTATTTAGTTCTCTTCATCAGGAATACCGCCACGCCGACCGCGGCGACCGAGGTAGTATGTAAGCTGTTTTTCTCGGCTATTGATTCGATGCAGTAGTTCTGCTTGGTTATTCTTGCTCAGTTATTTGCTTGGAATGCATCATGATTGATTAATTTAGTTCTAGGTTCATTCTTGCAGAAGTTCAGAAATAATGGTTGATGCTGCTGTTCGGCGACATTTAGGTTTCAGCCAATGAGAAGTCCAGATATACACTCTAGACTAAGTTTATGTTGTACTCCCTCTGTAAAGGAGTATTAATTTATTTCATGCTATATCCCCAAACCTTCTTACAATTTCCATCTTTGTGCAGCATCTGCATGCACTACATTGCTTCTTGGGAGTTTCAATCGGGTCCTGAGCTACCAAATGTGAACACATTTATTAAGATTACAGAGGTAGCAAATCAAATTTGAACATGTTTATTAAGATTCAGAGGCAACAAATCTGTTTGATTTTAATCCAGTTGTAATCACCACTTCACCATAGTAGGTCTTTAGTTCTTTCTCAGGTACCTTTTGCAATTTTCGACAAATGATTAATGGTGATGATTTGTAGCAATGGCTCTTCAGGTATAATTAAGTGTCCATTATTGCTCTTAATCATGAATGTCAGGCATAATAATGTGGCCATCAAGATCAAGAGGAGCGTTGCTACTTTTCCCATTTAAAAAGATTTTTTTGGTAATATATAATAAAAATCCAACAAAAGAAATGTTGGTTCTTATCCTCTTTGTTTTACTAACACAACTTGATTTGTACAAGATCATTTATAGCACATCATTTTTTTCTTGGCGTGCCTTTTTGTATAAAATAATTTTACCATTAAATTCCCGACACCACTGGTAAAATTATTTCAACATCCACATTTTCTTATTAATAGATTTGGGCTCAGGATAGGAAGCGCTCATAATTGTGGTTTACCTTATAACTACGACTTTTTATACAACTCTGACGTCTACTCTTTTTGTTTATTATAGATCATCATCCTTTTTCATATGGTGTTATGCGATATACTATTTGGAGCATGGCTTAGGGCTTTCAGGAATTGGTCCAGTTCTCAGGACTCGACCTTAAATCTATCAGAGGAATTTCAACTTCAATTGAGACCCAACTCTAATGATAGATTAGATGCTTGGGGTCGACAGCTGAGTTGAATTAATTATTGTGCCTCACATTATTCATATCTTTCTATGACATGTGCTCTTGAATATAAATTGATTATCTACCACTTTCATCTATCATGGATGTACAAGTTCAATGTATTCCATTATCTACATTCAAAATTGACGATGAATGAACAAAGCCTTGTCACCTGGAAATTAATATCAAATACAAACACAAATTTGGTTGCATTTTTTCACTGTTTACCAACTACCCTTTGTTTGGTGCCAATCATTGTACTCTTTTGACGAATGTTGTATTTATCTATGTGGAAATTAGTCAAGTTCATCTCATATAAAAATACTTACAATTCCTTATGAAATCTTCCTTGAAATAAGTAAATTGCAAACTTTGATGATTCAATATACCAAAGTAATAAAGTACAACAATTTATGCATGTGTTCCCGCCGCAACGCGCGGGAAATCGTCTAGTTACCCAAAAGATCCATCCTCACGCCAAATCCACAATGGTCAAGATTCACGACAAGACTGTAGGTTAGATATTAGCAACATTTAGAAGCATCGACCATCTTCTTTTGCGGGAAAACTTTCAATCTATTCATCATGTCATGGCAGTAACACCTTATGTGCTGCCTGTAACATGTAATAGTTCTATGCCCCTTGTTTTGACGGTCTGACCTATACGTGTATGCAGTGCTAATATTTGTTATTATTTTGATCTGACCTTCATATGAAGTATATATAAAATGTGTTATGGTCCTCGATCTAGGGTTCATGGAGAGGAGAGGGAGATTGGAGAGGCATGGGAAACGGGATCTGGATTTCGCCGAGAGGGGAAGAACAACTTCTCTCTTCGGTTCGTTTGTTCCTACAGAATATTCGATGCCCACCCACTGGTGGCTACTCGCTACTTAACCCCCACGGCACGCAGGCCACACTCACACACGCACGCCACTGCCTGGCCCACATACCAGGCGATCACACCTCTGCTTCCACGTCCTTGTTGCCATTGGGTGCGCTGGTCGTCTCCCTGTCAGGTGGGGGCGCCGTAACATCCTCCCCCTCTTGCGTTTCGCCTTGTCCCCAAGGCGGAGTAGCGGGAAACTTTTGCTGCATCTTGACCGGTTCTTCCCAGGTAGCCATGAACTTGGGCAACCCGCTCCACTGGATCAGCAGACGTGGCTTGAGCGTACCGTCCACCTGAATCATCCGAAGCTCGAGGGCTTTGGCTGGAATGTGTTCCGCCTGCAAGACAGCATTGTCAGGGGGAAGATCAGAGTTCACTTGTACTTGCGCGCCTTCGGCCTTCTTGAGCTGCGATACATGCACCACAGGGTGAATTTTGCTGGACGCTGGGAGGTCTAGCTTGTACGCCACCGCACCGATGCGAGCCAGGATGCGGAACGGCCCGAAATAACGAAACGCCAACTTCTGGTGGGGGCGCTGCGCCATCGAGGACTGAATGAACGGTTGAAGCTTCAGCAGCATGGCGTCACCCACTTCAAATGCTCTGCCAGTGCGATGCTTGTCAGCCTGTCGTTTCATTCTATCCTGGGCAAGTTTCAACTGCTGCTGAAGAAGCTCGATTATGATTTCTCACTCACGCAACCATGCCGCTAGGTCGGGCACCGAGCACTGCTCAACCTGGTCCACTCCAAATTCACGCGGCAGTTGCTCGTAGATGACCTCGAACGGTGTCCTCCCCAAGGCTGAGTGAAACGAGGTGTTGTACCAGTATTCTGCAAGAGCCAACCACTTCGACCAATTGGCGGGGCACGAATGCACTGCACACCTGAGGTATCCCTCCAGGCATTGATTGACTCGTTCCGTCATCCCGTCCGTCTGCGGGTGATACCCTGAGCTGAGTCTCAACTCTGTTCGGCAAAGCTTGAACAGCTCCTGCCACACTTTGCTGGTGAAGAACTTGTCACGGTCTGAGATGATTGCGAGAGGTAAGCCGTGCAAGCGGAAGATCTCCTTCATGAACTTCTGCGCAACCTTCAACGCTGTGAACGGGTGCGTCAGTTGCAGAAAATGGGCGTACCTGGAAAATTTGTCGACTACCACCAGGATTGTGTCGTATCCACCAGAACGTGGCAGTCCCTTGATAAAGTCCATAGAAAACACTACCCATGGTCTTTTTGGGATTGGCAACGGTTGAAGGAGTCCCGCAGGTGATTTCCTCTCGGTTTTTGCCTGTTGGCAGACCATGTAATTCCCGACGCTTCGTTTGATCTGAGCCTTCATGCCGTGCCACACGAAGAGCCGCTTGATGCGATTGTACGTGGCATGGAACCCTGAGTGTCCGCCCACCGCGCTTGCGTGCAGAGAGTTGATCAAGTGTTGCTGAACTGTGGGGTCATTCCCAATCCACACACGTCCTTTGTACCATAAGATGCCGTCCTTCATCACGTACTGCGGTTCACTATTGGGGTCGAGGGCCCGCTTTTCCATTCTAGCTGTTACGCCTGCATCTTTCAGATAACTGTTCTTGACAGCTTCTAGCCAAGTTGGTTTGCAAATAGACAGTGCTGCCACTTCTGCATCGTCTGCGTGTCCTCGGCGAGACAGCGCATCGGCTGCTTTGTTGGTGAGGCCTGCTTTGTATTGAATGGTGTATTGAAGCCCCACCAGTTTGGTAAATGCCCGCTACTGAATAGGGGTGTTGAGCCTTTGATCGGTCAGGTGCAGTAAGCTCTTTTGATCCATGCGCACTATGAACTCTGAATGCTGAAGATATGGTCGCCAGTGGTCGATAGCAAGCAGCAGCGCTAGGCATTCTTTTTCATACGCAGACAATCCCATGTTTTTGGGCGCAAGAGCTTTTCTCAGGTACGCGACTGGGTGGTTTGCTTGCATCAGTACGGCACCAATTCCCGTTGCGCTTGCGTCCGTTTCAACGACGAACTGCTTGTGGAAGTCCGGCAGAGCGAGAACATGGGCTGCTGTCAAAGCTTGCTTGAGAGCGCGGAATGCCGCGTCAGTAGTTGGCGTCCATGCAAAGACGGTGTTCTTCTTGAGAAGTTCTGTTAGCGGCTTGCTGATGACCCCGAAGAGTCGCACAAACTTAGGATAGTACCCCGTGAGTCCCAGGAACACGCGCAGCTCCTTGGTGTTCTGTGGCACTGGCCATTGCTGAACTGTCCGAATCTTGCTCTCATCGGTAGAAACTCCTTGTTCACTGATTACATGCCCAAGGTAGCTGATGCGGTGTTGAGCAAAACTGCACTTGGAGAGCTTTGCCTTCAACCCATATTTATCCAGTAACTGGAGAACTTGCGTCAACAGCTGACAGTGCGCTTCCAAAGTGCTGGTGTGGACAAGGATGTCGTCCATGAACGCCAACACTCCTTTACGAAGCACCGGAGAAAGAACCACGTGCATTCCCCCCATGAAAGTGGCTGGTGCATACGCGAGGCCATACGGCATCACTTTGAACTCGAAGTGACCCAAGTGAGTGGTGAATGCTGTCTTGTGTTCGTCTTCTGGCACCAGTCGTATCTGATGATATCCTGCCCTCAGGTCTAACTTGGAGAACCAACATGAGCCGGCAATTTCATCGAGCAGTTCATCTATAATGGGCATGGGGTAGACCTTCTTTATAGTGATTGCATTAAGGTGCCTGAAGTCAACGCAAAACCTCCATGTTTGATCTTTCTTTTTGACTAGCAGCACTGGGGATGAAAAAGGGCTGGTACTGGGAGTTATGAGCCCCGCTCGAAGCATTTCCCTGACCTGTGTTTCGATCTCGTTCTTCTGCTCTGGGGTATATCGGTAAGCTCTGATGTTGATGGGGTTGGCCCCTGCTACCAACGGAATGGAGTGATCCCATTCACGATGCTCTGGTAGTCCAGTAGGCTCCTCGAAAACAACCTGGAAACTGTCCAGGATATGTTGGATAACTGCTGGAACTGGCTCCTCCTCACCCTGGTTTTCTGTGATGCAGATGGCGACGACGTGTGCGATCGAGTTGGACTGTTCCATAGACAGCAGTTGATCCATGGTGGCTGGTTCAATTTGCGGAGTCTTCACCTGTAACCCTTGGAGAACCACTGTCTGGCCCTCTCTGAAATTGAAGTTGCTTTGCTGTCCAGTCCACTAACATAGGGCCACACTGCTCCAGCCAATCCATTCCCACTACCATATCGTAGCATCCTAATGACAGGACACGCACATCAGTAGAGAATGTGTGCCCCTGAGTGTCCCAACGACACGCTGGAATGATTCCCGAGCAGCGCAGCACTCCTCCATTAGCAATTTTCACTGAAACTGGCCTCATTGGTTGCACCTTCTCCCGCATCGCTGCTGCCACTGGCTAGCTGACGAAGCTGTGTGAACTGCCGGAGTCGACCAGTATCAACACTTCCCGTCCCTCGATGTGTCCCAACAATCTGACTGTGCGCGGGGTTGTTTCACCCGTTGTTGCCATCTTCGAAATCGACATAAGTTGCTCGTCATCTGAATCGGTGTCTTGCTCTTGTCGATCTTGAACTTCTGCTTGAAGAAGTTCCAGCAGCTCTTCCACGACGTGGAGTTGGACCGTAGCCGCGCATTGGTGGCCTTGGCCCCAACGCTCTCCACATTTGAAACAGAGTCCCCGCTCCCGTCGATAGTTGCGGAGAGCTGCGACGCGATCGTCGCCGCGCGCTGGCTCCTGACGCCGATCGCCTGCACGTGCTGCCTCGAGCGCCCGACGGTCATCCGCAGTCGCGGGAACAGCCGGCTGCACTGGTCTGGGTGGTGGTAGTGGTGCTCCCAAAACCACCATCGGCCGATGCCCGTGCCGGCCTGGCGCTAGTTCCTTCCGCGGTAGGTGCCCCAGCAACTCCTCCTGCAATAGAGTGAGAGAAAAGGCAGTATCGAGTTCTTGAGGCCGGTGGAGCGCGACTCCAGATTTAATTTCAGGTTTTAAACCATCTAGGAATTGAGTAGCAAAGAACAACGGGTCAAAGGAAGGATTATGTGCTAGCAAATGATGCATCAACTCCTCGAATTGTTCCATATACTCCACTACTGAACCCATCTGACGCAAGTGAGTAAACTGACGCAACTGTTGTTGATATTGCTCTCGGCCAAATTTGGCGCACAGAGCCGCACACAACGCCTCCCATGTGAAGTGTGTGTTGTGCGCTTCCTGAACCTGAAGCCATCGTGCTGCGGTACCCGAAAAATGCAGTGTAGCAACACGGACCCAGAGATCCGGCTGCACCCCATAGACTGCGAAGTATTTCTCGCATCTGGTCTTCCAGAATTGGGGATTTTCGCCCTCAAACAGTGGAAAATCCAGTTTAGGCAGAGCCCAGTTGGAGTGCGAGGTGTGGTGGTAGTTATCCTCGTGTCCCACTGGCTGATTGACTGGGGAGGAAGGGGTAAGGACGAGATCAGAGGACGCACCCTTGCCCGGAGGTGGCGCCAGGGTGGTGACCACCCCGTGAGCCATACCCCCGGAATCGATGAACTCGCCGTGGCCACTTGGCCCGTGGTGCCCCGGGTTGTTGACGTGCTGGGTCGCGGCCGGTTGCACCACCGCGTCCTCCTGGGTCGCCGGAGGCGACGCGAGCGCTGGATGGAGCGCGATCCGCCCGACCTGCGCGCGCAACTCGTCCAGCTGCTGCTGCAGATTGGTCACCGCTGGTCGCCACATCTCGAGCGACTGCTGGATCGCGTCGAGCCTGGCGTCGTTGGCCGTGCGCCCGTCGTTGATCGCCTTGGCGAGCGCCGCGATCTGATCCTCCATCGCCGCCGCTTGTTTGGCCGCTTTGGTGAGGTACCTGGGCTTTTGGTAGAGCGGATCCAGGTCGTCTGACCTCTGATACCACTTGTTATGGTCCTCGATCTAGGGTTCGTGGAGAGGAGAGGGAGATTGGAGAGGCATGGGAAGGGGATCTGGATTTCGCCGAGAGGGGAAGAACAACTTCTCTCTTCAGTTCGTTTGTTCCTACAGAATATTCGATGCCCACCCACTGGTGGCTGCTCGCTACTTAACCCCCACAGCACGCAGGCCACACTCACACACGCACGCCACTGCCTGGCCCACATACCAGGCGATCACACTTCTGCTTCCACGTCCTTGTTGCCATTGGGTGCGCTGGTCGTCTCCCTGTCAGGTGGAGGCGCCGTAACAAAATGCATGAGAAAGTAGAGCCTTAAAGTACAAAACAAGTAATACATGGTTTAAATCTATTCGATCTCTACTTCTTATCTCTATTTTTAAACCTAAATTATATTCTAACATGCAACCTGCAATTGTTTTATATGGGCATGCGATTACCGCATAATCTTATACAGTATAATTTATGTGGGCAACCCGCATAAACTCACATAATTATATGGACAGATGCGGCATGACGTGGACAGCCCGCAGTCTGTCCCACTTGCATCTCGTACCAGTAGCTCTGTCACGGTGGAGCCACGCGCCGAGTCGCCAAACGGCATTGAAATCTCTCTTTCATTAACCAAGATCGCCGATTGGCCCCGCTACCCACACGCTGGAGTGTGTCGCGCCCCCGTAGGTGCCCGTGCCAACTAGCTCTAGCTCCCCCCGCGCACGGAGAGTTAAACAAAACGCACACCGAATTAGTTTTGCACCTATAGTCGCAAGGCCTCCATCGCCGCCGGCGACAGGCGCAGGCTGTATTTTAACCGACGCGTGGACGTGAGGTTTGCATTGCCTTTTTCCGCGTGACGGACCCCGGTCCGGCGGCCAGTGGCGCCACACAATTGATAAGTAAAACTGAGACGGAGAGAGATGAAAAAACCAACTGTCTTGATCTCTTACTAAATCACTAAGCTCCCTGTAGGCTGGCTGTTGGCCGGCCGCTCCGCTGTGCTGCCGCTTGGTGCGCCGGCCGGGGCCGCGTGCCGCGTCGTAGGGAGGCCAGGATGCGCCGACGCGCATGTAACCGGAGGCCGGGTCGAAGCTAAATTTCGTGTTTTGACCATTTTCAAGATGTTGTTCGACATCTATACCCTACTGCCATATTCACTGGCGGTAAAAAACTTGACCACGTCAGCGCAACGCATCCCTACCTCCACAAGGGATGGCGGTAGCATGCATAACCCTGCCGTCAAGGTGCCCGGCGATAGATGCGCACACGCACTATGTCTGAAACATAGAATTTTTTGGCAGTAGGGCTTGCAACCCTACGGCCAGGACTTCGGCGATAGGCTGTTATACCCTACCGCCATGCCCCTTAACGGTAGAAAAAAGGTCAAATTCTGATTTTTTTTTTGCAAATTAGGGTTATATCTCAAACAACTTTTTGAAAAGGGTCAAAACACCAAATTTTGCCCCGGGTCAATGCTCCTGCGTGCTATGTCGTCTTGTCGTTGTCGCGCCTGGGTACCAGCAGCCGCGTGCCACCGACGACGTCCCTCCGTCGTCACGTGCATCGCGCACCACTGCGCCTTGTATATCCTGAAGCGCGGGATAAGACCGTGCCAAACAGTCTGCGTCGTGCGCTTGTGTGACGCCAAGGCTGTGCTCTCCGCTCCCAACACGTGGAGAGGAGGTCTCGTTCCGATGTTGGAAAACGTCATCCTGGAGGTTAGTACGCAGGGAAAACAATTCGAAAAACATCCCCGTGATCTAGGATGCTTTTTGTGAATTAACTAGGATTTTGCCCGTGTGTTGCTTCAGGCCATATATCTGTACCTAATAATAAAGCACACACCGCTTCTGCCCACTCACCCGTCATCGGTGTTTTTGCAAAAAGGCCCTTATGTTTTTTGGAAATTGAACCCGTAGTCCCCACTTAAGTGACAGCTCGAACCGTTATTTTTTATTTTTTAGAAAACCCCTTGACCTTTTATATAATTCATCCGCGGATCAATTTAGGTCAAACAAATCTGTACCTAAATTATCCATATCTTTTAAATCGTAACTCCGGTTTTAACATGTTATATATGAATTTTGATTAGAAAAATTATGTGAAACATGAATATGATGTTATGTTTATTCATTAAATATTTATAAATATATTTTTGGAAGATATTTAGATCAAACAGATACTTCTTAAAATTATCCGTACCTTTTGATCCGTAACTCCGATTTGAGCACGTTATATATGAAATTTGATGAGAAAAATGTGATGCCTCGCTACAATAAAGGAGATGTACCTATTGTTGTCTTGAGTGATGGTTGTTGGGTTAAGAGCGTGTGTTACTTTTTTCTCCCATTGCAACGCACGGGCTCTTTTGCTAGTGACAAACAAAAAGATAATTAAATTACATGTTTGAAGTCCTTCCAATATATATCCACATTATCTGTTTATTTTGTATATCCAGCTGATGCTATGGTAGGGACCATGCATCCGACGTCTACATATTTTCGCACCAGTTGAATTTGTATGTGCCATCTGGTTAACCCTCTCCTTGGTCTTCCTCCACCTACCGTCACGACCCACCCTCCGACGCCAGCCTAACCCCCTCCTCCCTTGCCTATGACGGCTCCTCCGTATCTCAACAAGTTAGGCCAACTCCAACGCATGAACCCAAATGGACGTCCGTTTCGTCCGGATTTTATCCGTTTGGGTAGGGCAATGTGGGGGTCGTCCGGCCATTTTCCTGGATAGTGCGCCCAACGCGCGGACACATTTGGTCTGCCACGACCGGTTAGTGCCCCTATATATACATTTTTTTTGCCACCCTAAACACATTTCTTTTATTTCATCAACGATATTTTGATACATTGTAGTACATAATTCACCAATTCTTCGCTAGGATAGCAACACCAAAGAAAACAAGTACCACAATTAGACATTTTAAAAGACATCCAATTTGCATAAGTGCTCCCACTAGTTGGACTAATATCTTCTCTATGTATTCATTGTTGATCTGCGTCTTCTCGAGCTTGCACACTTCTTCGGAATTTCGAAGAAGTAGACGTTGCTTCGCATCTAGTCTCATCTCTAGCCTATGTTTTAACAACGAGTGCACATGAAAGTGCTAGTGATCGACTAGAGGGGGGGGGGGGTGAATAGGCGAGTTTTATGAAAGTCTTCAAAACATGGAAGTTTCGAAGACAAACAATAGAAATAAACCTATTACCATGCAGCGGAAGGTAGACTACACTAAACAAGCCATAGTCAAGTATTCAATGAAATCAAAGCACAAAGACTAATAGCAGCTAGGCATTATAGATCAGGATGGAAGATAGTATGAAGCCAATCAGAACAAGCAGTCACTCAGTGAAGACAAAAGATAATGCAAACGGGCAATGACTTCACAAGGACCAAATGTAAATAAAGAGATGGGAAGGATAGAACCAGTGACTCGTTGAAAACAATAATTTGTTGGACCAGTTCCAGTTGCTGTGACAACTATACATTTGGTTAGGGAGGCTGAGATTCAACTCAGAAGACCGTGTCTTCACCTTATTCCCCTTGAGCTAAGGACACCCAGTCCTCGCCCAATCACTCTAGTAAGTCTTCAAGGTAGACTTCCAAACCTTCACAGACTTCGTTCACCGGCGATCTAGAATGACTCTTGGATGCTCAGAACGCGATGCCTAACCGGCTGGAGGATTCACAGTCCTCAAGTGTAATAAGTCTTCATACCACACAGACAGGAAGACTTAAGTGATGCCTAACGCTCTTTGGCTCTGAGTGTTTAGGGCTTTATCCTCGCAAGGAATTCTCTCTCAAAGGCTTCGAGGTGGGTTGCTCTCAAACGACAAAAGCCGTACACTAACTCTGAGCAGCCAACCGTTTATGGTTGTAGGGGGTAGGCTATTTATAGCCACTAGGCAACCCGACCTGATTTGTCCGAATTATCCTGGGTCACTAAGGAACTGACACATGTTCCAATGGTCAGATTTCAAACACACACGACAACTTTACTTGGGCTACAAGCAAAGCTGATTTATCCAACTCTGAATAAGATTTGCTCTTATAGTCTTCACTCGAAGACATAGGATTTTAGTTAAGCATCACTTCAGTCATTCTGACTGGTTCTCTTGGACCCCACTTAACAGTACGGTGGTTCCTATGACTCAACAAAGAAGAAAAAGAACGACGAAACAACTAAGTCTTCGCGCTGCATAGTCTTCACGTGATGTCTTCTCTTGTCATAGTCTTCAATGTGAATGTCTTCACATACCACCTTTGACTTCAATGTCTTCATACATTTTTAGGGGTCATCTCTGGTAGGAAAACCGAATCAATGAGGGACTTCTACCTGTGTTATCCTGCAATTCTCACAAACACATTAGTCCCTCAACCAGGTTTGTCATCAATACTCCAAAACCAACTAGGGGTAGCACTAGATGCACTTACAATCTCCCCATTTTTGGTGATTGATGACAAACTGGTTGAAGTTTTCAACGAGGAATAAAATATGTGAAATTGTAAAGGATAGGGTATTGTCTTCATAAGTTGCAAAGGCTCCCCCTGAAGATGTGCATATAAGTACTTTGCTCTTGGAATGCAAATGCACATGGCAGGTTGTACTTGTGGAGATCCTCATTAACCTATGATGACAATTCATCATGCATGATATGATGTAACGAAGATAATGACATGCATAATGGAAAATGGATGTCTGCAAAATGACCTAAGTGCGGAATTTATCATCGCACATGCGGAATTTACCATCGCATCACAGAATAGCAAATAAGTAGGAGACGACCATCGAGTTTAAGTGTTACAACTCAAAGAACCAAATGTATCGGAAAGCAAGAGTTGTAAATACTTGGCAAAAGTAGCAAAAGGTAAAGCAACCACCCATATGGACCCGCTTGAAGACTATCAACTCATATGCTTCTCCCCCTTTTATCAGTAAGGACCAAAAAGATTTGAAGACATAGAGTGCCTACTCGTTCCCATGAGGTGCAGGCGAGGCAGCAGGGTCGTCGTTGAGGTCCGGTGGTGCAGAAGAACTTGGTGCAGTGTCGACACGCACTGAAGTTGGAGGAGGTGAATTTGCATCATCTTGGTCATCGATAACTCTGGCATTCACTGTCGCAGCTGAGGACGAATAGTCAGAGTCTTCAAGTGGGGGAGTCCGACGCAAGTGAGCATTCCTGGGAGGAGTTGAGTCAAACTTGAACCGTTCAGTGAAGCCATCGTCTTGCAGATCAGCTTCAGCACTAAGTAATGTCAAACTCTTCCACGACTTCCGGCAGGTTTCATGAGTGACAAAGACATTTTTGGTGGCAAGATTGCGAATGCGGTTGACATCCACCAAGAGGCTTTGCATCTGACGCTTAAGCTAGTCGTGATGTTTGTCCTGTTTCTGGTGTAGCGCGACGAGAAGCTCTCGGTCATTTAGGACACGAGATCGCCTTCGAGGCCTTTGCGCAATGGTGCTACCAGTGGCGTCAGTTTGAGCGCGAGGGGCACGTGTGTTGCCAGCAAGGGGATAAACACGAGAAACTGCTGGAACTCCTTCAATAGGCTGGGTGAAGCTTTGGTGATCAACATTGTGAAGATAAATGGGATCTTTAGCCGGCTCTTGGTAAATAGCTTCAACTGACAGATCAACCTTTAGCAAGAATATGAGATGATTGCGCGCAGACGGCTGATAGTTGAAGGAAGAGTGACGCTTGATAAGACGCATGACCCATGGAGCATAGAATTTCAACCCAAAAATGTCGGAGCCAGATGCAGCCAACTGCCTGATGAAGAAGTCTTGAGCATTGAAGCTGATGCCATTGAAGATATAGAAAACCAAAGTCTTCATTGCTCCTTCAAGCTGCGCTGCAGATGAGTGTCCTTTGACAGGCCATAGAGTCTTTTCCTGATGATGTGGTAAATGGTGCGAGGCAGGTACTCTAGGTCTTCAACAAAGAACTCAGATGGGTATTCAGTGTCGTTAGGCAGAGGCTTCATCATGCTCAGCATTTGACTCATGTTGGGTTCTGACTTCTTCAAAATGCTTTCCAAGGCATTCTAGTGTTGTTGACAACCTGGTTCATAGTATTCACCAGGAGTGGGCAGACCTGTGAGCTCAATGATATCAAGAGCTTTGGCTTCATGATGGACATTGCCTGTCATCCACTCAAGGACCCAAGTCTTTGGATCCCTGTTGTAACCTCGAATGTGAAGAGTTGCATAGAACTGTAGCAGAAGCTCTTCATTCCAGTGTTCCTTATCTGTGACAAACTGCAGAAGTCCAGCATCTCTGAATCAATCCAACGCTTCTTCAAGGCAGGGCAGGCCAGCTATAGCTTCAGAGTCGAGGCGCATATGTGGAAATATGCACCCTTGATTGTATAGGACGTAGGAATAGTAGCTGCGCTGCTGATAGCTCCAAAACTGGTCTGATGAAATGCGAGGTTTGGTATAAGGGTTCTTGGCGCTGTTGAAGAAGGTGTTATGTGCCACGAAGCCATTCACATTGAAGACCCCAGGTGAAGTTGCAGTGCCTGGGAATCATGGAAGTCTTGGCTTGGGCTTTTGGACTTGAGGTCTGTGCTCGACATGATATTCAAATTGTGGACCTGCAGCAGGTGGAGGAACCAGAATGGGCCAGCGGACCATAACAGGCTGACCATGATCAAATGCCATCTCAACTGTATGAGGTCTTGGAGGGAGAACAGGAGCATTGGCATTGTCGTTGACATGAGCTTCAGGGGCCACATTGGCTTCAGGTGCTTGTACCTTAGGTGCTTCAGTATTGGCTTCAGGTGCTGCAGTGGCGTCAGGCGCTTGGACTTCTGGCACCACAGTAGCTTCAGGCGCCGCATTAGCTTCAGCCATGACAACGTCATTGGCTTCAGCGGTGATGTTGATGGCCGCCTCAGGATTGTTAACCCCCACTTCAGAAGCTGGAGGGTCGGACACGTTCTCCTCAAGAACAACATCTTGGTGGGACGGGGGTGTAGCAACTTTGTCTGCTTCAACTCTTGGTTCTTCAACTCTTGGTTCTTCTTCTTCATCGGCTGATGCAGCCGGAATATCTTCAGCCATTTTGGCTTCAGACTCAGATACATGCATAGTGGGAGTGACTGGGGGCCTTGGTCGTTTGCGAAGCCTGCGTAATGCTGGCGACGCTTGTGGAGATGGAGTGTGCTGGGCCTCAAAGTCATCTTCATCTTGCACTGGTGAGGTAGCTTGCGGTTGGGGAGAACTTGGGGTGTCTTGTCGTTGTGGTTGATCAGCCCACGATGCATCCTGAGCAGTTGGCATTAGAGGACGACCAATACTGATAGGTTCGCTGTGCGTGAGCACATGCGATGATACCAATTGGTGCTCGATCCGAGGAATGACTTCATCATCTTCAACATTGTCGTGAGGACCAATGTCTTCAGCTGCGGTGGGGTCAACAGCTGGATTGTCTTCAGCTTTAGGAGCCTCTGGAGAAGCAGGCTCATGAACTATCACTTGGCGTTCTTGATTTTCAGACGCAGGACGAGCCACTGAGATTGGCTCGACCTCAAGGGGCTCTGTGGGAGCAGCCCGATCTCTCTTCTTGGTTTTGCGTTTCTTAGCTGGAGGAGCATCATCAGTGGTGCCCTTGGTTTTGTGCTTTCTGGCTTCAGCTTCAGCTGCCCTTGTTTTCTTCAGTTCTGAAGCCACTGTGGGGACCTTAGGCTTCGAGCCTGTCATACTGGCTGGGAAGACAATTGGATGTACTTCCTGCCTTGGTGCTTCGGGTTCTGCCACAGCTGACTTCTTCTTCTTCTTGGCCGCCATTCTGGGGTCGATGCCTGGTCGCCCCAAGGCCTTGCGCTTTTCAGCTTCATTGTATCCTTGGACACATTTAGCAGCAAGATCCTTCATGCGCTCACGAGAACCTTTGGCTTCTTCGCGTTTGGTTCAGAATGCTTCCTTAAGCTCATGCATCATGGTCTGGAAGTTCTGAATGTCTTCAACATTGAGCTTGGCCATATGCTTCTTGAACTGAGCCTTTTCATAATCTATCTTATGCTTCAGCTCAACAATCTTCTGAGCTAGAGCCAGCTCAGCAGCAATGGCTCCGTGGAAGGCGACGTTGAGGCCAATGGGAAGCTGAAGATCATCAAAGCTAACATTTGGGCTGTCAAACCACTCATCAATGAATGTGTTGATGATTTCAACATCAAAGAGAGGCAGGTCATTGAAGATTTCTGCCTCTTGCTTGCTCTTGATCAACTGCTCAAGAGCGTCATCGCCAAGATCGTCGTCGCTGGACAGATCAATGGCGTCATTCTCATTTCACAGAACAACAGCAGGGGTCAGTGCTTGGCTGGTGGGTTGCTTGGGCATCTTCACTTTGGAGGGCTTGGAGATGCGTGACAGATCTTCAGACTGCACACTGTGTTCAGGAGGTGCAGTGGCCAGAGGCTTCACCCGTGAGACCTTTGGTGCAGGGGCAGGCTTTTAAGCTTTAGGCTTCTTCAGCTTCTTTGGCTTCGGTGGTGCAGGCGCTTCGTCAGATTCAGCATCGTCTGCAGGTTGATCCACGACAACCCCTTGAACCATAATATGAGTGATGAGACCTTCCAGGTTGTAGAAGGCCCCAACAAGATTGGGTTCAACTTCGCGTGAGCCATCGGCACAAGGAGCAGAGGGACCTGGGTTGAAGTCTAATCCCCGCGACTTCTTGTTTTCTTTGGCCGAGTTCCTGGCAAACTTAAGGTTGCGCTTGAACAGATTGTCGTCACGACACCATAGCAATGATGATGGGTCTGCATCTGCAGGCTGAGGTCCATCGACCATGCAGGGATAGAAGCCTTGTTCAATGGCTTCAGCTCTGGACCTGGGTTGAAGATTTTTGTATAGGATGTCTCCCCACGGTCGCTTGATGGCATTCTTCTCAACATACTCCTGGGTCACGAACCTGTACTTGAACCACTATTCTGCCCAATATCTTCGAATCCATTGGATTCGAGTTTTCCGCTGATTGTAGTCCTCCTCCGGATCTGTCTTGTACAGCTCATAGAGGTCTGTAGGCAAATCTCTTGAGGTGTTGCCACGATGCTGCCTGCCACCCTTTCTTGCAGATTTTTCTGATGCCATGAAGTTTAGATTGAAAGGCTTCAAAACTGTCAAAGTCTTCCTTCTACTGGTCAGACAAGAACTGGCTTCAGGGGAATTTATATGATGTTGTAAGAATTCTGCAAATGAATGCAGACTATGAGAACCAAGGGATTCTCGCACGGACATGTACCTGTGACAGCATTAAGGTGCGAGGGAAGGGGAAGAGGTCATATGCATTCTCAGAAGATTTTGAAGATAAATCAGTTTAGAAGACATTGACCTCACAGTGCGAAGACATTCACTCATAGATAGAGAGTTGGTTCCATATTTGTACGAATCCACGAATAAGTACAAGTGAGGAATCTAACTACTTTGTGAAGCATAAGTGAACATACTAGGCATATTATGAGATGCAGTATGAAATAGATCCAACTTGTGTGAATAGAAACTGCTTGTGGTAGAAAAGGATGAATCTATTGGATCAAAGGGACCGTAAAAAGGAGGTTTTATTTACCACACGAGGAACTGCTAGATGGAGTGGGAGAGGAGGCCGAGCAGTTCGATCTTCCATGCCCTAACTTGGCGACGGAGGACACATACGGCGATGGCGGAGAAGACGATGTCCGCGGTCAGCGTGAAGATGACGTCGGTGAGGTCGCGGCAGCGAAGCGCTTCGTCGCCAGCGTTGTCGAGGGCTAGCGGTGGCGCTAGGGTTTGTGCGAGAGTGGGAGAAAGGATAATGACTGTGGTGAGACGTGTATTTATAGGGACAGGGACGACACAGTGTTATTACACAGGTGCCCCTGGCGGTTTACATCTGAAGGACACGTGGCTATCATGCAACACATCGGAGGTTGGTCCATGTTCCCACTCACACCTGGATTGTCGGGTGGTCGTTCCCACTTCTCCGGGTTTCAGGTGAAAGGATTTAGCATTGAAAACGGATTAATGTTTGTCTCTGTGTCTTCTGCTGACAAGGATGCAGAGAAGACATTTTGACAGTGTCAATAGAATTCATATGATTTGGATAGATAGACTTAGGAAAGAAGCATAGAGGGGTTAGGGTCCAATCACATTCACTTAGTTCAAAATATTCAGCAAGAGGCCATAGCTATAAGTGAATGCTATAGAGGACAGAAACCAAATCAGTACGTTGAAGATAAACATGAGGTCACGTTAACATTGAAGACAAACAGAAAGCGAAGACTTTGCAAATGTAACACCAACAGAAAGTATTCCAAACAGGAGTTTGGTGATGGCGTTACCCACCATATAGGAAATATTAGACCCAGACACGGCGCACAATTATCGTGGCGCTCCGAAGTCAAATTCCACGTTAATGTACTCACACTTAGAATGTAAGTCTTCATTGCTTGAAGACATACGTTACTTCGTGTGTTGCACATCTAAGTCATCAACATGCATAAGTGTTAGGATGTGTGTCTGATCACAGGACATTTGAGGATTCCAAGATATTTAGCTCACACCGTAACTTGCAAAACCTCTTCTCATCCAAGGGCTTTGTGAAGATATCTGCCAGTTTCTCTTCAGTGTTGACGTGTATGATATAAATATCTTCCTTCATGACATGATCTCTGAGAAAGTGATGAAGAATTTCAATGTGCTTTGTCTTCGAGTGCTGAACTGGGTTGTTAGCAATCTTGATGGCACTTTCATTGTTGCAGTAGAGTGGCACTTGCTTCAGATGAATGCCATAGTCCTTGAGTGTTTGCTTCATCCATAGAAGCTGAGCGCAGCAAGATCCAGCAGCAATGTATTCAGATTCAGCAGTGGAGAGAGATACACAGTTCTGCTTCTTTGAAGACCAACATACAAGTGATCGTCCCAGAAAGTGACATGTGTCTGATGTAGACTTGCGATCCACCTTGTCACCAGCATAATCAGCATCCGAGAATCCAACTAGATCAAACTCTGAGCCCTTTGGATACCATAATCCTAGTGTTGGGGTATGAGCCAAATATCTAAGAATTCGCTTCACAGCTAAGTGATGCGATTCCTTTGGTGCCGCTTGGAACCGGGCACACATGCAAACACTAAGCATGATATGTGGCCTAGATACACATAAATAAAGCAAAGAACCAATCATGGAGCGGTATACCTTTTGACCGAACTCTTTACCATTGTCGTCGGGACCCAGATGGTGTTTAGCTGGCATTAGCGTCGTGTAGCCTTTGCAGTCTTGCATTCCAAATTTCTTCAGGCAATCCTTGAGGTATTTCTCTTGAGATATGAAGATGCCGTTGCGTTGCTGACGTATTTGAAGACCAAGGAAGAACTTCAGCTCACCCATCATGGACATCTGATATTGCTTTTGCATCATATATCCAAACTCTTCACTGTATTTCTGGTTAGTGCAGCTGAAGATAATGTCATCCACATATATTTGGCACACAAACAGTTCGTCATCATATGTCTTCGTGAAGAGAGTGGAATCCAGGGAACCGGGTTTGAAGCCTTTGCTCTTCAGAAAGTCTTTGAGTATGTCATACCAAGCTCGAGGGGCTTGTTTAAGGCCATACAGTGCCTTGTTGAGCTTGTAAACCATGTCAGGATGTTTTGGATCTTCAAAGCCAGGCGGTTGTGCAACATACACTTCTTCTTCAATCTTTCCATTGAGAAAGGCGCTCTTCACATCCATTTGATACAGAAGAATGTTATGATGATTTGCATAGGCCAGCAGTATGCGTATAGCTTCAAGCCTAGCCACAGGAGAAAATGTTTCATCTAAGTCAATTCCTTCAACTTGAGTGTATCCTTGAGCAACGAGACGAGCTTTGTTTCTGACAACTTGACCATGCTCATCATGCTTGTTGCGATATATCCATTTAGTGCCTATTATATTGTGCTTACGAGGATCAGGACGCTTAACCAGTTCCCATACATTATTCAACTCAAACTATTGAAGCTCTTCTTGCATAGCTTGAATCCATTCAGGTTCCATGAAGGCTTCATCAACTTTTTTGGGTTCAGATATTGAGACGAATGTGAAATGCCCACAGAAGTTTGCTAGCTGTGTTGCCCTTGAACGAGTGAGTGGACCTGGTGCATTGATGCTATCAATTATTCTCTCAATCTGTACTTCATTTGCAACACGAGGATGAATAGGACGAAGATTTTGCTCTTGCTGATCATTGTCATCGTTAGAAGGATTGTCGTCAGGCTGAGCATTGTCTTCAGGTTGATCTGGTGCAGAGATGATAAGTTCCTCTTCAGGCTGAGCTTCAGACGGTACGATTTCTCCAGTTCCCATGAGTTTGATGGTTTCACTGGATGGAGCTTCATCTAGCACATTTGGCAGGTGCTCTCTTTGCGAGCCGTTAGTCTCATCGAACCGCACATCCACAGTTTCGACCACTTTATAGTGAAAGAGGTTGAAAACTCTGTAGGAGTGCGAATCCTTTCCATATCCAAGCATAAAACCTTCATGTGCTTTCAGTGCAAATTTTGAAGTGTGATGTGGATCCTTGATCCAGCACCTGGCACCAAATACTCTGAAGTAACTGACATTTGGCTTCTTGCCAGTAAGGAGCTTATAGGATGTCTTGTTCAGAAGGTTGTGAAGATAAGTACGGTTGATTATATGGCATGCAGTATCAATATCTTCAGGCGAGAACTTTCTTGGAGTCTTTAATTCATTGAGCATCATCCGGGCCATCTCAATAAGTGTTCTGCTCTTGCGTTCCACGACGCCATTCTGCTGCGGCGTGTACGGAGCTGAGAATTCATGAGTGATGCCCAAAGTATCAAGATAAGTGTCTATGCCAGTGTTCTTGAATTCAGTGCCATTGTCACTTCTAATGTGCTTGATCTTGACTCCATAGTTGTTCATGGCTCGATTGGCGAAGCGTCTGAAGACATCCTGCACTTCAGTCTTGTAGAGGATTATATGCACCCAAGTATATCTTGAATAGTCATCAACAATGACAAAGCCATAGAGACAAGCAGTAGTAGTAAGAGTTGAGTAGTGAGCGGGACCGAAGAGGTCCATGTGGAGCAGTTCGAAGGGTTGAGTCGTTGTCATGATTGTCTTCGAGGGATGCTTGACCCTCGTCATCTTTCCTGCTTCACAGGCACCACATAAGTGATTCTTCTTGAACTTGACGCCCTCGATGCCTATGACATGCTTCTTCTTTGCGAGAGTGTGCAAGTTCCTCATGACAGCATGCCCTAGCCTCCGATGCCAGAGCCAGCATTCTTAAGCTTTTGCTAGAAGACATACGGCAAGCTGTGGTCTTACTGAGAAATCTACCACGTACAAATCATCTTTCTGATACCCTTCAAAGACTAAAGACTTATCAGATTCCATTAGAACAAGGCAACAATATTTTCCAAATATCACAATCATGTTTAAATCGCAAAGCATTGAGACAGACATTAAGTTGAAACCAAGGGATTCGACAAGCATTACTTTATCCATGTGTTGATCCCTCGAGATTGCAACTCTACCTAGACCCAATACCTTGCTTTTACCAATATCAACAAATGTGATGTGACTCTTGTCAGATGGACGTAAAGTTGAGTCCATGAGAAGACTTCGCTTGCCAGTCATGTGATTAGTACACCCACTATCAATAATCCATTCTGAAGCAGCTGGTGTCATACCCTACAGCGCAGTTAGGGGGATAGGCTTCACGAAGAGAATTGTGAAGCATAAACATTTGACGAGCAAGTGGATTATGAAAGCTTAGATCAAGGTTAGGAATGATAGGGCAAGTAGAAAGTGACTCAGGAACAAAATGCACAATAAGACTATTTGGGCATTTGATCTTGTGCCCTACAAGATTTTTAAGGTCCCCAGCAATAGCTTCAGACGAATTTGATTTTCGGCTGGAGACCCTTCCCTGCAAAAGAGAGTTAAGCTTTCTTATCCACCCACATCTTCAAGGGTGGCTTGAAAGCAATGAGTCTAAGTGCAGCATCTGAGAACTTTGGCTTTGGAGCCCTAGCAAAAAGTCTTGCAGGTGGACAATAGTACTCATAAGAATAAGCAGAGTAGTTCTTGGTCTTATGAACATGACGGTTTGATGAAATGCGCTCATATTCATAGGCCTGAGTATGGTTTCCCTGCAAAACATTTGCATTAGTGCGACTCAGATGAGTCCTTTGTCTGTATGAAGCCTTTGGACCATATGAAGCCTGTGGTCTGGGGTTTGTCTTCTTCACTTGTGGTGTCATGACAACATTCACAGGAAGATTCCCCAACAACTTTTTTGGCACCCAGACTTTCTTCATAGGTGGCCCATTCCTGCAGTTAGTACCAATATACCTGGCAAACACTTCACCATTCCGATTCTTAAATAGTTTATAGTTTGCATCAAAGGATTCATCAATAACAATGGGATTAGCACAAGTGAAGCCAGACAGGGTGGATGGATCCACTGAAGGTTCCTTTGCAGCAACCCATGTGGTTTTGGGGTACTGCTCAGGTTTCCAGTAAGAGCCATCAGCATTCATTTTCCTTTCGAACACAAGACCCTCTTTCCTAGGGTTTCGGTTCAGGATCTTCCTTTTGAGGACATCACATAGTGTCTGATGCCATTTGAGACTTTTGTACATCCCTGTTTCAAGCAATGTCTTCAACCTAGCATTTTCATCAGCAATAGCAGTGGTATCCTCAGCAGAGGGGTTAGTTACCACATTAACAGTTGAAGATATTGCAATAGTAGCCGCAGTAGAACATCCGCGTTGTCACGCTCAATGCATTTAAGACATGGTGGTTCAAATCCTTCCTGAGCGGAACTGATCTGTTTGGCGCGAAGTGGCTCGTTTTCCTTTTGAAGATCTTCATGAGCCGCTCTCAATTTCTCAAGATCTTGCTTCCTTTGAAGATAATCATAGGAAAGCTTTTCATGAGTTGTTGAGAGTGTTTCATGACGACTTTCAAGTTCCTCATACTTAACATGAAGATTTTTTATGTCTTCAATTAAGGACTAAGATCGAGTCATTTCAGCGTCTAACAGGTCATCGCTTTTGTCTAACAGTTTTTGAATATGTTCCATAGCTTTCTGTTGTTCAGTTGCAATTTTAGCAAGTGTTTTGTAGCTGGGTTTGGAACCACAATCAGAGTCATCTTCACTGGATGTTTGATAGTGAGTAGTGCATGAGTTTACCTTGGCACCGCGTGCCATGAAGCAGTAGGTGGGAGCGGAGTCGTCCTGGTCATTAGCATCGGCGTCGGTGATGGAGTCATTGTCTTCAGTGTTGAAGATGGACTTGGCAACGTAGGCTGTAGCCACACTTGCAATGCCAGAATCGAACTCCTCCTCAGATTCCACCTCCGCCTCCTCAGAAGCAGACTCCTCCTCTGAATCCATTTCCTTGCCAACGAACGCACGAGCCTTGCCAGATGAGCTCTTCTTGTGTGATGAAGACTTTGAGGAAGACTTGGAAGAAGAATTTGAGTATTTCTTCTTCTTCTTGTCGTCAGAATCATACTCCTTGCTCTTCTTCTTCTTCTTCTTCTTCTTCTTCTTATTCTCATTGTCCCACTGTGGACACTCAGAGATGTAGTGGCCAGGTTTCTTGCACTTGTGGCATGTTCTCTTCTTATAGTCATGAGCAGAAGGTTCATCATTCCTTGAGCTTGATCGTGAAGACTTTCTGAAGCCTTTCTTCTTGGTGAATTTTTGGAACTTCTTCACAAGCATAGCAAGCTCCTTTCCAATGTCTTCAGGATCATCAGAACTGCTGTCAGATTCTTCTTCAGATGAGGAGACAACTTTTGCCTTTAGGGCAAGAGTTCGCCCATAGTTGGGACCGTAGATGTCTCTTTTCTCAGAAA
Organism: Triticum urartu; assembly: GCF_003073215.2. Taxonomy (NCBI): domain Eukaryota; kingdom Viridiplantae; phylum Streptophyta; class Magnoliopsida; order Poales; family Poaceae; genus Triticum; species Triticum urartu. The sequence goes on from NC_053026.1 coordinate 625,343,708, forward strand.
GCTGAAACTCATGTGTGTTGAGCCTTTCCAGTATGTCATAGGGATCAAGTGTCTTGAAGTCAGGGCGTTCTTGAATCATCAGGGCTAGGGTGTCAAACGAGTTGTCAAGTGATCTCATGAGTGTCTTGGCGACTTCATGCTTGGTGATCTCCGTAGCGCCGAGGGCTTGAAGCTCATTTGTGATGTCAGTGAGTCGATCAAACGTGAGCTGAACATTCTCATTGTCGTTTCTCTTGAAGCGGTTGAAGAGGTTGCGAAGGACACTGATTCATTGATCTCTCTGGGTTGATACGCCTTCATTGAACTTGGAAAGCCAGTCCCAGACTAGCTTAGATGTTTCCAGAGCACTCACATGGCCATACTGCCCTTTGGTCAGATGACCACAGATGATGTTCTTGGCAGTGGAGTCCAGTTGAATGAACTTCTTGACATCAGCAGCGGTGACACCTTCACCAGCCTTGCGGACGCCATTCTTGATGACATACCAGAGGTCGACATCAATGGCTTCAAGATGCATGCGCATCTTATTCTTCCAGTAGGGATATTCAGTTCCATCGAAGACTGGGCACGCAACAGAGACTTTGATTATCCCATGCAGTCGACATAGCTAAAACTCCAGGTGGTTAAACCGAATCACATAGAGCAAGGGAGTACCTTGCTCTGATACCAATTGAAAGTGCTAGTGATCGACTAGAGGGGGGGGTGAATAGGCGATTTCTATGAAAGTCTTCAAAACATGGAAGTTTCGAAGGCAAACGATAGAAATAAACCTATTACCATGCAGCGGAAGGTAGATTACACTAAGCAAGTCATAGTCAAGTATTCAATGAAATGAAAGCACAAAGACTAATAGCAGCTAGGCAGTATAGATCAGGATGGAAGATAGTATGAAGCCAATCAGAACAAGCAGTCACTCAGTGAAGACAAAAGATAATGCAAACGGGCAATGACTTCACAAGGACCAAATGTAAATAAAGAGATGGGAAGGATAGAACCAGTGACTCGTTGAAGACAATGATTTGTTGGACCAGTTCCAGTTGCTGTGACAACTGTACATCTGGTTAGGGAGGCTGAGATTCAACTCAGAAGGCCGTGTCTTCACCTTATTCTGCTTGAGCTAAGGACACCCAGTCCTCGCCCAATCACTCTGGTAAGTCTTCAAGGTAGACGTCCAAACCTTCACAAACTTCATTCACCGGCGATCCACAATGACTCTTGGATGCTCAAAACGCGACGCCTAACCGGTTGGAGGATTCACAGTCCTCAAGTGTAATAAGTCTTCAGACCACACAGACAGGAAGACTTAAGTGATGCCTAATACTCTTTGGCTCTGGGTGTTTAGGGCTTTATCCTCGCAAGGAATTCTCTCTCAAAGGCTTCGAGGTGGGTTGCTCTCAAATGACAAAAGCCATACACTAACTCTGAGCAGCCAACCGTTTATGGTTGTAGGGGGTGGGCTATTTATAGCCACTAGGAAACCCGACCTGATTTGTCCGAAATGACCCTGGGTCACTAAGGAACTGACACGTGTTCCAACGGTCAGATTTCAAACACACACGACAACTTTACTTGGGCTACAAGCAAAGCTGACTTATCCAACTCTGAATAAGATTTGCTCTCATAGTCTTCACTCGAAGACATAGGATTTTAGTTAAGCATCACTTCAGTCATTTTGACTGGTTCTCTTGGACCCCACTTAACAGTACGGTGATTCCTATGACTCAACAAAGAAGAAAAAGAACGACGAAACAGCTAAGTCTTCGCGCTCCATAGTCTTCACGCGATGTCTTCTCTTGTCATAGTCTTCAATGTGAATGTCTTCACATACCACCTTTGACTTCAATGTCTTCATACATTTTTAGGGGTCATCTCTGGTAGGAAAACCGAATCAATGAGGGACTTCTACCTGTGTTATCCTGCAATTCTCACAAACACATTAGTCCCTCAACCAGGTTTGTCGTCAATACTCCAAAACCAACTAGGGGTGGCACTAGATGCACTTACATCACATGCATCTATCAAATTTCGTGATATCAATAGATAAATGTAATATTCTTCTCAATACCAAAACTTACATCCATCCTACACACAAATTTGAGTAATGAGCTACCAAAAATGCGCCGAATCCGGGAGCACAACGGAATCAAAAGAAGCACATAGCCCATATTTTTTTTGCACTTAAAGAACACCCATCCGGGATGTTCCAGCATGGTCGAAACGCAGCTCACGACCTGCCACGGGCAGTCATCGCACTTTATGACTAGCAATGGTGAGCCGACGAGCCGCTGGGACAATGCCGAGCCCGTGCGTGTCTTTGCCGGCGAATAGCAAACATGATAGATCCGAGCGGCTAGAGACATAGTCAATACTTGCATGTGGCACAGAGGCGTTGCTAGGGCTGTGCGGTCCGGTACCCGGCCAATCCATGGCAAGGCGAAGTCGCCTAGTGGACGGATGCGCCAAATTGGGCGGCCGGAAGCGCCAAATGTTGGGGAACGTAGTAATTTCAAAAAATTTCCTATGCACACGCAAGATCATGGTGATGCATAGCAACGAGAGGGGAGAGTATGATCTACGTACCTTGTAGATCGACAACGGAAGCGTTTGGTTGATGTAGTCGTATGTCTCCACGGTCCGACCGACCAAGCACCAAAACTACGACACCTCCGAGTTCTAGCACACGTTCAGCTTGATGACGATCCCCGGACTCCGATCCAGCAAAGTGTCGGGGAAGAGTTCCGTCAGCACGACGGCGTGGTGACGATCTTGATGTACTACTGCAGCAGGGCTTCGCCTAAACTCCGCTACAATATTATCGAGGACTATGGTGGAAGGGGGCACCGCACACGGCTAAGAATATGATCACGTGGATCAACTTTTTTGTCTTTCTGGGGTGCCCCTGCCTCCGTATATAAAGGACTAAGGGAGGGGGTGCGGCCGGCCATAGAGAGGCGCGCCAGGAGAGTCCTACTCCCTCTGGGAGTAGGATTCCCCCCCCCCCAATCCTAGTTGGAATAGGATTCACGGAGGGGGGAAAGGAGAGAGAGGGGCCGGCCCCCTCTCCTTGTCCTATTCGGACCAAGGGAGGGGAGGGGCGCGCGGCCCATGTTGGGCTGCCTCTTCTCTTTTCCACTAAGGCCCACTATGGCCCATATATCTCCCGCGGGGGTCCGGTAACCTCCCGGTACTCCGGTAAAATCCCGATTTCACTCGAAACACTTCCGATATCCAAACATAGGCTTCCAATATATCAATATTTATGTCTCGACCATTTCGAGACTCCTCGTCATGTCCGTGATCACATCCGGGACTCCGAACAACCTTCGGTACATCAAAATGCATAAACTCATAATATAACTGTCATCGTAACCTTAAGCGTGCGGACCCTACGGTTTCGAGAACAATGTAGACATGACCGAGACATGTCTCCGGTCAATAACCAATAGCGGGACCTGGATGCCCATATTGGCTCCTACATATTCTACGAAGATCTTTATCGGTCAGACCGCATAACAACATACGTTGTTCCCTTTGTCATCGGTATGTTACTTGCCCGAGATTCGATCGTCGGTATTCCAAATACCTAGTTCAATCTCGTTACCGGCAAGTCTCTTTACTCGTTTTGTAATACATCATCCCGCAACTAACTCATTAGTTGCAATGCTTGCAAGGCTTTAAGTGATGTGCATTACCGAGAGGGCCCAGAGATACCTCTCCGACAATCGGAGTGACAAATCCTAATCTCGAAATACGCCAACCCAACATGTACCTTTGGAGACACCTGTAGAGCTCCTTTATAATCACCCAGTTACGTTGTGACGTTTGGTAGCACACAAAGTGTTCCTCCGGTAAACGGGAGTTGCATAATCTCATAGTCATAGGAACATGTATAAGTCATGAAGAAAGCAATAGCAACATACTAAACGATCGGGTGCTAAGCTAATGGAATGGGTCATGTCAATCAGATCATTCACCTAATGATGTGATCCCGTTAATCAAATCACAACTCTTTGTCCATGGTTAGGAAACATAACCATCTTTGATTAACGAGCTAGTCAAGTAGAGGCATACTAGTGACACTCTGTTTGTCTATGTATTCACACATGTATTATGTTTCCGGTTAATACAATTCTAGCATGAATAATAAACATTTATCATGATATAAGGAAATAAATAATAACTTTATTATTGCCTCTAGGGCATATTTCCTTCACCAAATCCCGCCGTCACTGATCTACCGGTTGGCCGCCGACGCCGGGCCGAGAGAGACACAAATCAGGTGGCCGTTCTTTGGACGGTCGGGCTGGACAGCTAGGAGGCGGTCGAGAAAATGGCCGGCGGCTATGGCGGGGGTAGGGGGTAGGGGCGGGGGAAGGGGAGGAGTGTATGTGTCCCCGACGGACGGCTAGGGGAGGACAAGGGCACCCGCCCCGCCCGTCCGTGCGTGTCCATTCAGATGCAAACACGGTCCAAAGTTGGGTCGGGAATGGGTTGAAAGCGGACAAAAAACAAACGTTTGTCCATTTGCCCTCGTGCATTCGGCCGCGGTTTGTGTTCATTTAATCGAAAACGGACACGACCGAACCATTTGGGGATGTGCATTGGAGTTGGCCTTAGATTCTTATAGGGTGGCAATGCAAGTATCCATTGGTGGATAGAGACATTTTTTATAGAAAAAAACATAGTTTTATAACTTAACGGTGCTGGGCTGAATCACCAAAAGCACAAGCAGCCACATGGGCTGGTACATCAGACTTCCATTGCACATTGTGGTTAGGTTCATACATCCTACCAAGACTAGCAAGCTTGTGAGTAACAGAGTTTGCCGAGTGGCAACATACATTTATTTCATAAGAAGAAAACCATAATTTGAGCTGGTACTTGTATCCTCAATAACAGCAACATAAGCTGACGAGTCCACCTTATTGATATGGACCCTGATATGTGACACATGTAAGGCACGAAGCAATTCCGCCCTGACTTTTTTGATGACAAGTTTAGTTACAAGAGGACGTCAACTTTGTTATGAAGCATGACAACTTTCTGTTTGAATGGTAAGTTACAATTTTTTAGGTTTTTTTTGATAGTAACTTTAGTGTAAAAAAACGTCAGAGCGATGTTACTTTGCACCACACGTGTGACCCTTATCATTTGAGATTGATATTAAGTGCTTCCGTCAGCAGTTGCGAGTCCATTTCAAAAACGACCCTCACGGGACACTGCAAAGGACTCAACAGCGAAGGCATCATGTGCATGCTCATGACGTTTTGCTCGTGCATACAGAATGTTGCAATCGTCCGATCGTGCAACAATACCCCAGCCGGCATGCTCCTCACTCGGCACAAATGACCCAACCAGGTTAGTCTTGATCAGCCCCGCCGCTGGTGGTCTCCATCGCTCCACGTCAACCCTCTTCGGACCACTTCGGGCCACTTGTGAGGGTATTCTAGAACCCTGCCCCTCGTGCTTCGGGCCACTTCCACTGCAGTGAAAGGCAATTCACCCTCCCTTAAATTGTTTATGTTAGTCCACCAAAGCGACCAGAAGTTGAGCACATGCAGACGTTTGCTTTCATTCAGCCCCCACAGGAAGTCGAGCATTGCATGCACAATCCTGATGCTCTCCGGCGCCATTCTTTCCTTTTCCATCGCTAGGTCTTCCTACACTTTCTTTACAGTTTTACACTTGATGAACAGATGAGCCCCATCTCCGTCCGCCCTAGCGCATAACAGGCATTTTGTGTTGGCAACAGGAATACCTCTTCGCTCCAAATTTGTACACAGCGCCAGGACTCATGTTTTAACCTCCAGATAAACATTTGGATATTCTTGGACAGGGTAGCTTCCATAGTCGCTTCCATGAATCATCAGCTGTATTCTCCAGGTTACCCGGTACATTTGTGCTCTTCCCTAGGCCACCATTATGTTGGAACAAATAATTAGTCTGCATGGACCATACAGGTGATGGTTGCGTACGTGTGTGTTTTGAGTCATTGCATGTACGTAGAAATTGTAGCCAGAAGCGTGCTTGTTCACGTTGCGGCGTGTGGGTTTGTTTAGACCACGATCAAGTCGTGGGATGGCACGACATAGGTGGATCGTGGAGTTAGTTTCGGCCGAGTCGTCCGGCTGTTATCCTTGTAATCTCTCAGGTTGTTACGGGAGAAAGAATAAGAAGAGAAAAAAGCAAGAAAAGAGGCAAGTTGTTGCGCCTCGGAAAACTCTGGTGCTCCAGTGTTCGTCTTCGCCTCTCTCTCTCATTACTCTCCACCGTGTTCGCGTGTGTAGCATCGCATTTGTTCCAACAATTGGTATCAGAGCTAGGTCGCGAGGTGTTTTCGTGGCGGTGATCCGAGGAGTTCGGCAACAGCGGCGATGGGTGATACATCTCCGAAGAGTAGCGATGGGAAGAGCAGCGGCAGCGGCGGGAAGTACATGCCGCCGGTGGCCAGGCGCTCCTAGCTGCTGCCGACGTCGACGAGCCCGCGCTGCTGATGGCTGTTGCATGTGAGCTTGCACCTGAGGTGGAAGACACCACGAGTGTGGTTGAGCCTACAGAGATGGAGGCAGAGGGCAGCCATGCACTGGGCGGCGAGTCCTTCGTGTCCTTTGATGCATCCATGGAGGCTGAGGTCAAGCGGCTGCGTGGTGAGTTAGCCGCTGCTAATGCAAAGATGCATGCCATGTCCGATGAGTACAGGACACAGGCGGAGTTGTTGGTGTACGCAAGCGAGGAGAAGGCCAAGCTTCTAGAGGTGCAGCGCGTGCTCTGCAAGGAGAATGACCTGCTGCATGCCCTCGTGAACAAGACGACGGCAGGCACGCGGACGACTGCATCAACGCCAGCTGCAGCAACACCAGCGGCCGTGACGTCGGCCATGAAGACACTCGGCCTGAACAAGCCGGGAGTGCAGCTCGTGGAGAAGGGCCACGTCAAACTTGAGCTATGCATGGATGGATCACCCAATGATGTTGATGCATGGTGGCTTGATAGTGGTGCTAGCAACCACATGACAGGCTCACGTTGCAAATTCAAGGAGATGGATGAAAGCATCCATGGCCATGTGAAGCTCGGAGATGGGTCTACAGCTCTGATCGAAGGGAAAGGATCAGTACTTGTTGAGTGCCATGGTGGAGAGCTACTTCTAACCGAGGTATATTTTGTGCCAAGTTTATCATGTAATGTGATCAGTCTGGGTAAGCTTTCAGAAGATGGCCATCGAATAGTGCTGGATCGTATGTTCCTATGGATTAGAAACAGGCTGTACAAGGTGTTGCTGAAGACATCAGGTGGGGCCGGCGGCAAAAGTTTGCTTGGTGTAGGCGGCGGCGACGGCACCGACGTCGAGATGGCATCAAGATCTTCGGTACGCAAGAAATAATGAGTTACAAGATTAGGGAGGTGAATGTTAGTTCTAATCTTGTTACATGTCAATAGTTCATATCATGCATGCATATTTAGTTAGAGGTTAATTAGTGTGCATGGACCATACAGGTGATGGTCGCGTACATGTGTGTTTTGAGTCATTGCATGTACGTAGAAATTGTAGTCACAAGCGTGCTTGTTCACGTTGCGGCGTGTGGGTTTGTTTAGACCACGATCAAGTCGTGGGATGTGACGACATAGGTGGATCGTGGAGTTAGTTTTGGCCGAGTCGTCCGACTGTTATCCTTGTAATCTCTCAGGTTGTTACGGGAGAAAGAATAAGAAGAGAAAAAAAGCAAGAAAAGAGGTAAGTTGTTGCGCCTCGGAAAACTCTGGTGCTCCAGTGTTCGTCTTCGCCTCTCTCTCTCGTTCCTCTCCACCGTGTTCGCGTGTGTAGCCTCGCATTTGTTCCAACAATTGGTATACAGAGCTAGGTCGCGAGGCGTTTTCGTGGCGGTGATCGGAGGAGTTCGGAAACAGCGGCGATGGGTGATACATCTCCGAAGAGTAGCGATTGGAAGAGCAGCGGCGGCGGCGGGAAGTACACGCCGCCGACGGCCAGGAAGGCTACTGCAGCGGACGGCGGCGTTGTCGTGCTCGCTACCCCGTCGAGGGCCATGAGTGTGCCCGTCCAGTATCCGATGCTGACGGACACCAACTACTCGCTGTGGGCCGCGAAGATGAAGGTCCTGATGAAGCCGTTGCGTATTTGGTCCGCAATTGAAGGCTCCGGTGAGTCTGATCAGGCTGCGGACGAAGGGGCGTTCGCCGCGCTCTCTCAATCCGTTCCGGATCACGTGATGCTGCAGGTTGCGGAGTGTGACACCACGCGTGAGGCGTGGGAGATGATCCGGTGTGCGCGCCACGGCGAGGATCGCGTGAGGAAGGCGCATGCACGACAATTGAAGAGACAGTTCGATCGCCTCGACATGGCTGACGGGGAGACGATCCAGGAGTTCGCCAAGAAGCTCATCCCGCTAGTGAGCGAGATCCTCTCCCTCGGCGTCAAACTTGAAGATGAGGCCGTGGTAGAGCGGCTCTTCAGCGCCATTCCAGACCGTTTCGTGGACATCGTCAACACCATTGAGCAATGGGGTGATGTCTCAGCGATGACTGTACAAGAGGCGATAGGGCGCCTCACCGCGTTCTAGCAGAACCAACGCGGTCGTCGTCACAGTGGCGGCGATGAAGGCGAGAAGCTGATGCTGGTTTCACGTGCCCAACTAAAGGAGTTGATCCTTAAAGAGAAGAAGAAAGGGGAGGGCTCCAGCAGCGGCAACAAGAACGACGACGAAGGGCACAATGGTGGCCGTGGCGACAAGAAAAAGACCCGCGACAAGTTTGACAAGTCGAAGATTACCTGCTTTGAGTGCGGGGAGAAAGGGCACTTCAAGTATGAGTGTGAGGCATGGAAGAAGAGCGGCGCCGTGAGGAGGCGGTGCCAACAATTGGCATCAGAGCCTTGTTGATCCGTGGCGGCGACGATGGTGCCGGCGGCTATGGTGGCCGGCATGGCGGTGGCGGAGGCAACGGCTGCGACGCCGGCGACGTGGTGGACTCCATGTGAGGTGGAGGACGCTTGCGCGAGGTGATGGCCGGCGACGGCGCGATGCCTTGAGCGGCCGGTTGCGGTGGGATGCCGCAAGATGATGATGGTGTGGTTAGCTGTTGATTACTTTGCATGCATAAATTAGTTAGCGCACAAGCTGTGAAGCCACCGATCGTGCAGATCCTGGAGTGATTTGAGAGAGAGGAGGTCATGTGTGAGTACGTGACTTAGTGGCTTGGCTGTGTTTAGTACCGGCGTGAGTCACTTGTGTATATATATGTCATATTCAGTAATGAGAAGGAAGGACGTGAGGGCTGAGGGAAAATATGTAGTCTCTTGTTTCACCAAGGTGAAGAGCCTCCCGGCTGGCAAAGCTAGCGGCTGGTCTGCCTTGGCGTGTGCGTAGAGTTCCAACGTGTGTGTGTTCTTGAGAGAAGGACAAAATGAGAAGAGAGAGTTATGCGAGGCAGCTTGAGGTAGAAAAAGTGCGGCGCTGCGAGGAGGCGATGCCAACACATTATGTTGCCGCTCTTGAAGATGCACATGGAGCTTATACGCGCTCTCCACAGAATGCACTTTTTTTTTAAGATTTTTTACAGTGCATCATACTACCTATGGAACCGAGTAATATTGAATAATCTCAGCCGTTGATGAGTAAGGTAGTTTTGTCATTTTTTTCTTAATTAGTAAAATCCCACGTGGTGTCGGTGACCATCCTCCTCAGGCCTAGTCGTTGCCATCGCCGGTCATCAACGCGCATGTCCAACAATCGATCAGAGGAGCTAGCCTCCGTGCCATTAAGTGGGAGATCAAGTCGCCGTCCGGACAACGAATCAACCAGCAGGCCGTGGAGCCACCGCTGCAGCGTCCTGATCAGTGGTGCCGTCGTCGCTGCAGCTCTCTACAAGGTGCCTCCGCTGCTTGGGCCTGCTTCACTTGCGTGCAGCGGCCGCAGCCGCCGCTTGATCGCCGGAAAAACAATCAGCTAATCATGGACGTACTAGTGCCTACTTCGCTTGCATGCAGCCGCCGCTAGATCGCCGAAAAACAATCAATTTTTGTGCATGGTGATTTCCTTGACAAAAATACCGTCCGGCAAGGATCCGCGGGAAAGTATTGGGACGGACGTGTCCGTGCAGTCCCGTGGGAGCAGGATAACCCGAGAAGAAAATACACGGATTTCTCATAAGTCTCTCAATTTTACCCCTTAAACAAAATATACTACTGATTTTTCCTAGTAGTATTAGTGGATGTAGTCCATTGAATGACTTAAAATGAATGGCTCATATTATTTTGATGTACCGTAAAAGGTCTTTTGGGATTTTTTTTTTGCGGGTAGAATGCACTCCTTTGTTGTCATACTGCCAGACTATGAAGTCTTGTACCCCTTCCCACATAGGAATTTGCAATATATGTTTGACATCATCAGCTCAAAAGGTCTCCCTGACAAGCAGCTCATCCCAGGACCCTGTACCCGGGTCAATTAGATTATTTACATGCTGCGGCAGATTACTCCCTCTCGTGTAATAACACGGCACGACCAAGGATGGGGGATCCATGAATCCGTCCAGATATTAACATTTGAGCCATCCCCGATGCGCGAAAGATATCCTTCCCAGAAGAGATCCAAACCATGTAATAAGCTGTGCCATGAGTAAGATATGCCCTCCTTTCAAGTAGCTGCTAGCACATGTTCATGGGGAAGTACCGAACCTTCAACATTCTGCCACACAAATTGTGAGGACTCTGTATTAGTCTTCAAATCTGACGTGATAGCATGGCAACGTTAAAACTACGCATATCACGGAAATCGAGGCCCCCTTGTGCCTTGGACATGCTTTTCTTCTTACAGCTTATCCAGTGAGTCGTATGCTCCTTATCTTGCTGGCTCCACTAATAAATACCAATGAGCGAACTAATTTCTTTGCAGAACGATTTAGTCAAATAAAATCAGGACATCGCAACAGTTGGAATGGCTTGCGGTCACTGCTTTCACCAGACTTTCTTTTCCAGCCTTTGCAATTAACTTCTTCCAGCCATACACGCGTCCTGCTATACCCCCTTTCACATATGCAAAAGCCTTTTTCTTGGACCTTCCCACATGTACGGGCATTCCGAGATACTTGTCATTCCAAGATTCGCAGTGTATTTGGAGATTTACTTCAGACCTTAATATCAGTGGTGTACTCGGGCTGAACATGATGGCAGATTTTTTCGTGTTTATGCACTGCCCTGAACAGTCCTCATACAGGTCAATGATCTCTCTAAGGGCCCTCCCCTCCTCCTAGTTTGCCTTCATCAACAGAACGGAATCGTTGGCAAACAAAAGATGGGAAACGACCGGTGCGTTGTATGTTATTTGTGGACAATATGGTTATGCAGTGCAAAAGCAAGACATGAAGACTTAATTTTACAGCTTTAAATTTTTCTAAGTGCCACACACACTGTCCCTACAAAAACTCTTCAAAATAAAATAAAATTGAACTAATCAGCCGTAAACAAAACTGAATAAAAACAACAAATCTTAAGCATTTCTTTTAGAGGCAATCGATGTTGATTGAGCTCATTTGGAATTCACATTTCAGTGAGGTGGCCTGCTTGGAATGATGCGAAGTTCAAATCATTGATCGTGACTCAAATCTATTTATATATAAAAAGTGTTTTACGGGCTAACCAGAAAAAAGAGAATTAAGCTAGAAAATCTGATAATAATTAGAAACATCCAACTGTATATTTGTTGGATCAATCATCAATGACCATTAGATTTAACTTAAGTCACACAAAATTACCCACCATTGCCATTATAGAAAACGTGCCCTTTTCTGAAATCTATCTATCTATTATATATAGAAAATTCAGAACCATCCGACCATTGATTTACTAATTAATAAACTACAACCGATAGATTGTAGAGTTGTTCACAAGTTAAAAACAGTTACGTACATATGCCATTATAGAAAACTCTATCCTTTCCATGGAAAAAAAAGGAAAACCCTCTCCTAGACTCTGTGCCCGTGACATCTATGTGCAGTTTACGTAGATTATGCCGGCGGCCAGCGAAAACCTAGACTCTCATCACTGATGCTTTGCCATGTACAGGAGCAAAAATCTCATCACCGATGCTTTGTCATGTACGGGAGCAGAAATCTCATCACAGATGCTTGCCATGCCATGTAAAAAAACGCAGAAAAATTGCTCCAATGCCCTAGCTAGCGCCACCGGCAACAACGTGCGCCCGCTCCAGGAACTCTTGCGGCCCCTTCCTCATCTGGCGGCAAGAATGAGTTATAGCTTTCAGGTGGCAGCTCTGTACGTACGTACACTGAAGATTAATCGCCAACAGATCGATTGTTTTGGTCGACGAGACACAGGAATTCTAGTTGGTGAAAGTGTTTGCCTCGTGGTTTTCGCCCAGCCCGCTCCCGCGAGCGGGGGGGCGATCTCACGCGCCGCCGCCTCCAACCCTTCCCCGTCCCCTCCCCCTCCCCGCCGCCGCCGGCTCGCGCCGCCGGGCAAAGCCCGGCCGGCGTCGGCGGCGGCGGGCCCTCCCCCCTTCGGTGTGGTGTGGTGCTGGCGCGGGACAGCGCCCTCGCGCGGATGCGCGCAGCCATGCAGGGCGGCGCGGCGCGGATGTGTCCGGGGCGGCCGGATGGCGGCTCTCTGGCGTGGAGGCGCGGGTGGCTGCAGATTCGCGGCCAGGCGGGGCGTGCCGGCGCGGGGCGGCCGTGGTGAGCTTCTCGGTCCAGATCTGGATCGGGGGCTCCTCCGGCCTGCTGCATGTGGGCGGCGCGTCTTGTCGGCGGCGGCTGGATCCCGGGGCGGCGGCCCTGGAAGGTGGCGGCTGGTGAAGCTCAGGCTTCCCGCGGCGGCATGACGTGGTGCAGTCCATATCCAAGGCGGATCTGCATCGGCGATATCATGGTTTGGCCATGGTTCAGATCAGAGACGGTGATGAGTGTGCGGGATCCATCCCGGCGGCTCTCGCGGTTTGGCGAGGTGGGGTGGGAGCCCTCCTCCCAGGCTCCAGTGGTGGCGCATTCAGGCAGTGGCTGGTGCGCCAGGGCTCCTACGGTGGCACTGCTGTTGTGGTTGGTCGCCGGATCTAGGCGGCTAGATCTGGGGCTACGAAGGCGGTCGAGACAGTGCACAGGTTGTCGGGTGGATTTCTTGGAATGGATCCGGGTGAAAACTTGGTCTTCGGTCATTGGCCGGAGCCGGTGATGACGATGCTCTTATCATCGTTTTCTTCATGAAGGCATCATCGAGGTGAAGTTCCCAACTCCACCCAATACCTCCGGGGGAAACCCTAGATCAGTTGATCGGATGACGGCGACATTCATGTGTCGTTACCCCCTTGGGGGCGGCATTCTTGGAGATGCACTCGGGCTCGAGGGACCAGCGGATGGCATCTGCGGTGGAGCGGTGTTTCTTTCTACATATTCATGGCGGCGGTTCTCGACGGCATGGAGCAGTGGAGGCTTGGCGTCAGATGTGTGGCGAGGGACACGCGCAGGAGGTCGACGTTGTCTGGCGTCGTGGTGGTGTCGATGGCAGAGTGGCCTGACAAGGTCGATGCGTCAGTACATGCTTTGAGGATGGATCGAGGGAAGACGGAGGTGACGGCCCTTTGCAGCGTGTGCGTGTGGTACTCACTGAGAGTGCGCCGGACCGGAGTGTTACCCAGTCCCGCCTATGTGGCTTGGATGGAGCATCCGGCGTTAGATGTTAGGCTTTCGTGCGATGTCTGTTTGGTATTTGGCCAGGACATTCGACACACCTTCATCAAGGGGATAGGAGTAGCGACAAATGTCGTCTAGATGATGGCCTCGGGCTTACTGTTGTATTACCTTGTAAGGTCTTTGTGAATAATAAATAATATGGCCGCATGCATCACCCAGATGCAGAGGCCGGGGGTGATTCCTCCTTTTCTAAAAAAAAAACAGATCGATTGTTTACGTTTTCGGCCGGCCGTGAGAATTAATTAGCCTTGCGGCCGGTTGTCTTGTGTGTAGGTGCGTATGCTGGAGATTGAGAGTGGATCAATTGTTGACGTTTCCGGCCGGCCATAAGAATTAATTAGCCTTGGAGCTAGCTGCTGTGTGCGTGCGCTGGTCGAAGATAATTAGGATGCAGATTAATTAGTTAGAGGAAGCTACAGATAGGTGAGTATGATATGTACGCAAAATTTCAGATCATAGGGATGTGAGTTTTCTCCATTGCTGCAATATAGATTTGATTTTTGTGCTCACGCGCTAGATGGATTCTATCATGATTGGTCCAAAGATTTTTTGCTGTAAACATATTAGGAGGCTTCTTTCCTAATTAAGTTATGCATTGGGCTATTTCTATAGTTTACTCCAGAGTCTAGAGTAGCAGGGTGTCATATTCATCTGATTTTTATGACCTGTAGAATTGATGTGTGCTTTCTGTACATGTCCTTATCAAGGCTAGCCAACAAAGTCGATCGTAATATTCAGATTAAGCTACTTATCTAACCTAAACATGGAAAACTTATTTTTTTTTGCTTGAAATTTGTTTTGGTTAATGTGAATATTTACTTAGCATAATCCTCTATTTTTTTATGATAATAACAAATAATGATAGGCTAATTGGGAATAACATTAGATGTGCTGAAAATTCCACGCAAGAAAAAGAACTTCAGCCGTCAATCAAGCATAGACTCGTGCAATAGCCGCTAAGATTGTCGCTGACTCGGTAAAGATCAATATTGTCTATCATGTATTAATTTCAGGCTATGTTTCAAAGGTGTGGCTGTGCTTAGAATTGGAAGGATACATCTTGTGATTGACATGGCACATAATTAGTACGATTCTAGTTGGAATGAGTATTGTGATCTATATTAGTCTGACAACACACATAGTACGTTCTGTTTCACTGCGGCGTGCGACAGATGTGAAGCTATGGGAAGACGGAGACGTGTAGTGCTAACACAACTTTGCTGGTGTTGAGTGCTTGGTATCGTTCGCCCAGCTCGGAAAAATGTGGAGGGGGCATAAAAAATTTAAATATATGCCTTAAGCTGTATTTATTGTTCATAACTTTCCTTCATCATTTAGTACATTGACCATAAATCAACCAGTCGAAAATCCATATCAACCAGTATACAAGATTGTAAAAAGACATAAATAATAACATTTATCACTAATAAAATATTACTTTGATTTAATTTCATTAGTCTAATTGTAGAATGACGCAAAAACGATATGGGGGACGGGGACTGTAGTGGATCAAAAAAGCCAAAGATTGAAGATTTTAACCCAATGATGCAAAGAATAGAAAGAAGGCTCATAGGGTGTCCAACTATGCTTTCTTATGATGGCAGACTAATTCTTATTAAATCTGTTTTTGCTGCTTTACCAATCATCTTCATGTGCACCCTGTCTTTACCTATGGCAGTAATTGAACAGATAAACAAATATTTGAGAAACCTTTTTGGAGAAAATTTGCATGGAAGACAAAGGGACAACACTGATTGCCTGGTCCAAAGTCTGACAACCAAAAAAACAAGGAAGGTTGGGCATTTTGGACATTGCTCTTCACAATAAAGCTCTTCTCATGAAAAAATTACTCAAGTTCCTCAACAAGGAAGATATCCCTTGGGTGAACCTTATTTGGGAGGAATACTATCATACTGAGGCACCAAGAGGGAAGGTAGAAGGCTCCTTCTGGTGGAAGACTCACATCTCACTAATGGAGAGGCTCAAACAAATAAGCGGCTGCACCATTGGATCATGTCAATCTGTTTTGTTCTGGAAAGATAAATGGCAAGATCAAGCACTGCAGCAAGTACTCCCACAGCTTTTCTCCTTTGCCATCAATGAGGATCAAACTATTCATCATTTTTCGGAAACCCAAGATTGGACAGATCACTTCCACCTCCCAATGTCAGTAGAAGCTTTTGGACAATTTAATCAATTGGCAGAACTGGTTCCACAGTTGCATCTTCGTAGAAAGGACAACTGGATCATAAAGGGATCTGTTGGAAAAACTTCAGCTATTCACATCTATAACCAGCTGGTGGAGTATGAAGAGGAGCACCCATTCTTTAGCATTATCTGGAACGGTTCTAGCAGACTAAAACACAAAATCTTATTTTGGTTGGTGGCACGCTGTAGAATCAACACCAGGGCACTTCTAGGTAGAAAAGGAATGAACCTAGATGACCCATTCTGCCCAAATTGCAATCATCAGGCAAAGGAGACAACCATGCACCTGCTTTGGGACTGCAATTTTGCCCAGGATTTCTGGAATTCACTGATCCCTAACAGACAGAGAGGAACATCAATATACGAGGATACAACACTTGCAATGAAATGCTTGCCAAAACCATTTGCTGCTGAAATGGTTATTCTGGGATGCTGGAACATTTGGATACAGAGAAATGGAAAAGTCTTCAGAGCACTCCCACACTCTATTCAATCGTGGAGATTTCATCTTAAGCAAGATTTAGGACTCCTTTGCCATAAGATCAAAAGTAAGTTTGAATCAAGTTTCCTTCTTTGGTTAGGCAATAACATGTAAAAGCATGATTTCTTTTCCTATAACTGTCATTGGCCGAGCCTTGAAGCCAAACTTTGGCCCCCTTGGGGTTTGTAACATATTTTTAATTTAATTTACCGTAGAACTATTGTTCTACGGTGTTGGGTTAAAAAAATGGCTACAAACAGCCAGCTGAAGAGTAGCGGCCAAAGCTTCAGCTCCACCACCGCCTTGACAATATTGCATAGATGCTAGGCGGAGATGGTACTACATCAAGCAATAATGCGATTCAAATTGGCTTCCATGTAAGTGACATTTTTCTTCCCATTCATGGAGCCTCACAATTCAAATAAATTTGGTATTGTAAATTGTTTCAAGTGTGATATTGTGATAAGCACGTGATAGAAATACATCATGCCAACTTTCCAAATTTATTAGACATCCTCACGCTCAAATTAAATGTGCATAAAAACAGAAAAAATACTTCATCTATTTTATTTTTGGGCACCTTAAAAGGTGGGAAACTTGTGTTAGTTTTCTCATAACTTCCATACAACACTTAAAAATTAACTGAGCATAACGAAATGTGCAAAGCTACAGAAACTCAAAAAGGCTTGGCTCAAGTGCCCCCCCCCCCCACCCCTTTCTTCTGTCCACAAACATATTTTTAAAGTATAAAACTATTATTCCCTATAGTACGTATAGATGTTAACTTTTTTGTAAAATTTCATTAAGAGAGCATTTATCCACATATTTGTATTTCATGTGTAACTCACATATTAAATGTTTCCTAATCCTTTTTTACATGTAAGTTAGGCATGTTACATGTACATGTGGAACCAATTTCTGAATTTTATCAAACACCTAATTGCAGTTTCTGAATTTTAAAATTCCAGGCTCACTAGAGTCCATGAGACAAATGTTAGCACTATTAAACGGTGGTTTACTTGTCATCTTGTAAATGATATAACCAGTTCGTTTCTTTTCCATTTATAGGATTATTTTCTCATATCGTCTCCATTCTTAACCTTTGCATGTGAGGCAATGTTTATATTATGTGTACCCTTTGTTTGATAGATTCTTCCAGATCGCTATGGCGACTCGCGTCCTCATTTCTATACCCTTTGGACGGTACTGTGATAATGATGCTATGAATTTTGCTTTGAAAAATTATCTTACTCGCTCTTTAACGCAAGAAAGGAACTTATATATAAAGTTCCTGACCCGCGCACAAAATACTGTATGCAACAGAGAGATGGATATGATGCAACTGGCTGCTACAACATGGATTGCCCTGGTTTCATATGGGCAGATGGTGCTGTTATCAGGCCCGTATGGGAAGCAGGTGCAGCATGTGCGGTAGCACAGGGCCCCTAAGATTTTGGGGCCCCAAAAAATATCTTAAATGGCAGTTAGTAGTATTAATCACGGGAATATCCAAGCAACGTTCATCTGCTGTGCAAGGTTCCAACCTCCAATGCCAACGAGTTTCAGATTCCAAGGCCAGTACACAAGCGCACGCCTTTCTCTTGACCTCTCTCTCCATTTAAATGACATTTAATACTAGTATAAATTACCACTTAGTTGGATTAGTAAATTCCTCAAGCATCATATCCGGAACTAGTACAATCTGTTCTGCTACTATTCTTCTCCAGTTTTTCCGTTATCCTTGAAGCAAATGACTTCACAAATTCTTCAAAGAAATTTGAGGGTGGCATGGATTCATATGCTCCACTCTCATCTATAGATTTTCTTCTCAACATCCATCTCTCTTGTATCGTTATTATTACGAAGATTATGTTTATAGTATGCTAAATAAGTACTCCTCCCTCCAGAAATACTTGTCGGAAAAATGAATGTATCTAGACGTATTTTATGTCTAGTTACATTCATTTTTATCCATTTCTCCGACAAGTATTTTTGAACGGAGGAAGTACGATTTTCTTCATATAAAGAGCCTAATTGCATCCTATTTTGCACCGGGCCCCCGGATCCTCGGGTACGGCCCTGGCTGTTATAGCTCCTGGTGATGCTATACATCAAGTTTCTGATGTCCCCAATGGGCCTATACGAAATATCACACTGAGGGTGGTTAAGGTAAGAGTTTTGTCCTTTTTGTATGCCTTTTATGGTCATGTTACTTCCCTCGTGAAAACCTTACTATATTGCCGATAAAGGTGTAGCATTTATTTATAATCCAGAAAAAACTTGTCATAACTTATGTCAAAAGTATAAATATGAAGGGCCTTAACCTGAGCACTAATCAATTTCAGGACAAAACAAGTGGAGACTGGTGGGTGCATTACGGCTTTAACAAAATTCCAACAAGTGTAGGATACTTTCCGAAGTCGCTGTTCAGCTACTTAGCACAAAAGGCAAACCGAATGGCTTTTGGTGCATTTGTTATATCTAAAAAAGCAATTCCAACTCCTCCAATGGGCAGTGGTGCCTTCCCAAATGGTGGCAAGGGTCGTGCCGCATCATTCACCGATCTTCGATTCATTGATCAGAATGGGAATAGCAGACCAATCACAGCAAACGTGACCATGTCAGTAACAGATGCCAAATGCCACTCTATTACTGCTATTAAAAATGCTAAATGCTTTTATGGTTGGCCTGGAGGTTGTGTGAAATAAGATGTCGTACTTTGAGCTTGGTCTCATTGTCGTTTTAGTAGCCAAATAAAATCACTATGAATTGAATATTCTCTTGTTTGCATTAAGCTACACTTTGAATCCTTGCTTGCAACAAACATGCATCACTCGCGCTTAGCTTGACCCAACTATCGTGCGTGCTATATGAATCCTTGTATGTTTTCATGTGAGGCAATATAATCCTCCTTGGCAATTCCGTATGTTCTCTGCTCGTCTGAATGTGCAATCTCCAACATCATTTGGAGCTTTACCTTCAGTACGGCAGGCCAGTCTTTTGTCTCCTTGGTAACTGGTGTGTTATTTGCTTCCTAGTGGTGCTAATCCAGAGACATGGTCCCATCAAGAAAGAAGAAATACCTTCAATAGCACCTTCATGTTGATCTACCTGGAAAGAAAGAAACACTGTAGTATACTAGTATCTAGTTTGGTTCAGGGAATTTTTTCCCCTGTCTGTTTCTCGGCTTTCTGCGTCTGTGTTTCTCTCCTCTTCTGTTAATTGATCTTATATGCGGTTCTCTTAGAATTGTTGTTGTTACAAATATTTCCCTCTTAAATCATAATCGCTTAGTTACCTGCACAGGCTCATTTTTTTACGACGGTAAAACTGAACCACTTCCCAGACCTCTCTCTCTCAAAAAAAAAAAAACACTTCTCGCTAACTGAGTCGCGTGTCCTAAGGGGCTGCTATTCCTGAAGAAAATTCGGTAGCCGCTGGTTAAATGGGCATTTTACCGCTTGCAGCCTATTCAATCTCACGAAGCCCGCGACCACGCCCCGGCGGCCCCGCCACTGTAGGCGCAAGCCATGCACGGCGTCCCTCTCTCGACGTCGACTTTGAGCCGTGGCATCCCTCTACTGTCTCACCTTAACCGTTGGCGCCCACAGTGACACATCAGCTTGCCGGTGGCAAATCAACCAGAACCGGCATCCGCAAGCGCGCGCTGCCGTCCAAGACGTGGACGTGCTTCCGCACTCTACTGAAGTGCCCATGCCTTTCCTAGAAGGTACTGCTCGTCCCGCACTTTTAGGCGAGAGTCGCCCATGCTGGTCTGCGGGAATCGACGGCGGGTGTGCCACCACCTGAAGGTGCTCCAGGCCCTCACGCTGACCTTGATCAAATCAAGTAAGCGCTCACAAGTCTGGGCCCTTGGAAGCAAGGGGAAAATGATTTCTTGCTAGATATTGAATCAGTGAGAGCAACTCCAACGGGTCGACTCAAATGGACGGCGATTTCGTCCGTTTTTGTCCGTTTGAGTCGGTTAGACAGACACGGATGCCCGTTTCAGCATTTAGGTCGGCGCGTGCGCCCAACGCTGGCCGATGCCCATTTTGACGGTGCCAAAAAAATGAACGCATGCATATTAAAAAAAAAAACAACATTAATTAAACATTAAAGCCGGCCACGAAGGCCGGTGAGAGTCCATGCGTCCACACATTTGCATTTTAAAAAAACAACCTAAACTACGAGGCGGCGCGCTGCCCTAGGCGTCATCGTCGTCCTCGGGGTCCGTGAGGTCGATGAGCGTCGGCGCCGGCCCGGCCCAGACGAACGCCGTGTTCCAGCGCGCCGCCATGTCAGGCTGTGCCGGTGCAGACAATGCCGGGGCGAGGGGGGTGTGCGGCCGCCTGTGCAGCCGCGCCCTGGCGCGCCTCCTCCTCGGCCTCGCGCTGCTCCTCCTCGAGGTCGCGCTCGAGCATTTCCTCGTACTCGCCGCAACAGCGCTCCTTTGCCAGCCGGCGCTGGCGCCACATCTCGAGGTACGCCTGCTCCTGCGCCGGCGTCGCCCCCAGCCAAACCGGTGGCGCGGACACCCACTCGCGCACCACTTCATTTCAGGAGAAGCGCGCGATGGGCTCGGGCTCGGGCTCCGGCTGCGGCTGCAGCTCCGGCTTGATGGGGGACGGTGGGGCCACCGGCGGCACCACGCGGTCGCCCGCCACGAAGAGGGCAAGGGCCTGCGCCATTGCCGCCTCGTAGCGGGCCTCCTCTTCCGCCTCCGCTCTACGCCACTCGTCCTCCTAGCTCTCCCGGTAGACGGCCGCAAGGGCCGCCTGGTCCTCCTCGCGGACGACAAGCGGCGTTGGCCTCCGGTCGACCTCGCGCACGCCCCATCGCCTCGCTTCCTCGTGCTCCAAGGCGAACCACCTCGCCTAGTTGGGCGAGTCGGTTGCGTAGGCCTTGTCGAGGCGCTGCTCCGGCGTCAGCAGCGCCCGCCGGCGCCGCACCTCCTCCGTGTGAGCACGAGCCGTCCGCGGCGTCGCCGGCACTGTGATCCTATCTGGATCCAGATGCCAGTCGTGCGGCAGCGTCACGTCCGGATACGACAGAGGTTGGCGGTTCTGCCAGTGCCACTCCGCCTGGTGCACTGGCACGCTCATGCGCTGCCTCTGCCGGTGAGGCGCCGGCGGAGGTGGGAGGAACTCGGAGGGGAAAGGGGTGGCGGGGGACTTGCCCTTGGCCTTACTGCCGCTGGCGCCGGAGAAGAGGCCCATCTCGCTGTGGTTGTGGTGGCTAGGATTTGCCGGCGACGAGGGAGCAAAAGTGGGCAGATGTGGACGGCGAGTATGGATGAGGACGGCCCCGCTGCACGGTCGGCTTAAAAAAGGACGATCACCGTCGCTGACACGTGGGCCCGTCGTCATAAATTAAGCTGACCGCGTGGGCAGCGAGTAGTTGGACGGCTGTCATGTGGGAACGTGGCTGATAGCGAGAAGGCGCGCGAAGCGTCCGTTCGGCATCCGCGCCGACGCATTTAGGGCGCAAATGTGGGCCGCAAATACGTCGGCGCGGACACAGACGTGATTTGAATTTGGGTCGACGCGTTGGGCCGCCACTTTTGTCCGCGTCGATCCAAACGAACGCAGACGGACAGAATGGATCGGCCCTTTGGAGTTGCTCTGACCATCTAAAATTTCGATTGAATGAGCTGTACTGTTTTAAGTTTCTGTAGACAAGCTGTCTGGTCTAAGTCCATGAAGGCTTCAGATTATTGTTGCTGAATTAATATTACTAATTTATTCTCTATTCATATTGTGTATATTTGGAATTAAAGTAGTTCCACAAATAAAAATAGTTTTATATTCATATTTGTCTCATACGTGTATCTAGCATAGTTCTTATTTGTGTCATGGACTGTGCTAACGTCCAGTCGACTGGGCGTTAAGCAACAGATCCGCATGATCCTCTTCTTCCGTCCCGCGCGCCTCTGATTTCCCCCCATTTCTTTTTTATTCTCTGGCGTGGTAGAAAAAACGTGATAAAAATATTGAGGGAGGCAGGAGTCGAACTCACTACATCTTGATCCATCATCACTTGTCATATCCACCTGTTCTGGTTTCAACTTTTGACTACAAAGAAGATCGATAGCTATTTATACCGGTACATATGCGACTAGAAAAACAAGCCATATTCCTTTCTTTATTTTTACCAATTTTCCTTCCCTTTTGTACACAGTAATTTGTGCACCATAGACCTGATAACTCACACACCGCTGTAACATTTTGACCCTAGGTAAAAAAACTGTTGTAATACACCCAGATAGCTTATATGTAAAAGAGTGTGGTAATTATATGTCATGAACCTGATAACTCACTCACAAACACCATGGTAAGTATTGACCTGAAGAAAAAAAATGTTGTTGTAACACATCCCGATAACTGACCTGTAAAAAGAACAAGGTAATTTATACGCTATGAATCAGATAACTCACGCACAAGCACTGTGGTAATGTTTTTGACCACATGGATTTTTTTGTAACACACGCCAATAACTCTCAATAAAGAGCATGGTAATATATACGCCACGACCTTGATAACTCATTCACAAACACTACGGTAACTCTGGGCCTAGAGAAAAAAAGTTGTTTTTTGTGGGAAAAAGTTATCTCCCCCCGTGCCAAAGTTATCTCCTCCCTTGCGCTGACCTTCTCTTTTAAAAACTTGAAGCAAATGGTTTTGTGCGATGTGCGAGTTACCATGCTATTCACACAAAAGCTACTGAGGGGATGTTTCATCAACTCCCTCCCACCCCCTGTGCCAAAGTTATCAGGACCGGGGTCCATAAGTTATCAGGCCTGGATGTGTGAATTATCATGATATTGACACAAAAATCTACCGATGGGGATATTTCATCAACCCCCCCTTCGGTCGCCAAAGTTATCAGGGCATGGGTACATAAGTTATCAGAGCTGCAATGTGTGAATAACCATGCTAATCACAGAAAAGTTATCAGGGGATATTTAATCAACTCCCCTCCCCCCCCCCCCCCCCCCCCCCTCGGTCGCTGAAGTTACCAGGACCTTCGTGCATAAGTTATCAGGTATGCGATGTGTGAGTTACCATGCTATTCATACAAAAAAGTTATCGAGTGTATGTTTATATTAGTTTTTTTTGGGTCAAAAAAGCTACTATGATATTTGTACATAAGCTATCAGGTTTGATGTGTATAATTATCTGGCTCATTACAGAGAATTTACCGAGGTATGACAGATGAGAAAAAGATCGTTGTTCAAATTCTATATGATGAAACATTTATTTCTCTAGAAAAACTTCATCAATACAACAAAGATACAAGTGGAGTACAAAATATGTTGCTCGGTCCTTTTAAAAACTTGGAGCAAATGGTTTTGTCTCCTCGTCAAAGGCGTTGTGGTCTTTCTTTCTCGCTCATTTACTAAGGTAGAAATACTAGTTACTCTGGATTTAAAAACTTGGAGCAAATGGTTTTGTATGGTGAATAAGAACAAAAAATGGTACAGCGCAAGGGAGGAGAAAAAACAGAGATATGTTTGTTAGTGCAGTAGAAAGAAAAGGTCAAATTGTTAAACTGATGTACGTGACAACAATAGCAAAGTGGCTTAGTTGGTCAGCGAGATATCCTACAACTTGAGTGGCCAGAGTTCGAATCCTGGCAACACAGTGAGTATTTATTTTTCTCCGCCGCGGGAAAGAGAACGTCGTGAGCTATCAATGCAAAATCGCGGGAACAAACACATCCACGCGATCAGGATCCGACGAAGCTCGGGTCGTGTGGACCTGTTGCAATCTGCCAGTCGGCAGGATTTTAGCTTCTCCGTTGTGTCATACATACAATGTGACTGGTCTGGTGCGTGTTATAGTGCGGAGTATGCAACTAAGTCGATTCATTATCTTGTGTTTTTAGGTGTGTCTTTACGTCAGTGACATTTGGTACTTGGTATTCAGTTAAGGCATGTTTGGTTGCCCGCATTAGACCCAACGAGGTCCGTGTAGGAAGAAAATGGCATGTTTGGTTGCCTCACTTGCATCTGCTTCTCGGGCCGCCCGGAACTTAAAGCACCCATGTCCTGTCCAAGGGAGAACGGCTGAATCGGCGGTTTTTGGCTAGGAAGGCTCGCTCGAGCCATGCATGCCCCTTGTGTCGGTGTCAAAACCGGCAGATCTCGGGGTAGGGGGTCCTGAGCTGTGGATTCTCGGATCAATGGTAACAGGAACGAAGGAGACGATGTTTTACCCAGGTTCGGGCCCTCTTAATGGAGGTAAAACCCTATGTCCTGCTCTTGTTTATATTGATGGAGTATCAAGTATAGAGTTGATCTACCTCGAGATCATATGTTGCGGTCTAAAACCTGAGGGTATGATGAATAATGTCATAATCATCTAGCGACTAGCCTGACCTCGGCTTATATAATGTACCGGAGGCCTAGGATAACAAGAGTCCTAATCAAATACGTTGGTGGAGAGGAGTCCTTGTCTTGATCATCAAGTCCTGTGGAATCTTCCTCGTGTGCGGCATGGGCTGCCCGAAGTGGCCCATGAGTGAACCGCCATGGGGGTCCTCGGCCCGATCCACCTGGTCGGGAGACGACGTGGTGAGTACCCCCTAGTCCAGGACACCATCAGTAGCCCCCTGAACCGGTCTTCAAGTTGGGGACGCTCCTCGATTCTTCCGAACTGTTCTTGATCTTTGGTCGTCGGTCTTGAAAACTGGTTCAACAAATCTTCTTATCTTCGATCTTGAGGATCGCCAAGTAAATCCAAAGAGTTTACACATCGGGTATCCTGAGGAGCCCCTTTAAGTTATCGACCGTTATCAATGCCTTATTATTTTTACGCCCACCTCGGGTTTTAAGTGTTTCCCGTGCGGCGGTGTCCTCTCGCGTCTGAGCTCCAACGCCAGACTGCATTCGAGGTATCTTTTGCAGCCGAGCACCAACGTCGAACCGCTTCCGAGCTTCAACGCCGGAATGTATCCAAGCTCCAATGCTGGACTATATCCGAGGTGTCATAGATTACCTTCGTCTTGAAAAAGTTTTAGCCAAGCTTAATGCCGGAAATGCCCAGCCACTTGCATCCGAGCTATATGCCGAACTGCTTCCGAGGTGGCTCGGCACCTCGGTCATGGGCTGATTGTTTGTGGATTTTATTTCCGATGCGTATAAATTTATTTGTTGACGAGATGTATGGCCAGTAGCCCTCAAGGTGTTTGTCGGCCTAAAATCCGAGATGCACCTGAAGGAAAATACGAAACCGTTGATCCTAGTAGCTTCTGAGACTCAAGTCGTGAAATCGGCTTGAGGATCAACTCCTAGCTCGACAACATACATAGGAATAGAAACATAGTGTAATATATTAGAGGTAATAGTGATCGGTGGACATGCCCTTGAGAGAGAGTTTTGATAAGTTGCCGTAATATATTAGCTTGATGACGGATAAGTCCCAGATGGTACTTATTGTTGTCCGAAGACGTGTTTGCCCATAGTTTGGTCCAGCCGAACACTGAGTACTTTGAATTTTCTGCATTGAATAGGCAATGCAGTAGCCCCCGAGACACTGGTCGGGTGGCAACACCAGATTAGGGGGTCGATACGCCCTTTTTAATATTAGTGAATGATAAGCCCGAAACCCAGTAGCCCCCGAGCCTTAATGTGGGTACGGGTGGCTGAATTAAGGATTGATATCCAGAGTAAAATCACAAATTATGTGTAATGATTCTATGTATCCAAGTACTTTACATCATTAATGCTCGAACCCGCATTGTACAAAACTTTGTTGACCTACCATTGGCTTCAAACTCCTCGGCCAGAATTCGGGGAGTGTTTGTCCTACTTTATAAATCCGTTATAAGGGCAAAGATTTATGCGAAACAAGGCAATCCGGCCATACGGTTTTATAAACAAAGGTACGCAGAGAGATATGAAACATCTTACAAAGAAAATAATCCCACTATCGGTTCCTTTCTTTGGGTTGTCATGCTGATCATGATCATGAAACCTCACCTCCAATCAATGTGGGAGGAAAATATTGAAGATTTAGTCTGGGAAAGTTCCTGAACTCTATGGTATTAATGAACCAAAATTTTCACTTCCGTCGTTGCCGACCAATTATATCCTTTAAGAGCGCTAGCTTTCGGCTTCACCCAGTCTGAGGTACTAACTCGGATGACCCGGTAGTAACGATCACAGAGGTGCTTGATAACCCACAAGTATAGGGGATCAATTGTAGTCTCTTTCGATAAGTAAGAGTGTCGAACCCAATGAGGAGCTAAAGGTAGAACAAATATTCCCTCAAGTTCTATCGACCACCGATACAACTCTACGCACGCTTAACGTTTGCTTTACCTAGAACAAGTATGAAACTAGAAGTACTTTGTAGGTGTTTTTGGATAGGTTTGCAAGAATATATAGAGCATGTAAATAAAAAGTAGGGGCTGCTTAGATAAAGACACAACTAAGTTAGTTTTAGTAAAGAGCTTTTTGTTACAAGAAAGTTATTTATCCCTAGGCAATCGATAACTAGACCGATAATTATTATTGCAATTTTATTTGAGGGAGAGGCATAAGCTAACATACTTTCTCTACTTGGATTATAAGCACTTATGATTGGAACTCTAGCAAACATCCGCAAATACTAAATATCATTAAGGTAAAACCCAACCATAGCATTAAAGTATCAAGTCCTCTTTATCCCATACGCAAACAACCTACTTACTCGGGTCTGTGCTTTTGTCACTCACGCCACCCACCATAAGCAAATCATGAACATATTGCAAACCCTACAACGGGAATCCCTCACGCTTGCGCGACACAGAGAGCACCATAGGACAGCACCAATAACAAAACATGCAACTCAAACCAATCACGATCATCAAATAACCCATAGGACAAAACGGATCTACTCAAACATCATAGGATAGCGATACATCATTGGGAAATAATATATAGCATTGAGAATCATGTTTAAGTAGAGATTACAGCGGGTAAAAGAGGGATTACACCGCTGCATAGATGGGGGAGGAGTTGGTGATGATGGTGGTGAAGTTGTTGGTGAAGATTGCGGTGATGATGATGGCCCCCGGTGGCACTCCGGCACCACCGGAAGCGAGGGGGAGAGAGCCCCCCTTCTTCTTCCTTGACCTTCCCCCTAGATGGGAGAAGGGTTTCCCCTCTGGTCCATGGCCTCCATGGCGGCGGAGGGGCGAGAGCCCCTCTGAGATTGGATCTGTCTCTCTGTCTCTCTCTGTTTCTGCGTTCCCCCTGGCTGCCCTTTCACCGTTTCGTATATATATGGAGATCTGTAACTCCAATTGGACTGAAATCTTTGCCGTGATTTTTTTCCTAAAAATTAGCTTTCTTGCGGCCGAAGAAGGGCATCGACCGCCTTACGGGGGCACGAGGGTCAGGGGCGCGCCCAGGGGGTGGGGCGCGTCCCCCTGCCTGGTGCCTCCCTCGGGCACTGTCTCACGTGGATTTTTCTTCCCATGTTCTCCGAATATTCCGAAAATAATCTCCGTCCGTTTTTATCCCGTTTGGACTCCGTTTGATATGGATTTTCTGCGAAACATAAAACATGCAACAAACAGGAACTGGCATTGGGCACTGGATCAATATGTTAGTCCCCAAAAATAGTATAAAAAGTTGTCAAAAGTATATGAAAGTTGTAGAATATTGGCATGGAACAATCAAAAATTATAGATATGACAGAGACGTATTAGCATCCCCAAGCTTAGTTCCTGCTCGTCCTCGAGTAGGTAAATGATAAAAAAGATAATTTTTGATGTGGAATGCTACCTAGCATAATCTTGATCACATATCTAATCATGGCATGAATATTAAGATACGGGTGATTCAAAGCAATAGTCTATCATTTGACATAAAAACAATAATACTTCAAGCCTACTAATAAAGCAATCATGTCTTTTCAAAATAACTTGGTCAAAGAAAGTTATCCCTACAAAATCATACAGCCTGGCTATGCTCCATCTTCACCACACAAAATATTCACATCATGCACAACCCCGATGACAAGCCAAGCAATTGTTTCATACTTTTGACGTTCTCAAATCTTTTCAACTTTCACGCAATACATGAGGGTGAGCCATGGACACATCACTATAGGTGGAATAGAATGATGGTTGTGGAGAAGACAAAAGGAGAAGATAGTCTCACATCAACTAGGCGTATCAACGGGCTATGGAGATGCTCGTCAATAGATATCAATGTGAGTGAGTAGGGATTGTCATGCAACGGATGCACTACGAGCTATAAGTGTATGAAAGCTCAAACTGAAAACTAAGTAGGTGTGCATCCAACTTACTTGCTCATGAAGACCTCAGGCATTTGAGGAAGCCCATCATCGGAATATACAGGCCAAATTCTATAATGAAAATTCTCACTAGTATATGAAAGTGATAACTCAAGAGACTCTCTATATGAAGAACATGGTGCTACTGTGAAGCACAAGTGTGGTAAAGGATAGTAACATTGCCCCTTCTCTCTTTTTCTCTCATTTTTTTTATTTTTTTGGCCTTTCTCTCTTTTTTCTTTTTTCTTTTTTTTATATTTTTTGTCCGGAGTCTCATCTCGACTTGTGGGGGAATCATAGTCTCCATCATCCTTTCCTCACTGGGGCAATGCTCTAATAATGATGATCATCACACTTTTATTTACTTACAACTCAATATTACAACTCGATATCTAGAACAAAGATATGACTTTATATGAATGCCTCCGGCGATGTACCAGGATGTGCAGTGAACTAGCGTAGCAATGGCATCAAAAAACAGACAAGCCATGAAAACATCATGCTAGCTATCTTACGATCATGCAAAGCAATATGACAATGAATGCTCAAATCATGTATATGATGATGATGGAAGTTGCATGGCAATATATCTCGGAATGACTATGGAAATGCCATAATAGGTAGGTATGGTGGCTGTTTTGAGGAAGATATAAGGAGGCTTATGTGTTACAGAGCATACCATATCACGAGGTTTGGATGCACCGGCAAAGTTTGCTCCAACTCTCGAGCTGAGAAAGGGCAATGCATGGTACCGAAGAGGCTAGCAATGACGGGAGGGTGAGAGTGCGTATAATCCATGGACTTAACATTAGTCATAAAGAACTCACATACTTATTGCAAAATTATATTAGCTATCGAAACAAAGTACTACGCGCATGCTCCTAGGGGGATAGATTGGTAGGAAAAGACCATCGCTTGTCCCCGGCCACCACTTATAAGGAAGACAATCAATAAATAAATCATGTTTCGACTTCTTCACATAATGGTTCACCATACGTGCATGCTACGGGAATCACAAATCTCAACACAAGTATTTCTACAATCCACAACTACCCACTAACATGACTATAATATTACCATCTTTATATTGCAAAACTATTGCAAGGAATCAAACATATCATATTCAGTGGTCTACAAGTTTTATGCAGGATTTTATGACTAACTATGTGAATGACCAATTCCTGTCATCTCTCTAAATAGATACTAGCTTAACCCGCGCGGCGGCACGCCACGCCAATCTGTACGTCGTGATAGAATCATGACACAAAACATAACTAAAATGTTGAAATCTTAGTAGATAAAATAATTCATTGTCATGGCTCCTCACATTGCAAGTTCGCCATGATATGGAATCATTCCAGTTCTACTAACCTACATCGAACATATAGTTTATCGGACACCAAATCAAAAACTACACATATGGATTCTTACTTTTCTCGACCAAACTCTTATTTCTTTTATGGGTTTTTTAGAATTTTCCAGCCTAAAATTGATTAATGGTATTGACGCACCTAATTGGTTAGGATCTGGCGGGGTATGTGATCGGTGTGTAAATAGTTGTTTGCTTTTTGATTCGATTGCGTTCTGTCGGGCGGTGGCGGGGAATTAGTTTCTGGATTTTTCTTAGATACACGCATGCAATGGCTGGAGGAGATCATGTATGATGTGACCATGTGCATGAAACAGCTGTTCCCCGGTTTTTCTCGAGGATTGGTTGGTGTAGATGGTTTAAGATTTTTTTTTTGTGTACGGTGCTAGTGCTTGCCCCTTGAAGTAAGAGGTTGTATTTTTTTCCTGTTTGGATTGATTTTCTTGATGGCACTTAATCTGGTTTTAACGTCCGACGTGCTGTGATTGCGTAGGTAGGTACACTGCCTACGGTTCTCGACGACGCTGCTTAACGTGTTTATGTGACATACCCAAAAAATCCACGGAAGCCAGGGGCGAAACCTGCATAGTGCTCACACATCAACTCTTACGTGTGTGCGTGTCATGCGTATTAGACCTGGCTAAATTGATCGGTGTGACATTGTGTAGCCTATGTACGTGTGTGTTTGTTTCCAGCAAAAGAAGAATCAGTCGTAAAAGCAAAAAACCTAACACACAAAGGCAAATAAATCTGAAATTCAGTTAACACAGAAATGCAAAAAACTTCTGAAATTCAGAAAAAGTTAGACCTTTTTATGCCCACTGTCTCATTGCCTTTGCTGCACGTCGCCTTTCTGTCCACTACTCCACTTAGCTACCCGCTAGCACTGGCTGGGCTAGGCACTCAAGCACCTAGCTTTAGGCAGTGTGGATGCCAGCGACTGACTACGAACATGGCCGACGGGCGGACTGGCCATACGGCCGGAGGCAGACTTGGTACGAGAGTACTGCTGGGCACACTGGCGGACAGAGTGGTGTTAGACTTTTAATCCCGTAGGATATACTAAACAGATCGTAAGCCTAACAATTAGATCACCTAGTAGCACAGATCAGAGAGATGGATTAGGTTCTTACCCCCAATGGAAGCAGCCATTGGTGTCGACGGTGCGAAGTCCCGTGCCTGCTCGATGCAGACTTGATGCAGGCTCGGTGAAGTTGCTCGTTGCAGGTAGCGGCGTCCCTCCGGGCGCCACCGACACTGCCCTGGGACAGGGGCAGAGCTTGGAGATGATCTTCCCGTCGTGCAGCGCTCCCCCAGATCGGTTAGGGTTTAGGGATGTGGGGAGCAGGAGTAAACCGTACGAGAACTAGTCTAGCGTAGGTGCCGGCTGCTCCCCCATCTTTTTATGTGCGCTGGCGACAGGGGACCAAAACCATAGTTGGTTAGGGTGCCCCCGATTAGGGCGCGTAAGTTGAGATCGAGGGGTACGAACGTTGGTTCGTGGCCTCCCTGTTTCTCTCTTTAACGTAACTTTATTTCTGGTCTTTTATTTTCGTTTTGGTCCATTGGGCCTCTAGATCAATACCAACATTCTCCCCCTTGATCGTTAGGCTCAATGACTTTTGTCCATTCTCCATAGGAATAATATACCAGAGTAAGGTGTTACAACAGCCGATGAAAAGTCATTGAACCTCAATATTCATAGCACACATCCTATTTCGAAAAGGAAACATTTTACTTATTGGGAGTGGTTTATATTAGCGGTCCCATAATTCCAGAATCAAGAGGCTTCCAATAATCCCATGCCGGCTACATGCTCACGAAATATATTGGGTGGTAAGCCTTTAGTAAGCGGATCCGCAAGCATACGTGTTGTACTGATATGCTTAACATTAATAGTTTGATCCTGGATTCTATATTGAACAACATGGTACTTTAGGTCAATGTGCCTGGCAGCAGCACTTGACTTGTTGTTATTCGCATAGAAAACTGCGGGTTCATTATCGTAGTACAATGTCAGTGGTTTGGAAATGCTGTCAACCACTTTAAGTCCGGGAATGAAATTCTTTAGGAATACAGCCTGCCCGGTGGCCTCAAAACATGCTAGATATTCTGCCATCATCGTAGATGAGGCAACTATCTTTTGCTTGGAGCTTTTCCACGATATGGCTCCTCCAGCGAGTGTGAATATATAACCTGACGTGGATTTCATACTATCCACACACCCGGCAAGATCAGAGTCTGAATAACCAATAACTTCCAGGTTATCGGACTTTCTATATGTAAGCATGAAATTTTTAGTACCTTGCATATAACGCAAGACTTTGTTTGCGGCCTTCCAGTGGTCCGGTCCTGGATTAGATTGAAATCTGCCAAGCATCCCTGTTACAAAAGCTAAGTCAGGGCGTGTACATACTTGAGCATACATGATGCTTCCGACAGCTGAAGCATAAGGAACCGACTTCATTTGATCAGTTTCATTTTGGTTCCTCGGACATTGGAATGTCCCAAACTTATCGCCCTTAACTATGGGGGCAGGTGAGGAAGAGCACTTATGCATATTGAATTTCTTTAGTACTCTCTCAAAGTATGCCCTTTGCGATAGTCCTAATGTTCCTTTGGACCTATCTCGATGAATCTCGATGCCAAGGACATACGAGGCTTCACCGGGATCCTTCATATCAAATTTTGATGACAGAAATCTCTTGGTCTCATGCAGCATATATTTATTGCTGCAAGCCAATAGAATATCATCCACATATAGGACTAAAAATGTGAACCTACTGCCTTTAAATTTAACATATATGCAGTTGTCCACTTCATTCTCTTTAAAACCAAAAGTTCTAATAATCTCGTCAAACTTTAGGTACCACTGCCTTGAAGCTTGCCTCAAGCCATATATGGATTTCTTTAAACGACATGCCATGTGTTCTTTTCCTTTCACGACAAAACCTTCAGGTTGAGTCATGTAAGCTTCTTCTTTTAAGTCACCATTCAGAAATGCCGTCTTGACATCCATTTGATGCAGCTCCAAATCATAATGAGCTACAAGTGCTATGACAATTCTGAAATAATCTTTGGATGACACAGGCGAGAAGGTCTCCTTATAATCGATTCCTTCTCTTTGTGTAAAACCTTTTGCTACAAGTCTCGCTTTGAACCTTTCGACGTTCCCTTTGGAATCATATTTGGTTTTGTAGACCCACTTGCAGCCTACCCTTTTGGCTCCATCAGGAACTTCTACTAAGTCCCAAACATCATTCGAGCTCATAGATTTCAATTCGTCTTCCATGGCTACCAACCATTTGGAAAAGTCTTCACTTTTAGTGGCTTCTTTATATGAGGTCGGATCTTGTGCCTTCCCTATGTCATTTTCATGCTCACACATGAAAGTGACATAATCGCTAGAGATGGCCTTTTTCTTTTCCCGTTGTGATCTTCTCGTAGGCTCATTAGTATGTGCATTTTCTCTTGCCCGAGAAGGTTGAGGATTAACATTGGGTTGAGGATCATCATTTGGCTGAGGATCCTCATCATGCTGAGGATATTCATTATGCTGAGGCTCCTCGTCGGATTGAGGATCCACTTCAGGTTCAGGATCACCAGTAGGTGTCTCGTGCATATTAGGCATAGGGATAAAGTTCTGTTGGATAGTCGGGGATGGAACGTACACCCGCTTCTCCTCAAGATCAATCGCCCTAACCTCAATGACTTCATTATCCTCAAAAAACACCGCTTGCCTGGTTTCCACAAACTTGGTGGTATGACCTGGGCAATAAAAGCGAGATCCTTTTTCTCTATGAGGATACCCAATGAAAAAACAACTAACTGTCTTTGGGTCCAATTTCTTAATATGTGGATTAAATACTTTAGCTTCAGCCGGGCAGCCCCACACTCGTAAGTAATTCAAGCTCGGTTTCTTTCCCGCCCACATCTCGTAAGGTGTGCTCGGTGCTGACTTAGTTGGAGCAAGATTTAGGATGTGTGCAGCTGTTTTCAATGCCTCCATCCAAAGGCTTACTGGTAAGTTCGCATGACTAAGCATGCTACGTACCATATCCATAAGAGTGCGGTTACGACGCTCAGCTACGCCATTTTGCTGAGGTTCACCAGGCATTGAATATTGGGCAATTATTCCATTTTCAGCAAGATATTTTGCGAACGGTCCTGGAATTTGCCCATAAGGAGCATGCCTGCCATAATATTCTCCCCCGCGGTCAGACCGTACTACTTTGATCTTTAGGTTGAGTTGATTTTCAACCTTGGCTTTATAAATCTTAAATTTGTCCAAAGCTTCGGACCGATCACGTATGGGGTAAATGTAGCCATAGCGAGAGAAATCATCTGTGAAGGTAATGAAAGAATCAAAACCATCCATAGACTCTACGTTAAAAGATCTGCATATGTCAGTATGAATAAGTTCAAGGACCGATGTGGCTCTTACTGCTCCTTTCTTAATTGTTTTCACATATTTTCCCTTAATACAGTCAATACAATTGCCCGCATCAGAGAAATCTAGCGGATGAAGTATTTCTTCTTTAATCAATTGTTCCATTCTCCCCCTCGAAATGTGGCCCAAGCGACGATGCCACAATTTCGAAGAAGGATTGATACTTCTCCCATTCTTTTTATGATTGCGTTCATTCATATTCATTTCACAGAGATTCACACACATAGGATAACCGGAAAGATTTAACATATAAAGTTTGCCTCATCGGACGGCGAGACCAACATCCTTATTACAATACTTTAAAAAACATTGTTTCTCCCCAAAGGTACCATGAAATCCAAAATCATCTAAACATGAAACTGAAATCAAATTCCTACTCAAAGTAGGCACATAAAGAACGTCCTTGAGCTGAAGTAGGAAACCGGTGTGCAACTTCAAGGTGAGGGAGCCCACAGCTTCAACTTCAGCCTCCTTCCCATTCGCGACATTAAGTCTTCTTGTTCCCTTTAGGGTGTGGCTTATATGGAATCCCTGCAAAGAATTCGCGACATGAACAGTCGCACCTGAGTCAATCCACCATGTAGATTCAGAAAAATCAACATATAGAGATTCATCTACAAGAGTGATCTCATCCTTACCCTTTTTATTCAGCCACTTAAGAAAACCTGGACAGTCCACCGTGAAATGATTTGGCTGCTTGCAAAAATTGCAAAGTCTTTCTCCAGCGGCATTTGTAAGATTAACTGAAGTAGCCGCTGAAGGTGCGGGACGTGAACAACTTGCCTCGTTGCATTGCTTAGGCTTTGGAGGATTCTTTTTGGAATACTGCTTTTTGTTGGGCACATTATTGTTATGAGCATGGTTTTCATGCTTCCTCTTTGCAGAGTTAACATGGAGAGCTTGATCTTTCTGCTCACTCTTCATTCTCTCTTCCTCCTGAACGCAATGTGCAATGAGTTCAGATAGTTTCCATTTGGTTTCAAGAGAGTTATAGTTTATCTTGAATGGATTGAATTGTGAGGGTAGTGACCTAAAAACTAGGAGCACCAGAAGCTCTTCGTTCAAGTCACACTTCATGGTTTTAAGCTTTGTCGCGGCATTGCTCATACTTAAGATGTGCTCCCTCACATTTCCAGGCCCGTCATATTTTGCAAGCAGCTTGTGCAAAAGCTCATCTGCATACACTTTCTCTGAGCCCTTAAATTGTTCTTCCACCGATTTCAAATATTCGGTGGCACTTTCATTGCCAGGAATAGCCCCTTTAATCTCAGTCGAGATGGAGAAGTTCATAATTAGGAGCGCCATTTTGTTTGACCTCTCCCACTTCTCAACTTTAGTATCATAATCTTTCTTAAGCTCAGCATACCCAGTGGCACCCTTTGCAGGTTCCACTGGTTTACTTTCCCTCAGTGCGAGGTCAACCTCATGCCATCCGAGGTGCAAAAGCAACGAGTCCTTCCACGATTGGAAGTTATTCCCAGTAAGTGGCTCGATCTCGAGGCCACGAGAACCGGAAGCTGTCATGATTTCGAAATATCATAAGTAAAGGAAAAGAACATCATAATTAAATTAAATTGCACAAAAATTAACCTACGTTGGTTCGATCAATTTTCATGCAA
The DNA here is from genome assembly GCF_003073215.2 of Triticum urartu. Lineage (NCBI taxonomy): Eukaryota > Viridiplantae > Streptophyta > Magnoliopsida > Poales > Poaceae > Triticum > Triticum urartu. The sequence continues at coordinate 625,379,835 of NC_053026.1, forward strand.
AAATCAACTCCAAATTATATCACCGTTGGGCAGAAAATAATAAGGAATTAATGGAGTGATTCAAAAATGTAAAACAACGTTGGTCTGTATTACAAAAATGATCACATTAATCTCATGTGTAATATCAATTTTCCAACATTAATAATTCACCATTTATTGATATTACCATGGGATGAACATAAATGTGCCATAAAATGACACAAACATTAATTCATAAAAGTTTTCTAAATAAAATTTCTCGTTGGTTCCATTTCATTCAGAAAACTAAACCATAATTTTCAGAATCATTTTTCTGGCAATTTTCTATTTATAACATTGCAAGAACATTTTGGGAATAATCATAATACGGAAATACACTGAATAAATAGAAAACGCACAGAAACTTCAATTTTAGCCCAAAACCCCACGGCAATCCATTATGCAGTCGGCCTAGCAGCGAATAAGCTCATAATAATTAAAAAACTGTCCGTGCTAGGCCAAGACAACTTGGGCCAAGGCCCGGCTGCGAATACAGCCCGTTAAGCGGCCGAAGGCCTGCCCTGAGCTGCCCGTCGTTCTCAGCCGTCCGATCGATCTGACGGCTGTGATCATTCCGCTCAGAACAAAATTGGCAGGGTCAAACCCCAGTCCTCATTTCCCCATCTCCTCCCGATTTTTTCGCTCCAGAGAGTGAGAGAGCGACCACGCGATGGCGCCGGTGAGACGCGCTCGTACAAGAGGACACGGCGGCACGAGGCCCGCCGGACGTGGCGACGCGAGGTTCGCCGGACATGGCGACGCGGCAGCTTCGCTCGCCGAAGCAGCATGCAAAAGGACTTCGTCCCGCGCGCTCCTCCGTCGAGCGTAGCTCTGGTGACGCGACGGCGCAATGGTGCCAGCGGCTGCCGGTGCAAGCCTTTTGGCGGCGACGGCGACGTGCTGAGCGCAGGGTGCCCTGCCACGCGCGCGTCCATGGGTGCAGCCATCGATGGCTGTTGCAGGCACTGCTTTCCGCGCGCCGTCCGGGAGACGACGGCGTCGCCGGCGTCGGGATCCAGAAGGGGAGCACTGGCGCGGCGTCATGAGGTAAGCCCCAACCCATTTTGCCTCTTAATTTCAACATTTTGCCTCTGTTTTCAGGATTTCACAAATGGGAAAAAACTAGGGTTCCAAAATTGGGGAATTTCTAGAGTTAGGGTTCGGCTGACTTTAACTTCCCAATTCATCAAGTTCTAAATGCTAACAGGAACTAAAACCAGTGCTTGTTGACAAAACTTGAAGCGGAAACGTGGCATAATAAATTAAGAGAACATGATTGATCATAACCATTTGTTAATTAGCACAAATCCGTAGCAAATTAGACTTTAGCCGAAACCACTTAACCCTAGATATGGACATTCACTTTAATCAGAGGAGATTGACTATAACCTTCAATCTTTAACCTTTAACAGTGATCATCTGGGCTTAATTTGAGCACTTTAACATAACCAAAAGATCAATAGGGATCTAATCTAGGCTTAACCTTGCTCAAGATACCATTGTTAGACTTTTAATCCGTAGGATATACTAAACAGATCGTAAGCCTAACAATTAGATCACCTAGTAGCACAGATCAGAGAGATGGATTAGGTTCTTACCACCAATGGAAGCAGCCATTGGTGTCGATGGTGCGAAGTCCCGTGCCTGCTCGATGCAGGCTTGATGCAGGCTCGGTGAAGTTGCTCGTTGCAGGTAGCGGCGTCCCTCCGGGCGCCACCGGCACTGCCCTGGGACAGGGGCAGAGCTTGGAGATGATCTTCCCGTCGTGCAGCGCTCTCCCAGACCGGTTAGGGTTTAGGGATGTGGGGAGCAGGAGTAAACCGTACGAGAACTAGTCTAGCGTAGGTGGCGGCTGCTCCCCCATATTTTTATGTGCACTGGCGACAGGGGACCAAAACCATAGTTGGTTAGGGTGCCCCCGATCAGGGTGCATAAGTTGAGATCGAAGGGTACGAACGTTGGTTCGTGGCCTCCCTGTTTCTCTCTTTAACGTAACTTTATTTCTGATCTTTTATTTTCGTTTTGGCCCATTGAGTCTCTAGATCAATACCAACAAGTGGCTACATGGCCGGTGACTGACTGCCCACACGGCCGACGGGTGGACTGGACACAGTGTACGGGGTCCTCTACCGGTGCATCCCACATGATCACATGTCTGGCCGGCATACGACGACACCAAAACGGCGAAGAGCTCCGTGTAGGCGAGCCAGACTGATCCTTGTGGTCATCCATCGTTGGGCTTATGCAATGGTACTCACTTAATTCTCACTCGGCTAGGTGAGAGGGTGCTAGAAGGAGAAATTATCACTAGTTCTAACAAGGGTCAACGTGTGTGTATTCCATGGATTGTTCTCAATTCAATAGGTTGTAAATGGCCTTTTACATTGCGGAGGTGCCAATTTCCAGTCCGCTTAGGCCTTGTACAATGGGAGGTGCTTAGGAGAGGTGCTTAGAGAAATAAATCAGGATTTTCTTAAGCACCGGTGCTTATTTGTACAGGATAGATGCTTAACTAAGCGTCTCTCCTATAAAAATAGGCACCGGTGCATCAAAAAAAATCCGGTTTATTTTTCTAAGCACTTCCCTAAGCATCTCCCATTGTACAAGGCCTTATGCACTTGGAACGGGCATACCTGGCGTCGAGTGGAGGAGCTACGCCCCGCTTGCTTCTAGTGGTGGTGGTGCCCCGCCTTCTTGGAGATGCCGCCGCTGGGCTTGCTTGCCAACCCATAGGTACGGGCCTTCTGCTGCCGGAAGGACTTGACGTAAACGTTCATCGTGTCTCTCTCTTCAGCGAAGAGGCTGCAGCCGTCGTGAGCTCGCCGTCTTGTAGTTCAAGAAGGGGCTGAGTGCCTCATCGCGTCGCTGCCGGCGGTAGCTTACCTGAGGCGACAGTACTCCATAGTTCAGCATGGTGATGACGCGGGTCGGACATGAGAAGTCCCAACGGCCTGGGCAGGCGCTGTTAGACAATGTTTATACGTAGCTTTTGTGTATACCACATATCTTGTATTTGTACCTTGTGTACCTCTATATATATGAGATAGCCACACCCGTATTCGGTGTTGTGCAGTTTCCCTAAACATAACACTTAATATGGTATCAGCTTAGGGTTTCGGTCGTTGCTTCCGCTGCCGCCACGATCATATCATGGCCTCGATGCCGGCCGCTGCCGCCGGTATCATTGCCGCCGCCCCAGCCGTCCTGGTCTCTCCGTTTTTGTCATCTTCGCCTCTGCTCTCCCTGGCCGGCGCCTCCATGGCTGCCACCGCCCAGGTCTCCGTCGCGCCATCGTCGCCGGTCTTCGGCGACTCCGCTGCTCCACCGCACGCGGGCTACTACGGCGCTGCTCCAACTGCTGGCCAGCGTGCGGGTTCCTACGGAGTTGCTTCGGCCGCTGCGGGCATCTACGGTGCGGGCTACTACGAGGCTGCTTTGGCCGCTCCCTGGTGGGGGCCCTATCCGGGCGCCGGGTCGCATCTGTTTCCCCAGGGCACTCCCTCGTATCGGCCTCTCCACTCGGACGTGGGTGATGGATTGGGTGCTGGATCGTATCTTCATGCACAGCCGCAGGTTTCACATCAAGGCACTGTGCCGCAGCTGCAATCCCATCTGCACTCGGACGTGGGAGCCGGAACACATCTGCATGTACACCAGGGGGCTACGCCCTCGCAACAGTCGCCGCTGGCCGGCTCCTACGGCGCTACGCCGGCCACTGCGCTGCAGCAGCCCTCTGGCCGTGCTGCCCCGTTGGCCTACGCCTACCCGCCAACCTCGATGCCTGTGTCTCCATACGCCGCGCCCTACGGCGGTGCATCGACGGAGCTGGTTGCTTCGTCCATGGTGCCGAGTGGTCCTTTGCCCTCAGGTTTTTATGCGCCGCCGCCTTCAGATTATGGTGTATCTCATGCACCGTTTTATTTTGCGCATCTCATCCCGGTGAAGCTGACGACGGATAACTATCTGTCATGGCGTGCTCAGGTTTTGCCGCTTCTCCGCAGCCGTTACTTGGAGGGGTTTGTTGACGGCACTCTGCCGTGCCCACCGCCATACCATCCGGGGCATCATGCGTGGGTGGCTCAGGATCAGGCTATCCTCTTCGCCATCCAGTCCTCTCTTACGGAAGGGGTCTCGTCACTGGTTATCTTCGGCGCTACGTCTCGGGACGCGTGGACGGCTCTTCACACCAGTTTTGCCTCGCAGTCTCAGGTGTGGGCTCATGCCATTCGCACTGCGCTTGGAGAGGTGAAGCTTCAGGATCTCACCATCACCGACTACTTCAATAAGGTGACGGGTATGGCTGACACACTTGCCTCCATTGGCAAGGCACTTGGTCCGGAGGAGTTCACTTCCTATGTGCTCAACGGACTGAGCGACGAGTATGATAATTTGGTGGAGAATATCAATGGTCGTGACACTCCCATCCAGTTATGTGAGTTGTACGCACGGCTCCTTGCTATGGAGCAGCGCATCCAGGCTCACCGGTCTACGTCGAGTTTCCTGTCCGCCAACGCTGCAATGCGTGGGAAGGGCAAGCCCTCCAAGCCACCAACTGGTGGCAAGTCGCCGTCGCCTGCGCCTACTTCACGGAACACCACTACCTCGACTGGAGGTCGAGTCCGTGCCTGTTGCCCTTCATGTGGTGCTCAGATCCCCTGCCAGCTATGTGGGCTTGATGGTCACCTTGCCTCCCGTTGTCATTGTCACTTCAAGCAGGATTTCTTGGGGCTTGGGAACAATGGCAAGGGTAATGAGAAGCAGGCTGCCCTGGCGAGCCATGAGCAAGGGCATACTCCTTCTTACCCAGTTGATGCATCTTGGTACATGGATACGGGGGCTACCAATCACCTGACGAGTGAGATGGGCAAGCTCTCTACACATGAGCCGTACCGTGGACACGATCAGGTTCGCACCGCTAATGGGGAAGGTATGCACATCTCACATATTGGTCAGGCATCACTTCTTACACATTGATCCAAACAATTACGTTTTCTTAATGTCCTTTGTGTTCCCTCTGTTTCACGTAGTTTGCTTTCAGTTCCTAAACTTACTCGTGATAATAATGTTCTTGCTGAATTTCATCCTTTTCATTTTTTTGTTAAGGATCGGGACACGAGGGACGTACTTCTTAGAGGTCGACTGCGCAATAATGGTCTTTATGCGCTTGATGTGCCACCAGCTCCTAGTGCTTTCAGTGGTGTTCGTGTGTCTCCATCACATTGGCATGCACGCCTTGGTCATCCTGCCACTCCCATCGTTCGCCATGTACTTCAGCGTCATGAGCTTCCAGTTGTGTCCAATAAACATGTTGATGCAGTTTGTGATGCCTGTCAGCAAGGCAAGAGTCATCAGCTTCCTTTTTCTGAGTCAAGTCGTGTAGTCCATAAACTGCTTGAACTTGTATTTTCGGATGTATGGGGCCATGCTCAAACTTCTGTTAGTGGTCATAATTACTATGTCAGCTTTATTGATGCTTATAGTCGGTTCACTTGGCTTTATCTTCTTAAACGCAAATCTGATGTGTTTAATGTTTTCTTGCAATTCCAAGCGCATGTTGAGCGTCTACCCAATCACAAAATCATTCATGTGCAATCAGATTGGGGGGGGGGGAGTGAGTATCACAACCTCAATGCTTTTTTTAATAAGCTTGGAATCACACATCGTGTGTCTTGTCCTCATACACATCAACAAAACGGTGTAGCTGAGCGTAAGCATCATCATATAGTTGAGACTGGTCTTGCTTTGCTTGCCCATGCCTCCTCCTTTCTGGTTTTGGAGTGATGCGTTTTCCACCGCATGCTTTCTTATTAATAGACTCCCTACACGACTTCGTCAGATGAAAACACCTCTTGAACTCTTGTTGAATGAAACTCCTGACTATACTTTTCTCAAGGTATTTGGGTGTGCGTGTTGGCCTCATCTTCGTCCATATAACCAACGCAAGTTGGAGTTTCGGTCTAAACAGTGTGTGTTTCTTGGTTATAGTTCTCTTCATAAAGGGTACAAATGTCTTCATGTTCCCTCTAATCGCGTCTACATCTCTCGTGATGTGGTGTTTGATGAGAATGTTTTTCCTTTTTCCGCACTTCCCGTCACCTCCACCACTCCCACTGCACCTGAGAAATCTAATTCACCTTTGCCTGTTCAATTTGTCGATGCTGCATATACTCCCTCGTTGCTACCTAACCACGGTGCAGGTATTGGGCGAGGAGCGCGCCTTGAGCTCCTGGATGATTCATCGCCTCTAGTCACTAGGGGGCACGATGGTGGGTGTACAGAGGCAATTCCTCCTGTGCGTGGCGCATGCACCACCCCTTCGCCTCCTCCTGGCCCCTCATCAGCTGGACCGCTGTTGGCGCCCGGGAAGGCTGAGTCAGCTCCGTGCGGCTCCCGCACTGGCTTGGCGCTCGAGCCGGCTGAGTCAGCACGTGCTGCTTCGGTCCTTGGCGGGTCGCCTCCACCAGGCCGCATGCCTGGCCCGGTCGCCTCGCTCGCCTGGTTCGGCCGTCTCTCCGTTGACTGCCGCGTCACCGATACATGTGGTCTCCGAGATCGCTGATTCGTCTGCGTCCTCACCATCCTCTTCGACACCACCTCCAACACCATCTCCGCCGTCACCTCCTCCACCTACCGCTCCTCTGCGTGCTCGCACGCGCAGCCAGAGCGGTATCTTCCGCCCGAAAGAGCGCACCGATGGCACGGTTGCGTGGATTGCGGCGTGTGTAGCGCAGACGGTTGCTGACCCCACTGCTGAGCCTCGACATTTTCAAGCGGCTCTTCGGATTCCTCACTGGCGTTCTGCCATGGAGCAGGAGTTTGAGGCTCTTAAGAGGAATGATACTTGGCGTCTCGTTCCTCCTGTGTCTGGTGTTAACATTATTGACTCCAAGTGGGTGTTCAAGGTCAAGAAGCACGCGGATGGGTCTATTGAGCGCTACAAGGCACGACTTGTGGCGAAAGGTTTCAAGCAAAGGTATGGTCTTGATTACGAGGATACATTCAGTCCAGTTGTCAAACCTACCACTATTCGTCTGCTTCTGTCCTTGGCTCTTACCAAAGGGTGGTCTCTGCGTCAGCTTGATGTTCAAAACGCTTTCTTTCATGGGGTCTTGGAGGAAGAGGTATACATATGTAGTGCATGCGGCAACCTCCAGGTTTTGTTGATCCTGCTCGTCCACATCATCTGTGCCGTCTTGTCAAGGCACTCTATGGACTTAAACAGGCTCCACGTGCATGGCATGCACGACTTGGATCGGTTCTCAGACATCTTGGCTTTGTTCCATCCACTGCTGACACATCTTTGTTTCTTCTACATCGTCCTGAGGTTACTATGTATCTGCTGGTTTATGTGGATGACATTGTTCTTATCAGCTCCTCAGTGGCTGCCGCTGATTGTCTGCTGTCTGCTCTGGGTGGTCATTTTGCTGTCAAGGATCTGGGTGCTCTGCATTACTTTCTTGGTCTGGAGGTTTCCCGGACCCCTGCTGGTCTGACTCTCACTCAGCATAAGTATTCCTTGGACCTGCCGCGGCGTGCTGGTATGTTGCATTGCAAGCATGCTACCACCCCTATGTCTGCGACGGATCGGTTATCAGCCTTGGATGGTGCCTTGCTTTCTTCAGATGATTCTACAAAGTACCATAGTATTGTTGGTGGTTTGCAGTATTTGACTATCACACAGCCGGATATCTCTTATGCGGTTAACCGTGTGTGTCAGTATCTTCATGCTCCTCGGACTTCACATTGGTCAGCTATGAAGCGTATACTGCGTTATATCTCTCACACTGTCTCCTATGGATTGCATCTTCGGCCTACCTCCTCGAGTATCCTCTCTGCATTCTATGATGCAGATTGGGCTGGGAGCCTGACCGACGATCAACGGGGGGCTATGCTGTCTTCTTTGGTCTCAACTTAATCGCCTGGGTGCACGCAAGCAGGCGACAATATCTCGGAGTAGCACTGAGACAGAGTACAAGGCGGTTGCCAATGCCATGGCTGAGCTCATTTGGGTACAGTCTCTGTTACGAGAGTTGGGAGTCTCTCAAGGGCAGTCACCAGTTCTTTGGTGCGATAATATTGGTGCGACATACCTTTCATCTAATCCAGTTTTTCATGCTCGTACCAAGCACATCGAAGTTGACTATCATTTTGTGAGGGAACGTGTTGCACAGAAGCTTCTTCATATCAAGTTCATCTCCTCCAAAGATCAACTTGCTGACATCTTCACGAAACCACTTCCACAACCTCAGTTTGAAAGTTGTAGGCGCAATCTTAACTTGCTTTGTACTTCAGGCCATAGTTAAGATTGAGGGAGGGTGTTAGACAATGTTTATACGTAGCTTTTGTGTATATCACATATCTTGTATTTGTACCTTGTGTACCTCTATATATATGAGATAGCCACACCCGTATTGGGTGTTGTGCAGTTTCCCTAAACATAACGCTTAATAGGCGCATCAATAGTTCCCATGGAGACGACACAGGACAGAGAAGGTGGATCACCGGCTGCCTGGGATGGCATGAGGAAGATGCTGCAAGTGCCAGGTCGAGTTACCGAGCTGACAGCGTAGCAGCACACGCATCCCCCGCTCCATCGGCTCCACCTTCATCTCCTCATCTGCTCCACGCCCTTGTAGTGGCTGGGTTGATTCGTCGATACCACTGGACTCGCGCCCGAGCACCTAGATGCACATCTCCATGTTCCCTTTCACACCGTGCTGGTACACTGGATTCTTCTTGGCATCAAGCCGTAGAACGGCGAACATAGAAGATAGGTGCCAGCGACAGGGAGTCACGCCAGCAAGTCGAGCTCTCTTGGATACAAATCATGTAGATGCGGAGGAAGAGCAAGAGCAGGTTGGCGGCACTCAGCGGCTGCCTGGCAATGCATGCCGAGGAGTGAAGCGAGGCTTCGAGCATGCCATGAGCCGGGGCCCTACATGAGCGTAACCTTCTCGATCGCAGACTTCGTGTGCGCTCCCTGTTACATCGTATCTGATGGCTTTGTGGAGAAGAGATGTGGGAAGAGCATGCACACAACGTGGGAGGTCTTTTATTCGACCATGGGGCGGTGGATCGGTGGCAACTCGAGGCTTCGAGAGAGAAGAAGCGAATCGATGAAAAGATAAGATCGAACGAAATATCTGGAAACCTGCGTCCGCATCCAATAGCCGGAGAGATACATGCATACGGAAGAAAATTGTATGGGACGGGGCCTCATAGTCCCCCGCCTGAGGCCCCTCTCCAGATTTTGACACGTCATTCTTTGCACACATCTCAAAGCTGTTTAAAATACCTAATCAGCTTTTTTTGCGGGCAAATCAGAGAGCTTTTATTCAACAAAAGTGTTCTCCCGGCAAACAGCCAAGAGGCTGGAACCAAGAAGCTAGGAGTCTTTTCGAGCCAGCAATCGGTTGCATTCAGAGTGCATGCGCGTTTTGCACAAAGATGCGCCGGTAGATTTGCTGCCCTGTTTACATGTTGAACCTCAAATACTGAAAAATCAAAAACTAGCTCTCCTATTTCATCTAGGATAGGAGCCACAATCGAACGTGAATTGCGGCGAGAATTCCAGAGTTGCACTAATTCCTGACAGTCGGTCTCCATTATCACATGCGATATGCCACGAAGTTTTGCAAAAAGCACTCCCTCTCGCAATGATAGAGCTTCCATAATCAATGGATCTGAAATGTCACCGAACGGCTTGCACCATGCGCCCAATAGCGCTGACGCGGAGCGAGCAACACCACCCGCGCCTCCTCGGCCATCTGCCACATTGAGTGCACCATCCGTCGATATTTTGATCATACCTTGTTCAGGTGGTCGCCATCCAAAGCCTGGTAGAAGTGTAGCTTCTTTCCGCAGCGAACCTGTGCAGGGAGTGGTAGACGATCGCTAGCTTCCTTTATTAGATGGAAATTGCTGGGATCAATACGTATTGTATCCATATTGCTATACCTTTTCCAAGACACATATCTTGTGATTAGGAAATTTTAAGTAGCTTTGAGATGTGTGCAAAGGGTGACATGTCAAAATCTGGAGAGAGGCCTCACGCGGGAGACTATGAGGCCCCGTCCCATACAATTTTCTTCCCATGCGTACGGAGAAGAAAATATCAAGCGGCACGCCACCGAAGCCAAACAAACAAAAGCATGTAGTCAAATTGAACATGGCGCCGTGCAGCGCACATGCAGCCAGTGGCCCACAATTCCAGTTATCTCAACGCCCACTCATGCACACAACCGCACGCGATAAGTTCAACGCGATGGGGAGGCCCACACGTAGCACAAATCACTAACCACACCCATAAATTCAGCACCCACAGCGTTTTTACCCCTCAGCCTACCAAAATAATAGCACGTGGCATGTTCAAACTTACCCATGGGTCATTTTCACCCAAGTGGATGAATCTTGGAGCGAAAACCTTGCCGGATATAGAGGCTTGGGTATAAGTGAAGCAAGAGAGTTTAATTCTTTCTACAAAAGATATTCCCATGCTCTAACAAATATAAGTGAAGCAAAAGAGCATTCTACAAATGGCGGTTTCCTATGTAAAAAGAAATAGGCAATCCAAACTTCAAATGATATAAGTGAAGCACATGAAGCATTTTATAAAGCCATACTCAAAAGATATAAGTGAAGTGCATAGAGCATTCTATAAATCAACCAAGGACCATCTCATACCAGCATGGTGCATAAAAGAAAAATGAAAACTAAATGCAAAAGACGCTCCAAGATTGCACATATCGCATGAACGAAACGAATCTGAAAACATACCGATACTTGTTGAAGAAAGAGGGGATTCCTTCCGGGGCATCCTCAAGCTTAGACGCTTGAGTCTCCTTGAATATTTACTTGGGGTGCCTTGGGCATCCCTAAGATTGAGTTCTTGCCTCTCTTCCTTCTTCTCACATCGAGACCTTCTCGATCATCGAACACTTCATCCACACAAAACTCAACAGAAAACTCGGTAAGATCCGTTAGCATAATAAAGCAAATCACTACTCTAAGTACTGTCGAAAACCCATTCATATTTTGTTTTTGCATTGTAGCTACTTCAATATAACTTTTCCATGGCTTAATCCACTGATATAAATTGACAGTTTCATCAAAACAAGCAAACTATGCATCAAAAACAGAATCTGTCTAAAACAGAACAGTCTGTAATAATCTGAACATTCACCATACCTCTGGTACTCCAAAAATTCTACCAAAATTAGGAAAAATAAAATATTTATATAGAAATACAGTGCAAAAAGTTTCATAACCGTTTGACATTCCAGTAAAAAATGTAAAATCGCGCACTACAGCCAAAGTTTTTGTCCTGCACCGTACAAACCAACAAGCAAAGTAAACATCCTAAAGGCAAATCTTGGAACATTATTTTTATAATACAATGGAATTGTACAAGGGGATAATTATTTTTGTTGAAAAGTTTCTATAATTAAGATTCACAAAGTTTCCATGGGCATAAAAAAAGTTCAAGGACGTCCCCCACTTTCACAATGCTCGTCTATCTCACTTTCACTTTTCTTTTTGAAAAGTTTTGGGTTTCTCTCTTTATTTTTTTAAACTATATAAAAGCACACATCAGAAATAAATGACTCTCTAAAACTTCCGGGTTGTCTCCCTGGCAGCGCTTTCTTTAAATCCATTAAGCTATGCATATAGTGCTCAAGTAATGAATCCACCCGGATCCCAAGGTATATCAAAGCCAATTTTAATTAACAATGATTTGTAATTTAGTAGTGAGCACAAAGTAACATATATCATGCGACAACGAAGTCTAACTCTCTTCATATGCATCGGCATGTCATAAAAGAACAATTCATGCACACATAGTAAAGGCCAATGCATAGTATAAACAGTTTCTTGCAATTTTATCGTATTGGAAACATAGAGAAGCGGAGATGTAGTTCCTCTCTCATAATAATTGCAAGTAGGAGAAGCAAGCACATGCATATTATATCTATCAAAATCATCATGTGTAATAGTAAAACGCAACCCATCAATATAATCCTTAATAAGGGTAAACTTCTCCGATATAGTGTAGTCGGGAGAATTCAAAAAGATAATAGGACTATCATGCGTGGGTGCAATAGCAACAATTTCAGGTTTAACATAAGGAACTATAGCAAGTTCATCTCCATAAGCATAATTCATATTGGCATCTTGGCCACAAGCATAGCAAGCATCATCAAAAAGGGATATTTTAAGAGAATCAACGGGATCATAACAATCATCATAGCAATCATCCTTCGGTAAGCATGAAGGGAAATTAAATAATGTATGAGTTGAAGAGTTACTCTCATTAGAAGATGGGCACGGGTAGCTAATCCCCTCTTCCTCCTTTTGTTCTTCGCTCTCCTCATCATCTTTTTCATCCAATGAGCTCACAGTTTCATCAATTTCTTATTCCATAGACTCCTGCAAAGTATTAGTCTCTTCTTGGATAGCGGAGACTTTCTCAATAAACGCATCAATATCGGCATTGTATTCATAATTCTCATGGAAATATTTAAGGATAGCTAAATTTTTAGGTCTATAAACTGAATCATCAAAAATTTCACACTCTTTAAACAAAGATTCAATTTCATAAGCACCCATAAAAGCAACAAATTCTTCTATTTGTTCCACATCATAGTAATCATATATACCATTAGCATAAGAAGCCAAGGTTTTATCATCATTAAATTTGCATGAAAAGAGAAGGTGTGGAGCCGTCATCCTAGAGCAACAAGTATAATCATATCTCAAGCAAAGTTGCCGAGCATACCAATGCAACATATGAATTTAATCTCATAATAGTTTCCCCTTTTGAGTCAAGCGATAATCCCTAAAGTATTCACGTTGGTCCAATGTGTCTCCCATAACATAATTGGATGGGGTTTTCTCAGGATTATCAAAGTAGTACATAATATCTTTCACATAATGAGCATCGAGGGTTTTAGGAGGTTCCCCATCTCCATGAGTAGCAGGTACACCTAATTTTTTTGGTATTTCGTGTTCCATATCCATGACTGAAGATAGAAAACAACTAAGAACAGAAAATAAAAATTACCTAGTGATAAAGCAAACACGAGAATATTCACCCCACGCTATTGGTCCCCGGCAACGACGCCAGGAAAAGGTCTTGATAACCCACAAGTATAGGGGATCAATTGTAGCCTCTTTCGATAAGTAAGAGTGTCGAACCCAACGAGGAGCTAAAGGTAGAACAAATATTCCCAAGTTCTATCGACCACCGATACAACTCTATGCACGCTTAACGTTCGCTTTACTTAGAACAAGTATGAAACTAGAAGTACTTTGTAGGTGTTTCTGGATAGGTTTGCAAGAATATAAAGAGCATGTAAATAAAAAGTAGGGGCTGTTTAGATAAAGACACAACTAAGTTAGTTTTAGTAAAGAGCTTTTTGTTACAAGAAAGTTATTTGTCCCTAGGCAATCGATAACTAGACCGTTAATCATTATTGCAATTTTATTTGAGGGAGAGGCATAAGCTAACATACTTTCTCTACTTGGATCATATGCACTTATGATTGGAACTCTAGCAAGAATCCGAAACTACTAAAGATCATTAAGGTAAAACCCAACCATAGCATTAAAGTATCAAGTCCTCTTTATCCCATACGCAGTGCTTCTGTCACTCATGCCACCCACCATAAGCAAATCATGAACATATTGCAAACTCTACAGCGGGAATCCCTCACGCTTGCGCAACACGGAGAGCACCATAGGACAGCACCAATAATAAAACATGCAACTCAAACCAATCACGATCATCAAATAACCCATAGGACAAAACAGATCTACTCAAACATCATAGGATAGCCATACATCATTGGGAAATAATATATAGCGTTGAGAACCATGTTTAAGTAGAGATTACAGCGGGTAAAAGAGGGATTACACCGCTGCATAGAGGGGGGGGGAGTTGGTGATGATGGCGGTGAAGTTGTTGGTGAAGATTGCGGTGATGATGATGGCCCCCGGTGGCACTCCGGCGCCACCGGAAGCGAGGGGGAAAGAGCCCCCCTTCATCTTCCTTGACCTTCCCCCTAGATGGGAGAAGGGTTTCCCCTCTGGTCCATGGCCTCCATGGCGGCAGAGGGGCGAGAGCCCCTCCGAGATTGGATCTGTCTCTCTGTCTCTCTCTGTTTCTGCGTTCCCCCTGGCTGCCCTTTCACCGTCTCGTATATATATGGAGATCCGTAACTCCGATTGGAATGAAATCTTCGCCGTGATTTTTTCCTAAAAATTAGCTTTCTTGCAGCCGAAGAAGGGCAACGACCGCCTTACGGTCCCACGAGGGTCAGGGGCGCGCCCAGGGGGTGGGGCGCGCCCCCCTGCCTCGTGCCTCCCTCGGGTACCGTCTTGCGTGGATTTTTCTTCCCATATTCTTCAAATATTCCAAAAATAATCTCCGTCCGTTTTTATCCCGTTTGGACTCCGTTTGATATGGATTTTCTGCGAAACATAAAACATGCAACAAATAGGAAGTGGCACTGGGCACTGGATCAATATGTTAGTCCCCAAAAATAGTATAAAAAGTTGCCAAAAGTATATGAAAGTTGTAGAATATTGGCATGGAACAATCAAAAATTATAGATACGACGGAGACGTATCAGTGCTCCCTTTACCACCTAGCCGAACAATCGGGAACGTAGGGGTAAGCACAGGAGCCAGGTAACCCAGCTGGTCGGGAGATGATGTGGTGAGTACCCCCTAGTCCAGGACACCGTCACCTTGGCTGCACGCCTCGGGAAGAGCGGGAGATGGACGGGACGTCTCATAACTCCCCCCCTCTCTCGTTTCACCACCCACTCCCCATTCACACCTCTCTCTCTCATATCAGAAAGCGTTTCTCAAGACTAAATTAGTATAATATATATGTATCTTGTTGTTGTGTAGTTGAAAGGTCATCTTACAAGAAGCTATTCTCAAAAGTAGACATTAGTACATTACTTATCACAGAACATGCCATATTTCTTCTCTAAAAAAAAGAAAAAAACTTGCCATCCTTCTAGAATTCTTTTGATACAAAATATTAATGCTTTTTCGTATGCAATGTTCTTCAAAATAACATATGATTCTTTTGCTAAAAACCTTATGAATAGCACCTTTCCAAGATTGAGTTATTAGTTCGCTATAATCTTATATGATGTAAAGTATTAAAAATAGAACATAGAAACAAAAAAGATGAAAAGAACTTTGATTTATTTGGGAAGAAGACCATGTGCGGCCGGTGGCAATGTGTAGTCTGGTTCAAGGTCTCATCGGGCAATCATCTCGACTTGGACTCCGACTCCAACTGGTGCATCTAGGTCACAGCATAGTAACAAGCAGCAATGGAATGTCAAGAAGCATAGAAGACATTGCTACCTCTTGAGCACTGCGTTAGTTTTCCCCGAAGAGGAAGGGATGATGCAGCAAAGTAGCGTAAGTATTTCCCTCGGTTTTTGAGAACCAAGGTATCAATCCAGTAGGAGGCTACGCGCGAGTCCCTCATACCTGCACAAAGCAAATAACTCCTCGCAACCAACGCGATAAGGGGTTGTCAATCCCTTCACGGTCACTTACGAGAGTGAGATCTGATAGATAAGATAATATTTTTGGTATTTTTATGATAAAGATGCAAAGTAAAATAAAAGCAAAGTAAAAGCAAAGGAAATAAATAAGTATTGGAAGATTAATATGATGAAGATAGACCCAGGGGCCATAGGTTTCACTACTGGCTTCTCTCAAGAGCATAAGTATTTTACGATGGGTGAACGAATTACTGTTGAGCAATTGACAAAATTGAGCATAGTCATGAGAATATCTAGGTATGATCATGTACATAGGCATTACGTCTGAGACAAGTAGACCGACTCCTGCCTGCATCTACTACTATTACTCCACTCATCGACCGCTATCCAGCATGCATCTAGAGTATTAAGTTCATGAAAACAGAGTAACGCCTTAAGCAAGATGACATGATGTAGAGGGATAAACTCATGCAATATGATGAAAACCCCATCTTGTTATCCTCGATGGCAACAATACAATAAGTGCCTTGCTGCCCCTACTATCACTGGGAAAGGACACCGCAAGATTGAACCCAAAGCTAAGCACTTCTCCCATTGCAAGAAAGATCAATCTAGTAGGCCAAATCAAACTGATAATTCGAAGAGACTTGCAAAGATAACCAATCATACATAAAAGAATTCAGAGAAGATTCAAATATTGTTCATAGATAGACTTGATCATAAACCCACAATTCATCAGTCTCAACAAACGCACCGCGAAAATAAGATTACATCGAACAGATCTCCACAAGAGAGGGGGACAACATTGTATTGAGATCCAAAAAGGGAGAAGAAGCCATCTAGCTAATAACTATGGACCCGAAGGTCTGAGGTAAACTACTCACACTTCATCGGAGGGGCTATGGTGTTGATGTAGAAGCCCTTCATGATGGATACCCCCTCTAGCGGAGCTCCGGAACAGGCCGCAAGATGGGATCTTGTGGATACAGAAAGTTGTGGCGGTGGAATTAGGGTTTTGGCACCGTATCTGATCGTTTGGGGGTACGTAGGTATATATAGGAGGAAGGAGTACATCAGTGGAGCAAAAGGGGCCCACGAGGGTGGAGGGCGCGCCTGGGGGGTAGGCACGCCCCCTACCTCGTGGCCTCCTCCTTTGTTTCTTGACGTAGGGTCCAAGTCTCCTGGATCATGTTCGGTGAGAAAATCACGTTCCCGAAGGTTTCATTCCGTTTGGACTCCGTTTGATATTCCTTTTCTTCGAAACCCTAAAATAGGCAAAAAAAACAGCAATTCTAGGCTGGGCCTCCGGTTAATAGGTTAGTCCTAAAAATAATATAAAAGTGGATAATAAAGCCCAATAATGTCCAAAACAGTAGATAATATAGCATGGAGCAATCAAAAATTATAGATACGTTGGAGACGTATCAAGCATCCCCAAGCTTAATTCCTTCTCGTCCTCGAGTAGGTAAATGATAAAAACAGAATTTTTGATGCGGAGTGCTACTTGGCATAATTTTAATGTAATTATTCTTAATTGTGGCATGAATATTCAGATTCGAGAGATTCAAGATAAAAGTTCATATTGACATAAAAATAATAATACTTCAAGCATACTAACAAAGCAATTATGTCTTCTCAAAATAACATGGCCAAAGAAAGTTCATCCCTAAAAAATCATATAGTTTATTCATGCTCCATTTTCATCCCACAAGAATGCTCTCATCATGCACAACCCCGATGACAAGCCAAGCAATTGTTTCATACTTTAGTAATCTCAAACCTATAAACTTTCACGCAATATATGAGCGCGAGCCATGGATATAGCACTATAGGTGGAATAGAATATGATGATGGGGTTATGTGGAGAAGACAAAAAGGGAGAAAGTCTCACATCAATGAGGCTAATCAATGCGCTATGGAGATGCCCATCGATTGATGTTAATGCAAGGAGTAGGGATTTCCATGCAACGGATGCACTAGAGCTATAAATGTATGAAATCTCAACAAAAGAAACTAAGTGGGCGTGCATCCAACTTGCTTGCTCATGAAGACCTTGGGCACTTGAGGAGGCCCATTGTTGGAATATACAAGACAAGTTCTATAATGAAAATTTCCCACTATTATATGAAAGTGACAAAACAAGAGACTCTCTATCATCAAGATTATGGTGCTACTTTGAAGCACAAGTGTGGCAAAGGATAGTAACATTGTCCCTTCTCTCCTTTTCTCTCATTTTTTGGGCCTTTCTCTTTTTTATGGCCTTTCTCTTTTTTTATAATTCCTCACTTGGGACAATGCTCTAGAAAATGATGATCATCACACTTCTATTTATTTACAACTCAATGATTACAACTCGATGCTAGAACAAAAGATGACTCTATATGAATGCCTCCGGCGGTGTACCGGGATATGCAATGAACCAACAGTGACATTGATAACCCACAAGTATAGGGTATCGCAACAGTTTTCGAGGGTAGAGTATTCAACCCAAATTTATTGAATCGACACAAGGGGAGCCAAAGAATATTCTCAAGTATTAGCAGCTGAGTTGTCAATTCAACCACACCTGGAAACTTAATATCTGCAGCAAAGTGTTTAGTAGCAAAGTAATATGATAGTGGTGATAACAGTAGCAAAAGGTAACAATAGTAAAAGTAATGTTTTTGGTATTTTGTAGTGATGATAGCAATAGCAACGGAAAAGTAAATAAGCGAAGAACAATATATGAAAAGCTCGTAGGCAATGGATCGGTGATAGAGAATTATGCCGGATGCGGTTCATCATGTAACAGTCATAACCTAGGGTGACACAGAACTAGCTCCAGTTTGTTGATGTAATGTAGGCATGTATTCCGAATATAGTCATACGTGCTTATGGAAAAGAACTTGCATGACATCTTTTGTCCTACCCTCCCGTGGCAGCGGGGTCCTTACGGAAACTAAGGGATATTAAGGCCTCCTTTAATAGAGAACCGGAATAAAGCATTAACACATAGTGAATACATGAACTCCTCAAACTACGGTCATCACCGGTAAGTATCCCGATTATTGTCACTTCGGGGTTAACGGATCATAACACATAATAGGTGACTATAGACTTGCAAGATAGGATCAAGAACACTCATATATTGATGAAAACATAATAGGTTCAGATCTGAAATCATGGCACTCAGGCCCTAGTGACAAGCATTAAGCATAGCAAAGTCATAGAAACATCAATCTCAGAACATAGTGGACACTAGGGATCAAACCCTAACAAAACTAACTCGATTACATGATAGATCATATCCAACCCATCACCGTCCAGCAAGCCTACGATGGAATTACTCACGCACGGCGGTGAGCATCATGAAATTGGTGATGGAGGATGGTTGATGATGACGATGGCGACGGATTCCCCTCTCCGGAGCCCCGAACGGATTCCAGATCAGCCATCCCGAGAGGTTTTAGGGCTTGGCGGCGGCTCCGTATCGTAAAACGCGATGAATTCTTCTCTTCGATTTTTTTCTCCCTGAAACTCAATATATGGAGTTGGAGTTGGAGTCGGAGAGGCAACAGGGGGCCCACGAGGTAGGGGGCGCGCCCCCACCCTTGTGGAGAGGTGGTGGGCCCCCTGGCCTTCATCTTTTGCAGGTATTTTTCTTATTTTCTGAAAAGTGGCTCCGTGAAGTTTCAGGTCATTCCGAGAACGTTTGTTTCTGCACATAAATAACACCTTGGTAATTCTGCTGAAAACAGCGTCAGTCTGGGTTAGTTCCATTCAAATCATGCAAGTTAGAGTCCAAAACAAGGGGAAAAGTGTTTGGAAAAGTAGATACGACGAAGACATATCAACTCCCCAAGCTTAAACCTTTGCTTGTCCTCAAGCAATTCAGTTGATAAACTGAAAGTGATAAAGAAAAACTTTTACAAACTCTGTTTGCTCATGTTGTTGTAAATATGTAAAGCCAGCATTCAAGTTTTCAGCAAAGATTATAACTAACCACATTTGTGATAACGCATAGGTCTCAAATTTACTCATATCAATAGCATAATCAACTAGCGAGCCATAATAATAAATCTCGGATGACAACACACCACAAGAAATCTGTTAATACATGACGGTTCCAATCCGTCACAGCACAGTGAAAATCTGTCAAGGATGGTCAGGCATGAAGGATTCCAGATCCGTCATGTATATCGCGTCATAATTTCACACCACACCTTCCATGACGGTACTTGACCGTCACAGGTCTACCCCCAGGCCCGCACAGCCCAAACTAGGCCCAAGCGTTTGTGACAAAATAGGCCGTCACAGACAGGTGCCACGTAGCATTTTGGATTGACCTATTGGAATGACGTGGCTGCCTACATGGATACTGGTTTTCGTCATAGAAAACATCATGGATTTATCTAAATTTTAAATTTTATATCCAGCCAATTAACCCATTTGCCTCCATGATATTTTGAGCCAGTACATTATTTTAGCATTTACACAAATCATAATGCCAACTCTGGCCCAAGACAAAGTATTTCCCAAGTGTCTTACAGTACAGAGAACATGTATTATGAAGCCATCCACCTATATATACAACATAGCAGTTTACAAAATCCTCCGTGAATAGACAATTTACAACATCAATTGACAATATGCAGTTTACATCAAAAACATATACAAAAGATTATTATTCAACTTCTTGTCGTTGGCCCTCTTGTTCACAGCTACAATGTCCATGGCATATGTGATAGGCTGCACAAGGTAGGAATAACATGATCTGTGCAAAATTATAACAAACATTAGACATTTCTATGGATGACCTATAAGTGTCAACATAACAAATTATACATCAGAGAACTCAAGTATTGTAGCAGCAAAAGTTGAGGCCATATAAATCCGCCGAAAAAATTAGAAACCTAAATTGTGATAATTATTGAAGTACTACTTTGCATAACGATTATATATGATCAAGGCTAGGGGTTGCCCACTTACATTTACTTGCATTTAATACATGTCCTTAAACTGAATTGTCTCTCTGAACGAGTTAAGCTGACGACTAATAGAATCTGCAATCTCCCAAAGAAGAATTCCCAACGTGTGTGATACTGATATGGGTGAGGGTACTCACTGGTTACAATATAGCAAGGAGCACAGAAGAGGGCATAATACAACAATACATCACAATTTTACACATCGGTCAAGGAGAAGAATACCATGTAAGAAATCATGTTCCCTGTTGCATAGACAGAGCATTACCGATTCATCCCATATGCCATGGAACAGAAAACAATGGAACTGCTGCACCACAGTACTTACATGTGTTTCTTGATTATTATTTTCAACAAGCAACGCCTCAAGCTCAGCTACATTGTGTACTTAATGAGAAGACCCAAACCTGGATCAATGGAATGGAAAAACTTATCAAACAAAAATTACAGAATATTTCCATTCAGCTCTAAGTACAAGCTAACTTTTTAGTGTGCGGAATAGAAGCAACATTATGTAAATTCTGTTTATAACTTGCAGCTTTAGCGGCTTGAAAATATGCTCGTACGTATCAAAATAAGTGTGAACGCCACTCTGGCATCTTTTGGTTCTTTGTGATGCAAATGAGTAACTCTTGAACTATTTTCGAATTCCTTACAGAAATTTGCAACATCATGAATAACAAGAGCAAATGGCTTTAAGCAGTTAAAATACTGCTGCTAGTAGGTTGTAAGCAGAGGAAATAAATACAGAGCAATCTTATGTTCAGCAAGCAGCCCACCAATAAAGCTAATGTGAAAGCAAGCAAATACTCTTCATTGAAGATGCAAGGCCAAGACTACATCTTAACAAAACCAAAACTTAAAATTGTACTACTACTGCTATATTGTCGGTGGCGACCAAGCAGAGGTGTACCGACTATATTGTCCAGACCAAAGAAATTGGTTTGAAAATCAGATATGCAGTTTCATTTCGCTAATACTAACATGTAAATGTTATCTAAACTGAACCAAAATCTTAAAAGAATTATGCCTTCCAAAATGTCTTACTCCACTAACTGAATTCTTGCAGACTGATAATGAATAAGAACATAGAGGCTACCTTTGTTCTATGTCAGCAATATTGTAAGTTGTGTGTGGTTGTATTGAACCAGCTCCGAGAAACAGAATGCGAATGCACTCAAACTGACCTACGAAATACAAAAAATGTATGAAAATGTATCATAAGAAAACAAGAATATAAAATATATTGCCACACGATAAAAACTACCAGTTAAAAGAATGGACATGCCTACATCTCACATCCAAATCCTTTTGCACTTCAATATATGCAATCAGGGTAGGATAGCCGCAATACATTTAGCTCTGCAAAATTATGTGCATAGTAACTTTCACTTCAATATATTAGTACATTTCAGTTCAATATATTTTGATGCTATTTCTTTGACCCCTTCAACTAATGCAAGGGTCGTTATCATTGTGTTTGGCCCTTTTCATGAAACAATTCCTTCTCATCGCTTATAGGGCAGCAAGTACAATTAGGTTAAGTAGAATGTACTCACAAATTAATGAGAAACTTATTCATGTGTATCTATGTACAGATGCAAGTGACTACAGATACAAGTGTGATCCAGATTTTGGGTACAGGGAGGGAGAGAGAGAGATTACCACATCCACATCCAGGTTGTAGGTGTCGCGTCGAGGAGGAGGCAGATCGACGCACGCAAGGACGATCTATACATCACCGGATGGGAGGACAGGCTTCAGGGGCAGAGGTGCCTGAGTTGTACCGAAACGTGTCATTGGAGGTGCCTGAGTTGTACCGAAACGTGTCATTGGAGGTACCGGACGAGAAGGACTACCGGCGTTCGCCGCCACCATCTTCGAGCAAGACAAGGCCGTGGTCCCCGCACTTGTCCCGAGTATGCCGCTGCAGGTTGCGTCGCCTCAGCACATCCTGCGGGAGGAGGGCATCCACGCTGCCATGTTCTAGGAGCACCATCTAGCAGGCGATAGGCGACGGAGAGGATCCATCGGAGCTGCCCCGTCGCCGAAACCCTAGCCATGGCGAGGGTCTGCCGGCAAGCATTGGTGGCCGAGAGCTGTGAATCTAGCTACATGGGAGGAAGGAGCGGGGCGGGAGGAAGATGAGGGTGTGCTGCACACCGGCCATACCGCGGGAAGTCATCGGAATCGGGTGGCGGCGCGAGGAGTCATGTGTGGGTGAGAGGGGGCTCGGGAGAGAGGAAAGGCTGCGGAGGAGGGGGAGAGGGAGTGGGCTGAGGAGAAGTTTTAGGGTTTGCATTTTTTATATGGGGAATGCTTAGGCGGGCTTGAGCGGGCTTTAGCGGGCTTGCGAGGCTGTACCAGGTCGTCCATGAAAGTTTTCGAATTTGTCATGGGAAATCCGTCATGGATTAACAGGTTTCTTGTAGTGACACTTTCTCAAAACAATCATAATATGATATAACAAGATGGTATCTCGCTAGCCCTTTCTGAGACCGCAAAACATAAATGCAGAGCACCTTTAAAGACCAAGGACTGACTAGACATTGTAATTCATGGTAAAAGAGATCCAGTCAAGTCATACTCAATGTAAACTAACAGTAATGAATGCAAATGAAGCGGTGCTCTCCAACTGGTGCTTTTTAATAAGAGGATGATGACTCAGCATAAAAGTAAATAGATAGGCCCTTCGCAGAGGGAAGCAGGGATTTGTAGAGGTGCCAGAGCTCGGTTTTGAAATAGAGGTGAATAATATTTTGAGCGGTATACTTTCATTGTCAACATAACAACCAAGAGATGGCGATATCTTCCATGCTACACACATTATAGGCGGTTCCCAAACAGAATGGTAAAGTTTATACCCCCCTTCCACCAACAAGCATCAATCCATGGCTTGCTCGAAACAACGAGTGCCTCCAACTAACAAGAGTCCCAGGGGGAGTTTTGTTTGCAATTATTTTGATTTAGTTTGCATAAAGCATGGGACTGGGCATCCCGGTGACCAGCCATTTATCTCGTGAGTGAGGAGCGGAGTCCACTCCTCTTGAGAATAACCCGCCTAACATGGAAGATACAGACAACCCTAGTTGATACATGAGCTATTCGAGCATACAAAACAGGATATTTATTTGAAGGTTTAGAGTTTGGCACATACAAATTTACTTGGAACGGCGGGTAGATACCATATATAGGTAGGTATAGTGGACTCATGTGGAATAACTTTGGGGTTTAAGGGATTGGATGCACAAGCAGTATTCCCGCTTAGTACAGGTGAAGGCTAGCAAAAGACTGGGAAGCGACCAGCTAGAGAGCGACAACAGTCATGAACATGCATTAAAATTAATCAACACCGAATGCAAGCATGAGTAGGATATAATCCACCATGAACATAAATATCATGAAGGCTATGTTGATTTTGTTTCAACTACATTCGTGAACATGCGCCAAGTCAAGTCACTTAAATCATTCAGAGGAGGATACCACCCTATCATACCACATCATAACCATTTTAATAGTATGTTGGCATGCAAGTTAAACCATTATAACTCATAGCTAATCAAGCATGGCACAAGAAACTATGATCTCTAATTGTCATTGCAAACATGTTCATTCATAATAGGCTGAATCAGGAACGATGAACTAATCATATTTACAAAAACAAAAGAGGTCGAGTTCATACCAGCTTTTCTCATCTCAGTCAGTCCATCATATATCATCATAATTGCCTTTCACTTGTACGACCGAACGATGTGAGTAATGATAATAGTGCACGTGCATTGGACTATGCTGGAATCTGCAAGCATTCAATAAACAGGAGAAGACAAGGCAATATGGGCTCTTTTGTCAGATAAACAATAATGCATATAAGAGCCACTTCAACAATTTAATTATGGTCTTCTCCTATCGATCCCCAAAGAAAAGAAAAGAAATAAAACTATTTACACGGGAAAGCTCCCAACAAGCAAAAGAAGAACAGGAAATCTTTTTGGGTTTTCTTTTTAATTACTACTACAAGCATGGTAAGTAAATTAATTAAAAGTTACAACTAATTTTTTTGGTTTTTCTTAAGGTTTATTAAACACGCAAGAAGAAAGCATAAAAAGGAAAATAAACTAGCATGGATGATACAATGAAAAAGTATGAGCACCGACATCTAGCAATGAGTGTGTGAACATAAATGTAATGTTGGTGGGAAATACATACTCCCCCAAGCTTAGGCTTTTGGCCTAAGTTGGTCTATGGCCACGGCTGGCCTGGCGGATATCCATAATAATAGTTGGGGTCGTACCGAGAAGAAGAAGAGGAAGACTCCACTTGCCACTGGCTGACAATCATCTCCGGATCCCACTGGTAATTAGACTGTCGTGAAGGATCAATTTGTGGTTCCGGCTCTGGCTCCTCAGCTAGTGCAGGGTTCCGGTAGGCGTGAATAGCCTTCAACGGAAGAAGGTATGCGCCTACAGATAAATCAAACAAAGAAGGAGCAGGCAGGGTAATAGTCTTAGGATGGTGTTTATTAAAGAACAATTGATATTTAAGCTCTCCTTCCCTATTCTTAAGAATAAAATCATGTGCCACCATACTTTTATAATCTAGATAAACACGAGGAAGCACTTTTTCTTCCTTCTCATAATGCCTAACAGGTATGTTAAAATGTGCAGCTAGGCATGAAGCATAGATGCCTCCAAAGATGGGGCCCTTGTACGGTTCAGACTTAACCGTTTAACAATAATGCCGCCCATACTAACAGAGTTATCACCATATAAACCGTGGAGCAAAATAATAATATCAGGGATACTAAGGTTTCCACAGTTTCTGCGACCAATTAAGCAACGACTAGCAAATAATGCAAAATAACGTAAAACAGGAAAATGTATGCTAGTGATTCGTGCATCGGAAACCTTCCTTGTTTCCCCTACAGTGATAGTATCAATAAACCCCTCCACATCATCGCGATGTGGTTCTTCTGTCTTGCCCTCAAAAGGGACTAAACAAACCCGACAAAAATCATAAAGTGACATCTCCTTATGCTCATCATATAAATAAAACTCTACCGTAGGTGGTGAGCTCCTAGAATGGAAATGAAAGTTTTGCACAAAGATATTTGTGAGTAAGAGATATTGATCGCATTGGTCGTGGAGGAAAGCGGTGAGACCTGCATTCTTAGCCAATTCATGAAAATCTTCATAAATCCCGGCTGCTCTCAAGAAATCCTTGGAAGGCCATTCACATGCCCGAACCTCCGCGGTGCGAGGCAAATTATACTTAGGCTTTGGTGCCTTTTCCTTCGAGCTTTGGCTCGATGAGCCCCTCAAAAGTCTCCTCATCATTTTCTGAAAAAATCTGAAAATTTTAGTAACTTCAAAATAAAAGTAAACCAAACTCAATAATATTGATAGCAACTACTCCTACAAATGCCTAGGGCCTATATCATGCATCAAAACTACTTTTGACCATATAAATTTGACATGCAAGCTCAAGAATAGGGTCACCTAAGCAGCAAAAATTTGCAATGAATAAAGACTAGAACAAAAACTAATCGGACCAATGGAGGAGTCACATACCAAGGAATAATCTCCCCAAGCAGTTTTGTGAGAGGTGCTTTGAGCAAGGAGATCGAAAATGGCAGCAAAATGAGCTAGAACTCGGGTTTGAGCTGGTTATTCGTGTTTGTGAGAGGAAGAAGAAGTGTATGGGTGAAAGGATAAGTGGAGGAGGGCCATCGTGGGCCCATGAGGCAGGGGGGCGCGCCTAGGGAGGTAGGGCGCGCCCTCCACCCTCGTGGGCAGGTGGATGACCCCCCCAGCTGTGTTCTTAGTGCCGAATATTCTCAAATATTCTAGAAAAAATCATATTTAAATTTCAGGGTGTTTGGAGAACTTTTATTTTCGAGGTATTTTTATATTGCACGGATAATCGGATAACAGACAGAAAAAAATTTATTTTTATTTTATTTAATATAAAATAACAGAAAGTGAAAGTGGGGTACAGAAGGTTGTGCCTTCTAGTTTCATCCATCTCATGATCATCAAAAGGAATCCAATAACAAGGTTGATCAAGTCTTGTTAACGAACTCATTCCTAACAACATGGAACTGGAGAAATTTCGAATAACACTATGTTACCTCAACGGGGATATGCACATCCCCAATAATAAGAATATCATATTTCTTCTTGACAGTAGGAAGAGGAAATTCAAAACCTCCAAATATAATCGATGGAATTTTTCCAATAGAATTGATACTGTGAACTTGAGGTTGTTTCCTTGGAAAGTGTACCGTATTCTCATTACCATTAACATGAAAAGTGGCATTGCCTTTAGTGCAATCAATAACAGCCCCTGCAGTATTCAAAAAGGGTCTTCCAAGAATAATGACATACTATCGTCCTCGGGAATATCAAGAATAACAAAGTCCATTAAAATAGTAACGTTTGCAACTACAACAGGCACATCCTCACAAATACCGACAGGTATAGTAGTTGATTTATTAGCCATTTGCAAAGATATTTCAGTAGGTGTCAACTTATTCAAATCAAGTCTACGATATAAAGAGAGAGGCATAACACTAACACCGGCTCCAAGATCACATAAAGCAGTTTTAACATAGTTTCTTTTAATGGAGCATGGTATAGTGGGTACTCCTGGATCTCCAAGTTTCTTTGGTATTCCACCCTTAAAAGTATAATTAGCAAGCATGGTGAAAATTTCAGCTTCTGGTATCTTTCTTTTATTTGTAATAATATCTTTCATGTACTTAGCATAAGGATTGGTTTTGAGCATATGAGTTAATCGCATACGCAAAAAGATAGGTCTAATCATTTCAGCAAAGCGCTCAAAATCCTCATCATCCTTTTTCTTGGATGGTTTGGGAGGAAAAGGCATGGGTTTCTGAACCCAAGTCTCTCTTTCTTTACCATGTTTCCTAGCAATAAAGTCTTCCTTATCATAAGTTGGTTCTTTGATTGTGGGTTATCAAGATCAACAGCAGGTTCAATTTATATGTCATTATCATTACTAGGTTAAGCATCATTATGAACATTATCATTAACATTATCACTAGTTTCAGGTTCATTACCAGATTGAGTTTCAGCATCAGAAATAGAAATATCATTTGGATTCTCAGGTATTTCAACAATAGGATCACTAGAAGCATGCAAAGTCCTATCATTTTTCTTTTTCTTCTTTTTATACGAACTAGGTGCATCTATATTATTTCTCTGAGAATCTTGCTCAATTCTCTTAGGGTGGCCTTCAGGATACAAAGGTTCCTGAGTCATTCTACTAGTTCTAGTAGCCACTCTAACATCATTATCATTATCTTTACTATTAAATTCATTTAGCAAATCATTTTGAGCTTTAAGTACTTGTTCTACTTGAGTGGTAACCATAGAAGCATGTTTACTAATAAGTTTAAGTTCACCTTTAACATTAGCCATATAATCACCCAAGTGTTCAAGCATATTTGAATTGTGTTTCAATTGTCTACCAAAATAAGCATTAAAGTCTTCTTGCTTAACCATAAATTTATCAAACTCATCTAAGCATGGGCTAGCAAATTTAGTAAATGGGATTTCAGCTTTATCATATCTATAGAGAGAATTTACCTTTACTACCTGTGTCGGGTTATCAAGACCATGAGCTTCTTCAATAGGTAATGTATTAAGATTATATGTTTCTTCAATAGGCGGTAAATTAAGACCATGTATTTCTTCAATAGGAGGTAAATTCTTAACATCTTCAGCTTTAATACCCTTTTCTTTCATAGATTTCTTTGCCTCTTGCATATCTTCAGGACTGAGAAATAGAATACCCCTCTTCTTCGGAGTGGGTTTAGGAATAGGCTCAGGAATTGGCTCCGGAGGTGTCAAATTATTTTCATTTGTCAACATATTATTCAATAGAATTTCAACTTCATCCAGTGTTCTTTCCCTGAAAACAGAACCAGCACAACTATCCAGGTAATCTCTGGAGGCATCGGTTAGTCCATTATAAAAGATATCAAGTATTTCTTTTTTCTTAAGAGGATGATCAAGCAAAGCATTAAGTAGTTGGAGAAGCCTCCCCCAAGCTTGTGGGAGACTCTCTTCTTCAATTTGCACAAAATTATATATATCCCTTAAAGCAGCTTGTTTCTTGTGAGCAGGGAAATATTTAGCAGAGAAGTAATAAATCATATACTCGGGACTACGCACACAACCAGGATCAAGAGAATTAAACCATATCTTAGCATCACCCTTTAATGAGAGCGGAAATATTTTAAGGATATAAAAGTAGCGAGTTCTCTTATCTTTAGTAAACAGGGTAGCTATATCATTTAATTTAGTAAGATGTTCCACAACAGTTTCAGATTCATAACCATGAAAAGGATCAGATTCAACCAAAGTAATTATATCAGGATCAACAGAGAATTCATAATCCTTATCAATAACAAAGATAGGTGAAGTAGCAAAAGCAGGGCCAGGTTTCATTCTAGCATTTAGAGATTGCTTACTCCATTTAGCAAATAACCTTTTGAGTTCATTTCTATTTTTGCAAGCTAAAATAGCTAAAGAAGCTTCTTGATCAAAAACATAACCCTTAGGAATAACAAGTGATTCTTCATCATCACTTTCATCAGTATCATCAGATTCAATATTTTCAATTTCTCTAGCCCTAGAAAGTTGTTCATCAAGAAAATCACTAAGTAGCATAGTAGTATCATGCATAGAGGTAGTTTCATCATAAGCATCATGCATAGCAGAAGTGGCATCATCGATAACATGCGACATATCAGAACGAATAGCAGAAGCAGGTGTAGGTATCGCAAGCTTACTCAAAACAGAAGGTGAATCAAGTGCAGAGCTAGATGGCAGTTCCTTACCTCCCCTCGTAGTTGAGGGATAGATCTTGGTTTTTGGATCTCTCAAGTTCTTCATAATGATAAGCAGATATATATCCCAAGTGACTCAAAGAATAGAACTATGCTCCCCGGCAACGATGCCAAAAAATAGTCTGGATAACCCACAAGTACAGGGGATCGCAACAATTTTTGAGGGTAGAGTATTCAATCCAAATTTATTGATTCGACACAAGGGGAGCCAAAGAATATTCTCAAGTATTAGCAGCTGAGTTGTCAATTCAACCACACCTGGAAACTAAATATCTACAGCAAAGTGTTTAGTAGCAAAGTAATATGATAGTGGTGATAACAGTAGCAAAAGGTAACAATAGTAAAAGTAATGTTTTTGGTATTTTGTAGTGATGATAGCAATAGCAACGGAAAAGTAAATAAGCAAAGAACAATATATGAAAAGCTTGTAGGCAATGGATCGGTGATAGAGAATTATGCCGGATGCGGTTCATCATGTAACAGTCATAACCTAGGGTGACACAGAACTAGCTCCAGTTCATTGATGTAATGTAGGCATGTATTCCGAATATAGTCATACGTGCTTATGGAAAAGAACTTGCATGACATCTTTTGTCCTACCCTCCCGTGGCAGCGGGGTCCTTACGGAAACTAAGGGATATTAAGGCCTCCTTTTAATAGAGAACCGGAACAAAGCATTAACACATAGTTAATACATGAACTCCTCAAACTACGGTCATCACCGGTAAGTATCCTGATTATTGTCACTTCGGGGTTAACGGATCATAACACATAATAGGTGACTATAGACTTGCAAGATAGGATCAAGAACACTCATATATTGATGAAAACATAATAGGTTCAGATCTGAAATCATGGCACTCGGGCCCTAGTGACAAGCATTAAGCATAGCAAAGTCATAGCAACATCAATCTCAGAACATAATGGACACTAGGGATCAGACCCTAACAAAACTAACTCGATTACATGATAGATCCCATCCAACCCATCACCGTCCAGCAAGCCTATGATGGAATTACTCACGCACGGCGGTGAGCATCATGAAATTGGTGATGGAGGATGGTTGATGATGACGATGGTGACAGATTCCCCTCTCCGGAGCCTCGAACGGACTCAAGATCAGCCCTCCCAAGAGGTTTTAGGGCTTGGCGGTGGCTCCGTATCGTAAAACGCGATGAATTCTTTTCTCCGATTTTTTTGTCCCCGAAACTCAATATATGGAATTGGAGTCGGAGAGGAAACAGGGGGCCCACGAGGTAGGGGGCGCGCCCCCACCCTCGTGGAGAGGTGGTGGGCCCCCTGGTGTTCATCTTTTGCAGGTATTTTTCTTATTTTCTGAAAAGTGGCTCCGTGAAGTTTCAGGTCATTCCGAGAACGTTTGTTTCTGCACATAAATAACACCATGGTAATTCTGCTGAAAACAGCATCAGTCTGGGTTAGTTCCATTCAAATCGTGAAAGTTAGAGTCCAAAACAAGGGCAAAAGTGTTTGGAAAAGTGTTTGGAAAAGTCCGGGTTATTTGGAAAAATTCTAAAATAAATAGCTGGACGTGAGTAATTTATCTATTAATGATCTGCAAAAATAATTAACTAAATAGCACTTCCCAAATAAAAATGACAACAGTTCTCGTGAGCGCTAAAGTTTCTGTTTTTTACAGCAAGTTCAACAAGACTTTCCCCAAGCCTTCCCAACGGTTCTACTTGGAACAAAAACTAATTAAACACAAAAAACACAACCAAAACAGAGGCTAGATAAATTATTTATTACTAAACAGGAGCAAAAAAGCAAGGAATAAAAATAAAGTTGGGTTGCCTCCCGACAAGCGCTATCGTTTAACGCCCCTAACTAGGCATAACAAGCAAGAATAGATCTAGGTATTGCCATCTTTGGTAGGCAATCCATGGGTGGCTCTCATAATAGATTCATAAGGTAATTTAATTTTCTTTCTAGGAAAGTGTTCCATGCCTTTCCTTCATGGAAATTGGAATCTAATATTTCCTTCCTTCATATCAATAATTGCACCAATCGTTCTAAGGAAAGGTCTACCAAGAATAATAGGACATGATGGATTGCAATCTATGTCGAGAACAATAAAATCTACGGGCACATAATTCCTATTTGCAACAACAAGAACATCATTAATTCTTCCCATAGGTTTCTTAATAGTGGAATTCGCAAGGTGCAAGTTTAGAGAGCAATCATCAAAATCACAGAAACCTAACAAATCACACAAAGTCTTTGGAATCGTGGAAACACTAGCACCCAAATCACATAAAGCATAGCATTCATGATATTTAATTTTAATTTTAATAGTTGGTTCCCACTCATCATAAAGTTTTCTAGGGATAGAAACTTCCAATTCAAGTTTTTCTTCATAAGATTGCATCAAGGCATCAACGATATGTTTAGTAAACACTTTATTTTGACTATAAGCATGAGGAGAATTTAGCACGGATTGCAACAAGGAAATACAATCAATCAAAGAGAAATTTTCATAGTTAAATTCCTTGAAATCCATAATAGTGGGTTTAGCAACATCTAGGGTTTTAATTTCTTCAATCCCACTTTTATCAATTTTAGCATCAAGATCAACAAATTCCGAATTCTTGGAATGCCTTCTAGGTAAAGGTGGATCATATTCAGTCCCATCATTATCAAGATTCATATTGCAAAACAAAGATTTAATAGGGTACACATCAATAACTTTTAGATCTTCATCTTTATTTTCATAGGAACTAGAAGAACACACTCTTATAAAGGCATCTTTCTTAGCACGCATCCTAGCGGTTCTTTCTTTGCATTCATCAATGGAAATTCTCATGGATTTGAGAGACTCATTGATATCATGCTTAGGTGGAATAGATCTAAGTTTCAAAGAATCAACATCAAGAGCAATTCTATCAACATTCCTAACCAAATCATCAATCTTAAGCAATTTTTCTTCAACCATAGCATTAAAATTCTTTTGTGAAGTAATAAATTCTTTAATATTAGATTCAAAATCAGAGGGCATCTTATTATAATTTCCATAAGAATTGTTGTAGGAATTACCATAATTATTAGAGTGATTACTAGGATAAGGCCTAGGGTTGAAATTTCCTCTATACACGTTGTTACCAAAATTGTTCCTACCAACAAAATTCATATCAATAGATTCATTATTATTCTCAATCAAAGTAGACAAGGGCATATCATTAGGATCAGAAGAAACACTCTTATTAGTAAATAATTTCATAAGTTCATCCATCTTTCCACTCAAAACATTGATTTCTTCTATCGCATGCACCTTTTTATTAGTAGATCTTTCACAGAAAGTTGTGGCGGTGGAATTAGGGTTTTGGCTCCGATCCGTATCTGATCGTTTGGGGGTACATGGATATATATAGGAGGAAGGAGTACGTCGGTGGAGCAACAGGGGGCCCATGAGGGTGGAGGGCGTGCCTGGGGGGGTGGGCGCGCCTCCCTACCTCGTGGCCTCCTATTTCCTTTCTTGACGTAGGGTCCAAATCTCTCTGTTCTTATTCGTTGAGAAAATCACGTTCCCAAAGGTTTCATTCCGTTTGGACTCCATTTGATATTCCTTTTCTTCGAAACCCTAAAACAGGCAAAAAACAACAATTCTGGGTTGGGCCTCCGGTTAATAGGTTAGTCCCAAAAATAATATAAAAGTGGATAATAAAGCCCAATAATGTCCAAAACAGTAGATAGTATAGCATGGAGCAATCAAAAATTATAGATACGTTGGAGACGTATCACATACTGAAAGATCTACTAATAAAAAGGTGCATGCGATAGAAGAAATTAATGTTTTGAGTGGAAAGATGGATGAACTTATGTAATTATTTGCTAGTAAAAGTGTTACTTCTGATCCTAATGATATGCCCTTGTCTACTTTGATTGATAATAACAATGAATCTATGGATGTGAATTTCGTTGGTAGGAATAATTTTGGTAACAACGCGTATAGAGGAAATTTTAATCCTAGGCCTTATCCTAGTAATCCCTCTAATAATTATGGTAATTCCTACAACAATTCTTATGGAAATTATAATAAGATGCCCTCTGATTTTGAATCTAATATTAAAGAATTTATTACTTCGCAAAAGAATTCCAATGCTTTGATTGAAGAAAAATTGCTTAAGATTGATGAGTTGGCTAGGAACGTTGATAGAATTTCTCTTGATGTTGATTCTTTGAAACTTATATCTATTCCTCCTAAGCATGATATCAATGAGTCTCTCAAAGCCATGAGAATTTCCATTGATGAGTGCAAAGAAAGAACCGCTAGGATGCGTGCTAAGAAAGATGCCTTTATAAGAGCGTCTTCTTCTAGTTCCTATGAAAATAAAGATGAAGATATAAAAGTCATTGATGTTTCCCCTATTAAATCTTTGTTTTGCAATATGAATCTTGATAATGATGGGACTGAATAGGATCCACCTTTACCTAGAAGGCGTTCCAAAAATTTAGAGTTTTTAGATCTTGATGCTAAAATTGATAAAAGTGGGATTGAAGAAATTAAAACCCTAGATGTTGCTAAACCCACTATTTTGTATTTCAAGGAATTTAATTATGAAAATTGCTCTTTGATTGATTGTATTTCCTTGTTGCAATCCGTGCTAAATTCTCCTCATGCTTATAGTCAAAATAAAGCGTTCACTAAACATATCGTTGATGCCTTGATGCAATCTTATGAAGAAAAACTTGAGTTGGAAGTTTCTATCCCTAGAAAACTTTATGATGAGTGGGAACCAACTATTATAATTAATATTAAAGATCATGAATGCTATGCTTTGTGTGATTTGGGTGCTAGTGTTTCCATGATTCCAAAGACTTTGTGTGATTTGCTAGGTTTCTGTGATTTTGATGATTGCTCTCTAAACTTGCACCTTGCGGATTCCACTATTAAGAAACCTATGGGAAGAATTAATAATGTTCTTATTGTTGCAAATAGGAATTATGTGCCCGTAGATTTTATTGTTCTTGACATAGATTGCAGTCCTTCATGTCCTATTATTCTTGGTAGACCTTTCCTTAGAACGATTGGTGCAATTATTGATATGAAGGAAGGAAATATTAGATTCCAATTTCCATGAAGGAAAGGCATGGAACACTTTCCTATAGAGAAAATTAAATTACCTTATGAATCTATTATGAGAGCCACTTATGGATTGCCTACCAAAGATGGCAATACCTAGATCTATTCTTGCTTGTTATGCCTAGTTAGGGGCGTTAAACGATAGCGCTTGTTGGGAGGCAACCCAATTTTATTTTTATTCCTTGCTTTTTGCTCCTGTTTAGTAATAAATAATTTATCTAGCCTCTGTTTTTGTTGTGTTTTTGTGTTTAATTAGTTTTTGTTCCAAGTAGAACCGTATGGAAGACTTGGGGAAAGTCTTGTTGAACTTGCTGTAAAAAACAGAAACTTTAGCGCTCACGAGAACTGTTGTCATTTTTATTTGGGAAGTGCTATTTAGTTAATTATTTTTGTAGATCATTAATAGATAAATTACTCACGTCCAGATATTTATTTTAGAATTTTTGGGGTTCCAGATCTTGCGCTAGCTACAGATTACTTTAGAATCTGTTTTTGAATTATTTTTGCAGATCATTAATTATTTTTCGAGATATTTAGTTAATTATTTTTGCAGATCATTAATTATTTTAGAATTTTTGACAGATTCTGTTTTTCGTGTGTTGTTTTCTTATTTTGATGAATCTATGGCTAGTAAAATAGTTTATAAATCATAGAGAAGTTGGAATACAGTAGGTATAACACCAATATAAATAAATAACGAGTTCATTACAGTACCTTGAAGTGGTCTTTTGTTTTCTTTCGCTAACGGAGCTCACGAGATTTTCTACTTTAAGTTTTGTGTTGTGAAGTTTTCAAGTTTTGTGTAAAGATTTGATGGAT
Source organism: Triticum urartu (assembly GCF_003073215.2). Classification (NCBI taxonomy): domain Eukaryota; kingdom Viridiplantae; phylum Streptophyta; class Magnoliopsida; order Poales; family Poaceae; genus Triticum; species Triticum urartu. The sequence continues at coordinate 625,415,136 of NC_053026.1, forward strand.
TATGGAACAAGGAGTGGCAAGAGCCTAAGCTTGGGGATGCCCATGGCACCCCCAAGATAATCTAAGGACACCTAAAAGCCAAAGCTTGGGGATGCCCCGGAAGGCATCCCCTCTTTCGTCTACTTCTATTGGTAACTTTACTTGGAGCTATATTTTTATTCGCCACATGATATGTGTTTTGCTTGGAGCGTCTTGTATGATTTGAGTCTTTGCTTGTTAGTTTACCACAATCATCCTTGCTGTACACACCTTTTGAGAGAGCCATACATGATTTGGAATTTGTTAGAATACTCTATGTGCTTCGCTTATATCTTTTGAGTTATATAATTTTGCTCTAGTACTTCACTTATATCTGTTAGAGCACGGTGGTGGATTTGTTTTATAGAAACTATTGATATCTCATGCTTCACTTAAATTATTTTGAGAGTCTTAATAGCATCGTAATTTGCTTAAAATCCTAATATGCTAGGTATTCAAAGTTAGTAAAATTTTCTTAAGAGTGTTTTGAATACTAAGAGAAGTTTGATGCTGGATGATTGTTTTGAGATATGGAGGTAATAATATCAAAGTCGTGCTAGTTGAGTAGTTGTGAAATTGAGAAATACTTGTGTTGAAGTTTGCAAGTCCCATAGCATGCACGTATGGTAAACATTATGCAACAAAGTTGAAACATGAGGTGTTATTTGATTGTCTTCCTTATGAGTGGCGGTCGGGGACGAGCGATGGTCTTTTCCTACCAATCTATCCCCTAGGAGCATGCGCGTAGTACCGAGGTTTTTGATGGCTTGTAGATTTTTGCAATAAGTATGTGAGTTATTTATGACTAATGTTGAGTCCATGGATTATACGCACTCTCACCCTTCCATCCTTGCTAGCCTCTTCGGTACCATGCATTGCCCTTTCTCACATTGAGAGTTGGCGCAAACTTCGTCGGTGCATCCAAACCCCGTGATATGATACGCTCTTTCACACATAAACCTCCTTATATCTTCCTGAAAACAGCCACCATACCTACCTATTATGTCATTTCTATAGCCATTCCGAGATATATTGCCATGCAACTTTCCATCATTCCGTTCATCATGACACATTCATCATTGTCATATTGCTTAGCATGATCATGTAGTTGACATAGTATTTGTGGCAAAGCCACTGTTCATAATTCTTTCATACATGTCACTCTTGGTCCATTGCATATCCCGGTACACCGCCGGAGGCATTCATATAGAGTCATCTTTTGTTCTAGTATCGAGTTGTAATCATTGAGTTGTAAATAAATAGAAGTGTGATGATCATCATTTTCTAGAGCATTGTCTCAAGTGAGGAATAAAAAAAGAGAAAGGCCATAAAAAAGGAAAGGCCCAAAAAAGAGATAGGCCATAAAAAAGAGAAGGCCCAAAAAAGGGAAAAAATGAGAGAAAAAGAGAGAAGGGACAATGTTACTATCCTTTGCCACACTTGTGCTTCAAAGTAGCACCATAATCTTCATGTTAGAAAGTCTCTTGTTTTGTCACTTTCATATACTAGTGGGAATTTTTCATTATAGAACTTGGCTTGTATATTCCAACAATGGGCCTCCTCAAGTGCACTAGGTCTTCGTGAGCAAGCAAGTTGGATGCACACCCACTAGTTTCTTTTGTTGAGCTTTCATACATTTATAGCTCTAGTCCATCCGTTGCATGGCAATCCCTACTCCTTGCATTAACATCAATCGGTGGGCATCTCCATAGCCCATTGATTAGCCTCGTTCATGTGAGACTTTCTCCTTTTTGTCTTCTCCACATAACCCCCCTCATTATATTCTATTCCACCCATAGTGCTATGTACATGGCTCGCGCTCATATATTGCGTGAAAGTATATAGGTTTGAGATTACTAAAGTATGAAACAATTGCTTGGCTTGTCATCGGGGTTGTGCATGATGAGAGCATTCTTGTGTGACGAAGATGAAACATGACTAAACTATATGATTTTGTGGGGATGAACTCTCTTTGGCCATGTTATTTTGAGAAGGCATAATTGCTTAGTTAGTATGCTTGAAGTATTATTATTTTTATGTCAATATGAACTTTTGTCTTGAATCTTTCGGATCTGAATATTCATACCACAATTAAGAATAATTACATTAAAATTATGCCAAGTAGCACTTCGCATCAAAAATTCTGTTTTTATCATTTAACTACTCGAGGACGAGCAGGAATTAAGCTTGGGGATGCTTGATACGTCTCCAACGTATCTGTAATTTTTGATTGCTCCATGCTATATTATCTACTGTTTTGGACATTATTGGGCTTTATTATCCACTTTTATATTATTTTTGGGACTAACCTATTAACCGGAGGCCCAGCCCAGAATTGATGTTTTTGCCTGTTTTAGGGTTTCGAAGAAAAGGAATATCAAACAGTGTCCAAATGGAATGAAACCTTCGGGAACGTGATTTTCTCAACGAATAAGACCAGAGAGACTTGGACCCTACGTCAAGAAAGGAAATAGGAGGCCACGAGGTAGGGGGCCGCCCACCCCACCAGGCGCGCCCTCCACCCTCGTGGGCCCTCTGTTGCTCCACTGACGTACTCCTTCCTCCTATATATATCCACATACCCCCAAACGATCAGATACGGAGCCAAAACCCTAATTCCACCGCCGCAACTTTTTGTATCCACGAGATCCCATCTTGGGGCTTGTTCCGGAGCTCCGCCGGAGGGGGCATCGATCACGGAGGGCTTCTACATCAACACCATAGCCCCTCCGATGAAGTGTGAGTAGTTCACCTCAGACCTACGGGTCCATAGTTAGTAGCTATATGGTTTCTTCTCTCTTTTTGGATCTCAATACAATGTTCTCCCCCTCTCTTATGGAGATCTATTTGATGTAATCTTCTTTTTGCGGTGTGTTTGTTGAGATCGATGAATTGTGGGTTTATGATCAAGTCTATCTATGAATAATATTTGAATCTTCTCTGAATTCTTTTATGTATGATTGGTTATCTTTGCAAGTCTCTTTGAATTATTAGTTTGGTTTGGCCTACTAGATTGATCTTTCTTGCAATGGGAGAAGTGCTTAGCTTTGGGTTCAATCTTGCGGTGTCCTTTCCCGGTGACAGTAAGGGCCGCAAGGCACGTATTGTATTGTTGCCATCGAGGATAACAAGATGGGGTTTTCTTCATATTGCATGAGTCTATCCCTCTACATCATGTCATGTTGCTTAAGGCGTTACTCTGTTTTTAACTTAATACTCTAGATGCATGCTGGATAGTGGTCGATGAGTGGAGTAATAGTAGTAGATGCAGGCAGGAGTCGGTCTACTTGTCTCAAACGTGATGCCTATATACATGATCATACCTAGATATTCTCATAACTATGCTCAGTCCTGTCAATTGCTCAATAGTAATTTGTTCACCCACCGTAGAATACTTATGCTCTTGAGAGAAGCCACTAGTGAAACCTATGGCTCCCGGGTCTATCTTTATCATATTGATCTCCTACTACTTAGTTATTTCCTTTGCTATTTACTTTGCCTTTATTTTACTTTGCATCTTTTATCATAAAAATACCAAAAATATTATCTTATCAGATCTATCAGATCTCACTCTCGTAAGTGGCCTTATAGGGATTGACAACCCCTATTTGCGTTGGTTGCGAGGATTTATTTGTTTTGTGCAGGTGCGAGGTACTCGCACGTAGCCTCGTACTGGATTGATACCTTGGTTCTCAAAAACTGAGGGAAATACTTACGCTACTTTGCTGCATCATCCCTGCCTCTTCGGGGAAAACCAACGCAGTGCTCAAGAGGTAGCAGTATGCCATTGAGAATAATTAACCATAATATTATCTAGGAGTTTAGTAGCTTATCCTAAAGTGATTTCCATAAAAGTGCCTCCCGCGGCCGAATCTAAAAGATTTCTAGAAGCAAAATTCAATCCAGCATAAATTTTTTGCATAATCATCCACAAATTCAAACCATGAGTAGGGCAATTACGTATCATTAATTTCATCCTCTCCCAAGCTTGTGCAACATATTCATGATCAAGTTGCTTAAAATTCATAATATCGTTTCTAAGGGAGATGATCTTAGCAGGAGGAAAATACTTAGAGATAAAAGCATCTTTGCACTTATTCCAAGAATCAATACTATTTTTAGGCAAAGACGAGAACCAAGCTTTAGCACGATCTCTAAGCGAAAAAGGAAATAGCTTCAATTTAAAAATATCGTTATCCACATCTTTCTTCTTTTGCATATCACACAAATCAACGAAGCAATTTAGATGGGTAGCGGCATCTTCACTAGGAAGGCCGGAAAACGGATCTTTCATAACAAGATTCAGCAAGGCAGCATTAATTTCACAAGATTCAGCATCGGTAAGAGGAGCAATCGGAGTGCTAATAAAATCATTGTTGTTGGTATTGGTAAAGTCACACAATTTAGTGTTATCTTGAGCCATCGTGACAAGCAAGCCAACTAACACACAAGCCAATAAAAAGCAAGCGGGCAAAAAGAGGCAAATAGAGAAAGAGAGGGAGGATAGAGAGAGAGGGCGAATAAAACGTCAAGGGTGAAGTGGGGGAGAGGAAAACGAGAGACAAATGGCAAATAATGTAATGCGGGAGATAAGGGTTGTGATGGGTACTTGGTATATTGACTTTTGCGTAGACTCCCCGGCAACAGCGCCAGAAATCCTTCTTGCTGCTACCTCTTGATCACTGCGTTGGTTTTCCCCGAAGAGGAAGGGATGATGCAGCAAAGTAGCGTAAGTATTTCCCTCAGTTTTTGAGAACCAAGGTATCAATCCAGTAGGAGGCTACGCGCGAGTCCCTCGTACCTTCACAAAGCAAATAACTTCTCGCAACCAATGCGATAAGGGGTTGTTAATCCCTTCACGGTCACTTACGAGAGTGAGATCTGATAGATATGATAAGATAATATTTTTGGTATTTTTATTATAAAGATGCAAAGTAAAATAAAATCAAAGTAGCAAAGGAAATAAATAGTATTGGAAGATTAATATGATGAAGATAGACCCGGGGGCCATAGGTTTCACTAGTGGCTTCTCTCAAGAGCATAAGTATTTTACGGTGGGTGAACGATTGAGCAATTGACAGAATTGAGCATAGTTATGAGAATATCTAGGTATGATCATGTATATAGGCATCACGTCCGAGACAAGTAGACCGACTCCTGCCTGCATCTACTACTATTACTCGCCGCGGGAGGCACTTTTATGGAAATCACTTTAGGATAAGCTACTAAACTCCTAGATAATATTATGGTTAATTATTCTCAATGGCATACTGCTACCTCTTGAGCACTGCGTTGGTTTTCCCCGAAGAGGCAGGGATGATGCAGCAAAGTAGCGTAAGTATTTCCCTCAGTTTTTGAGAACCAAGGTATCAATCCAGTAGGAGGCTACGCGCGAGTCCCTCGTACCTTCACAAAGCAAATAACTTCTCGCAACCAATGCGATAAGGGGTTGTTAATCCCTTCACGGTCACTTACGAGAGTGAGATCTGATAGATATGATAAGATAATATTTTTGGTATTTTTATTATAAAGATGCAAAGTAAAATAAAATCAAAGTAAAAGCAAAGGAAATAAATAAGTATTGGAAGATTAATATGATGAAGATAGACCCGGGGGCCATAGGTTTCACTAGTGGCTTTTCTCAAGAGCATAAGTATTTTACGGTGGGTGAACGATTGAGCAATTGACAAAATTGAGCATAGTTATGAGAATATCTAGGTATGATCATGTATATAGGCATCACGTCCGAGACAAGTAGACCGACTCCTGCCTGCATCTACTACTATTACTCCACTCATCGACCGCTATCCAGCATGCATCTAGAGTATTAAGTTCATGAAAACAGAGTAACGCCTTAAGCAAGATGACATGATGTAGAGGGATAAACTCATGCAATATGATGAAAACCCCATCTTGTTATCCTCGATGGCAACAATACAATACGTGCCTTGCTGCGCCTACTGTCACTGGGAAAGGACACCGCAAGATTGAACCCAAAGCTAAGCACTTCTCCCATTGCAAGAAAAATCAATCTAGTAGGCCAAACCAAACCGATAATTCGAAGAGACTTGCAAAGATAACCAATCATACATAAAAGAATTCAGAGAAGATTCAAATATTGTTCATAGATAAACTTGATCATAAACCCACAATTCATCGGTCTCAACAAACACACCGCAAAAAGAAGATTACATCGAATAGATCTCCATAAGAGAGGGGGAGAACATTGTATTGAGATCCAAAAGGAGAGAAGAAGCCATCTAGCTATTAACTATGGACCGAAGGTCTGAGGTAAACTACTCACACTTCATCGGAGAGGCTATGGTATTGATGTAGAAGCCCTCTGTGATGGATACCCCCTCCGACAGAGCTCCAGAACAGGCCCCAAGATGGGATCTCGTGGATACAGAAAGTTGTGGGGGTGGAATTAGCGTTTTGGCTCCGTATCGGATCGTTTGTAGGTATATATAGGAGGAAGGAGTACGTCGGTAGAGCAACAGGGGGCCCATGAGGTTGGAGGGCGCGCCTGGGGGGTAGGCGCGCCCCCTACCTCGTGGCCTCCTCCTTTGTTTCTTGACATAGGGTCCAAGTCTCTTGGATCATGTTCGGTGAGAAAATCGCGTTCCGGAAGGTTTCATTCCGTTTGGACTCCGTTTGATATTCCTTTTCTTCGAAACCCTAAAATAGGCAAAAAATAGCAATTCTGGGCTGGGCCTCCGGTTAATAGGTTAGTCCCAAAAATAATATAAAAGTGGATAATAAAGCCCAGTAATGTCCAAAACAGTAGATAATATAGCATGGAGCAATCAAAAATTATAGATACGTTGGAGACGTATCAGATATGAGATACTGAGAAGAAACCACCGAATAAACAGAAGGTTGATTGAGAGTGTAGCTAGCATACCTATACATTCCAACATAGAAGTTACGAAGGAATTAATCCAAGAGAGCTGCGATGGTAGGAATGGATTTGCACGGCTCGTTTTAAGTTAAAGAGAACAAAGAGAAAGAAAAGGAGAATATGAAGGAGGAGAGGCATGCGTGAGATGAAATCCTAGGAGTAATTACAGTGCAGGTTCTCAACCAGTCAAATGCATTAATTTGTCATTACAAGCTGTGAAAATCCAGTCAAATGCATTGTTACATATCTCGGTATCTCATATCAACCTTCAATCATGTATGGGATTTGGATAACAAAAGAAATCAAATCAAATCCAACAGAGTTCTCGATATTTGACTGGATTTGAGGGTGTAGCTAGCATAACTAGTAGTAACAAATCAGGGGCCCTGCCCATTTTGGGGTCCTATGCAGTTGAACATGCTGCACAGGTGTCCCGTACGGGCCTGTTGGTGTATCACATTAAGCTATATGATGCAAGGGTATGGGAGTTGATGTTAGTCATTCAGTTCATTGCAAGTTTGTAGGATGAGCTGAATGGGGCAGTGCAATGTTACATGCCTGACTGTGTTATAGCAGCATCCATAATTGTTCTTGTGCAGGAAGGGTTTTGCCACATGCCCGGCCTCAAATCAAAAGGCAGCTGTCAGGCAAACAAAACCATGTTCCCATCACCGTATGGAAGCCAGAACAGAAATTAAAGCGGTAACACTGACCGATTGGTAGGAGTTCCTAGAGGTGGTTTCTTTGGAGTACCACTCTAGCTTTTGTTAAATGCAGATACCGGCTGTAGCTTATGTAAATACGATATTGTTTTTTCACGTGCAATCCACCAGTATTACTTTTGTGGCTTCATAAGAGCTATATACCTGCACATTCATGGTGTGCATCGTCACATCACCTCCCGTGTGGAGCTTCTGCCATTTAGAGGAACTATATACTTTTTGCAAACCAATATACAGATATTTAATCTTTGATCTTACCCTGAAGGATGCTTTATGTCCCGTTTGTCAATGATACTCACATGCAGACTATCATATATTTTTTATTTGTTTTCTGCATTTATTCCTTGCAATTTGACTTTGAAATGTGTTTTCGTCAGTGTTAAAACGGTTTCTAAATTCTAAGTTGTGTTTTCTGCAACTAACATGCACCTATTTTCTGTCTAGTCTGAAAGCTACAAACCCCCAACTGGGTGCAACTTCACCTACCAGAGTGAGACCATCTGGACCAAACCTCCTGGCAACTCTACCAATGATGGGGACTGCACCACGTGGTCGAATGGTCAGAGGGCTCTCTACTACGACTGCTAGCCATGCATGGATGGCATGCTTGCTAACCTGAAGAATGGCTGGAAGAAGATCAATACTGTCAACATCATATATTCCTCATCACCGTCTACTATGTTTGGTGTTGCACTTTCAGGAACAATAGGAAGGACAACTCTACTCAGCCTGTCAATGCTTAGGTGATTAAGACCATGTTCAGTGTTAATGATTGGTTCATTTTCGTGTGTCAAGCAACACTATCATCTATCCTATAGCTCTGATGGTGGTTGAACCATCGATAGTTGGTAATGGTATTTGCTGTGTCAACCTCAAATATAGAGGCTCCTATTATCATGCTATGTTCAGAAGTGGCCTGTGCTCTTTTACGTCCTTAGCAAATACCTGCTCTATTAGTCTGCATTTAATCCCAGAGATCACTATCAACTGTACTGGATCCTGAAAAAGGTAGAAACACAGAAGTTGCACTCATTTACTGGCCATAGGTGCTTGCTTTTGATCTGCATCTATGTAAATTTTTTCTTCCCGCATGAGAGTTGGCTTATGAATGTGTGCCTCCACAGGTGAATACATCTTGAAAGTGCTGGTGTAGCATTTATATGTACTCCTATAATTTATCAGAAGGTAATTCACAACACCCAAATCCCCTCGATTGACTTTGATTTAGTCATATGTGCTAAAGCAAACCCTGCCTTCCTCAAGAGGCTGGGAAGACACATGTGCAAAAGCGGAAAAAAATCAGTATATTCAGAACTTACTCAATGGCTTAGGTTAATTTACAAGTTGATTGGTTAATATGGATAGTCTCCTGGAACCATTGATTGACAACGTAGTTTATGTGCTCAAACGATATTTTTGTAGAGATTTCTGCATGTTGTCAATCATTGCTCATGCTGCCTATGAAGGAACTGTTTTTTCTACATAAATTACATGGGTTTCATATTTTTTTATCATAGTTGCAGGGCATTTTGATTTTCTACTTATAATCTCATGTTTCTTAATTATATCGTCATTCCTTGGTCCCTCATCCTGCAATTCGATATGTTGCAGTGTCATATCCCAGTGAAATTGTTGAGGATAAGGCTATATATATATATACTTGTTCAACACTTGACCTGCTAGATATTGCAATTGGCAGGTTTGAGCAGAGGATTTTAATGGGTAGATTGCCTTGGTTTTAGTGGGGATATCTATTCTATCTGAGAATGTAACTCCCTCAATTCATAAAAGTAAGATGTTCTAATGTTTTTCTGAATCGGATGCATATAGACACATTTTAATGTGTTTGTTCACTCTTTTTAGTCCTTATATGGTCCATATTAAAATATTCAAAACACTTTATATTTGAAAATGGAGGGAGTATCGCGGTTTTCATGGGAATATATATTATACATGAGGATGCATCCTATAGCGGTCGATAAGTTTGAGGATGTTTTATTTGTTGTAGCCAAAGAGCATGAGCTATTTCTTAGCTCAACATGATCACAACTGACAAAATTGTAGGTCCGTATGGTGTTTGATTCTTTCGTGTGATATTCTTATCTTTCACGGGAAATGTGACTAGATGATCTAAAATATTCTCATAGGAACAATGTTAAATTTAAGTTGGCTAAGATATATGCAGCTAGAAGTTGGTACTAATACATATATTTGTTACGCAACAGATGAAAGATAATGCCAATAGGTTTCACCTTTGATTTTGATTGACAAATTCACACAAGAAAACCAAAATGGAAGAATGTGGCTACACCCGAATCACAAGATCTCGAACCGTCTGCGAGACCTCCTCCCCCTCCACGGGCAGTTCCAGCTTAGGAGATTCATTGATGTTGGTGAACTCCATCATGGGGCTCGCCGATCTCTCATTTCTCACACTCCTATTCACACCATCTCCCACCTTCGACCTCTTAGGTTCCCATTTTGGGGATGTAATAAGGCACTGGGAGTACTTGAATGTTGACCACCAGATTGAGATGAAACAACAGCTTTTGCATCATTGGTTACCAATGGAGGCAATGCCAAAAGGTCACTCTTCCTCTTTTGTTATGCACCGATCATGTCTTGATCTGACAATGTATGTTCATTGGTAGAGTTCTTATGACCATCACCGCTGACTACAACCAACTTCTGTTGCGTGATAATCTCAAGCCTAAGTAACAATTCTTCATCATCTACCTCGATTGGAGATTCATGAGTCACAACCCCAACCTCAAACTCTTTGAAGTATTGATCATCAGCGCCAGAGAACTCGCCCTGGGAGCGGCCTCCTTTAGAAGCACGACCGCGACCCCTTTTCTGAGCCACTCCTACGACCACCACCTCGGCTTCTTCCTCCAGCATGCCTACTCCAAGTAGCTTGGAGGTCCTTAAACACCAACGTGGATGGTGGGTGCACTCAGTCCCCATGCTCAATATGAAGGTGTCCAATCATGCTACAAGCAACACACCAATCTAGGAGCCTTTCATAATAAACCAGGAAAATTTGGCACTAGCATTCTTTCACCATTGACACATGGTTCTTGAGAGGCTTTCTGACGTTGATTAAAACCCTAGCCCAATAGAAATTCCCAGAAAAAACGCTTGAGGGTGTTTCACTAGCCTCAAACTCTCCCACCATCGATGAAAGTAACTCCACCATGGAGTTGTACCCATATGACAAATCATGAATCCGAATCCAAATCTTGAACTTAAAGAGCTCCAATGTAGATGGCTTGGAAAAGCCATTGTACAAGGACAGAATCACCGCCTCACCGGACTACCACAAAATTGCCATGGACCTCCCTCCGTAACTTTATCCCAATCTCCCAAACAAGAAAACTATGATGTGAATAGGTTGTTTAATGATGTGAACTTCACTTCACAAGAAAGATGCCGGCGGGAGTCAGGCCAATTGGGGTGGGAAAAATCTTACTGCTGCCGTGGGGCGAGTGAGGAGGTAACCCTAACATAAGGGAGAAAATACTAATCGAACCGAATAAATGTTACAGGTCATTTGGTACCCATCAGTTCGGGCAGATTTGGCGGATTTCATTTGCTAATTCTGGGTTCAACTTCTTTGGCTGCCACGGAATTCACCATTGAAATTGAATTGTCATTTCCACCCAAATCCCTTCCCGAATACCTAGCCAGATGAGCCGGCCTTAGCGTGACGACCCGATAGCCCACGTGCCCGGCCCGTCATGGGCCGGCCCGGCACGTGGCCCGGCTAGGGCCGTGCCTGGGCTGGCTAGCCAGGCACGCGTGCCGGCCCGGCACGGCACGGCTCGCAGCTAGCACGTCGCAGAAACCAGGAGGCGTACATGTATAGTATACGTACACGCATGTGCAACGGCACGAGCCCATGAACGCACTGAGCCAGGAGGCGTGCATGCGTACGTGCAAGTGAGATGCAATAAAAAAGGTGACATGCATGCAGGTGCAACGACACGAGCCGACGAACGCGTCCGCCACGACGCTTGGCGCGATGCGGCACCCCTGGTGACGAGGCGCTCGGTTGCTCGCTCCTTCCCGTGCTACTCGGGCCAGCGTGCCGGCCCGTGAGGCTGCTGTCCTGTGCCTGGGCCGGAGAGGCAAGCACGCGTGCCGGCCCGGCACGACCCGTGTATTATGCGTATCGTGCCTGGCCCATGTAAGCCTGGCCGGGCCGTGCCGGGCCGGGTCGGCCCATTTGGCCAGGTATACTTCCCCCACATCTGCACTATGCCCAAATCCTTGCCTTCACCCCGTCATTCTTGTAGGGTTTTGCTCTCCTCTAGTTAGGGTTTTGCTCTCCTCTCGGCGGCGACTCCCGCTTGCCACCGTTGAGACTTGATCTTCCCCCCTCCCCCCTCTCCAAGCCGACTGCCGGGGCTGCAAGGACCTAGCAGGGCGGGGGAACGGGATCGCTGGGGTTCATACCGCCTGCGGACTGAATCCACGGGCTAGTGATCTAATGGCGACAGATGATGCAGGTCAGGGCTCGGGCACATCCGATCTCGAGGCAATGATGGCAGAGCTGGGGTTGAGGGAGGACGATATGGAGGATGTGGTGATCGACAACACCGAGTTGCCAGAGGAGGCCATCAGATGGATGGTCGTCGCTAGGGTTTACACGGACAAGACCTACAACCAATATTGGTTCTACAAGAATATGAGGGCGGCTTGGGATCTCGCCCAGGAGGTGAAGATCCGCCCGCTTGAGGACAACCTTTACACCCTGCAGTTTTCTTGTCTTGGAGACTAGGAGCGAGTCATGGAAGAAGGGCCATGGACTTTCAAAGGTAAAGTTGTAGTTCTGGCCAGATACGATGGTTACACAAAACCCTCGCTGGTGAACCTTGATAAGATCGACATATGGATGCAAATCCATGATCTCCCGGATGGTTTTTTTCCAAAAGTTAAGGTGTTAGCATCAACAGTGGGTGAATTTATCTATGCTGAACCAAAGTCACAAGATTTTGAAGGGAATTTTGTTCGTGTCCGGATAAAGCTAGATGTTACAAAACCACTCAAGAATGTTGTCTCTTTGGTTATGAGGAAGAAGGATGTGCTCCATAGAGAGATCTTCCGGGTCAAATACGAGAGACTGCCAGACTGGTGTGCGGTGTGTGAAACTTGGGACACCTGTTCAAGGAGTGTGGGGATGGGATTCATCCACCGAAGGCGCTCGTTTTCAAGGATCTTAGAGCTTCCTGGTTCAGAGGCCCAGGCAGGGGTCCAGGAGAAGGGAACAGAGCTAGAGGAGGCCGAGGTAGGGACCAAGCCGGTGGAGGACGTGGCCGGGGGACTTATCAGCAGAACCCCGTTGAACCCAATGCTTATGATAACGCAGAGAACGCCGGAACAGATACAGCTATGGAGGAGGGAGACCATAACAGAAAGAGAAGTGTTGTCCCAGTTGCTGACCCAAAGGTTTCCCCAGCTACCTCGCCGCACTTGAAGCAACAAAATATGCCACGACTCATGCCACCACCTAAAGTTCCGTCCAGTCCCCCTCCGAAGAAAGATCCTAAAAGGGTCAAACAGAATCCTCAAGGCCAGATTGAAGCTCCAGCAAAGACCATAGCGTCACACAAACCCAATGATGCGCGTTTGGCGGGCTCCCACGAGGAGTCGCGCCTAGCGCAATGAGTCTCCTATGTTGGAACTGCCGCGGGGCTGGCAAACCCGCGACAGTTCGAGAGCTTCGTGATCTCACGAGGCAACTTTCCCCCTCAATCTTATGCATTGTCGAAACACAAATTGAGGGCTCTTGAGTAGACAATATGGTAGGAGCTTTAGGCTTTAATAAAAGTTTTGTTGTGAACAGTCATGGTAGAAGTGGTGGATTAGGAATTTTTTGGAATGATGAAATAAAGCTCGAGGTTGTTGGTTACTCTGAGTATCACATAGATGTGACTATTGATGAGATGCTCGACACAAAAATCAGAGCTACTTTTGTTTACGGTGAAGCTCAGGTTAACCTGCGTTATAAAACTTGGGATATGCTCAAGGGGATAGTTGGCTCTAGCAACCTTCGCTAGGTTGTGATGGGTGATTTCAACGAGGTCCTCCAAGCACACAAGCATGACGGCGTGGGCAGCAGAAGTCAAGCCCAGATGGACGCTTTTCGTGATGCGTTGGACACTTGTGGCCTGACAGATCTCGGCTATATTGGAAGAAGTTGGACCTTCGAGAAAAAAGTTTCGGGAGGCACGTTTACTAGAGTACGTCTTGATAGATGCGTTGCTAACATGGCATGGTGTGTTGCATTCCCGAACGCAATCACCGAGAACAAAGAGGCTGCGTCAGATCACGTATCAATTTTCCTAAAGCTAAAGGACATGCATGCATGCAGGCGGGCCCCGTGGAGATTTAAATACGAATTGTGCTGGGAGCGGGACTCAGCGCTGGTGGACGTGGTGCAGGCTGCATGGGCACAAACTCCGAGTGATTCGGTCGCACAGGTGGGGGACAAACTGAGGGAACTGGCTGGCGACCTGACACATTGGGATCGGGTTCACTTTGGCAATGTCCGACAGCAGATCCGCCAGCTACAGGAGATGCACGATTCACGAGGAAGATCTGGTCCATCATTGGCTGAATTAAAAACCATGGACAATCTGGTGGAGGTGTTTCACCATGAAGAAATTTTGTGGCGTCAGAGAGCTAGAATTGAATGGCTCATGCATGGGGACAAGAATAACTATTTTTTCACCTCCGGGCCAGTCGCCGTAGGAGAAAGAATCAGGTAAAATCCCTACAGAGGCCAGATGGACAGTTGACTACGGAGACGGCCGAGATGGAAGAATTGACCTTAGATTTTTACAAAGATCTGTACACTTCCCAAGGTGTTCAGGGCATGGAGAGGGTTCTTGATACGGTGCCTCATAAGGTAACAGCAGCGATGAATGACGTACTAAATGCTCCGTACAGCCCCCTAGAGGTAAAGACCGCACTTTTTCAAATGTTTCCCATGAAGGCTCCGGGACCCGATGGCTTCCCAGCCCATTTTTTTCAGCGCCACTGGGACGTGTGCGGGGATGACATCACCAAAGTAGTCCTTAAAATCGTGGAGGGGAAGGAGTCACCGGAAAGTATCAATGAAACTATTTTGGTCCTGATTCCAAAGGTAAAAAATCCCACACTCTTGTCCCAATTCCGGCCAATCAGTTTATGCAATGTTTTCTACAAGATTGCTTCAAAAGTGATTTCGAACCGGCTGAAGGTAATCCTTCTGGAGATAATTTCAGAAGAACAATCAGCTTTTGTACCAGGCAGGTTGATCATTGATAACATCATCATGGCCTATGAATGTCTACATTTTATGAAGAGGAATAAGGCAAAGAAATATCAGTCCCGTGCCTTAAAGCTAGACATGATGAAGGCCTATGACAGAGTTGAGTGGGAATATCTCAAAGCTATAATGCTAAAGTTGGGCTTCACAGAAAATTGGGTAAGTATTGTTATGAGCCTTGTTACAATAGTCAATTTTTCTGTGTTGTTTAATGGGAAGAAGCTTGAGGGTTTTAAACCATCCAGAGGAATTAGACAGGGGGACCCAATCTCCCCGTACTTGTTCTTGATAGCAGCAGAGGGCCTGTCGTGCCTGTTAAAATCGAGAAGTGAGTCATCCAACTTGGAGGGGTTACATGTGGCACCGTTGGCTCCACCAGTTAACCATCTCTTATTCGCTGATGACAGCCTGCTGTTTTTTAAGGCAAATAGTGCGGGTGCTATTGAGGTGAACCAAGTTCTGGAATATTATTGTCAAGCATCGGGCCAGAGAATAAACAACATGAAGCCATCAATCTATTTCAGCAAGGGGATCCCAGAGAGTGTCCGGCATGATATTAAGGTTCTATTAAATGTACCAAATGAAACCCTTAATGAAAAGTACCTTGGAATGCCTTCTGATATAGGTAACAGCAAGAATGGATCTTTCAAGTATCTCAAAGATAGATTATGGAGCAAAGTTCATGGATGGATTGAGACCACCATGTCCACGGCGGGCAAGGAAGTACTGGTCAAATCAGTGGCTCAGGCGGTGCCAGTCTACTCTATGTCATGCTTTAAACTCCCCCGAGACTTATGTGAACATCTCAACAAGCTTATCAGGAAGTTCTGGTGGGGGAGTAAAGAAGGGAGGAGAAAGCCTCACTTGGTCTCGTGGAGAGAGACGACTCAACCAAAAGGAATGGGGGGACTGGGCTTTAAGGATTTTGAGCTTTTTAACCTCTCAATGCTTGCTAGACAGGCATGGCACATCTTGCAAAACCCTGATAGCATGTGTTCGCGTTTGCTCAAAGGTATTTACTACCCCAACGGAACAATTCTAGATGCCCATCTTGGCAGTTCCCTGAGCCAGGTGTGGAGAGCAATACTGGAGGGAAGAGATATCTTGAGACAAGGCCTGGTCCGCCGTATCGGTAACGGAGTGACCACGAGGATTTGGGAAGATAATTGGCTTCCTGGAAATGAAATGATGAGGCCTTATGGAAGCTTGCTAAACGGTCCACCGACCTATGTTTCGGAATTGATTGATATGACTTCGGCTACTTGGGATAAACAGAGGGTTCAAACAACTTTTCTGAGCATGGATGCTAAAGTTATCCTGGGCATTCCTTTGTGCACAATGAATGTTGATGATTTTTAGAGCTGAAGCCAGGAGAAGAACGGCAACTTTTCAGTTAAGTCCGCTTATCGCATGTTAGTGAGCACAAGACAAAGACGTGAAGCTTGGTTGGAAAACAGGGCTGGGTCCTCCAACACCACGGTGGAAGAGGCACAGTGGAAAAAAATTATGGAAAATTGAAGTTCCGGGGAAGGTTCGCATGTTTCTTTGGAGGTTATCAAAACACTCTATACCAACCAATGATGTCAGGGCTCACCGCCATATGTCAGATTCCAGCGCGTGCATCATCTGTGGCGCTCCGGACTCATGAAGACACTCCCTCTTGGAATGCACAATGTCAAGATGTACATAGGCCCTCGTGGATGATGATCTGGCACAAACCTTGGCAATGAACACAGAACCAAAGGCAAAACAATGGCTATTTACCCTCATGGGGGTATTATCGCATGAGTCGTTCGTGAAGCTCTCGGTTTGTTTGTGGGCTATATGGGCGGCGCGCCGGAAAGCGATACATGAAGGTATATTTCAAAGCCCCCAAGCCATCAATGGTTTCATCAACAGATATCTCCAGGAGCTCAATATACTGGCTGCACCAACTCCTAACCCGACCCAGCGTGCTGCTCGGGTGACCAGCGCAAGTATCCGCCCAAAAGCGCCACCGGCGGGCCATGCAAAGATTCACGTTGATGCTGCTTGCCGAAAGGGACTAGGAGGCGCAGCGGCAGCTGTTTGCCGGGATGAAACAGAAGCTTATCTGGGAAGTTCAGCTCTAGTGATTGCAGGCGTCGATGACCCGGAGATTCTCGAAACAATTGCTTGCAGGGAGGCGTTAGTATTGGCACAAGATCTTAATATTCAGAACCTGCTTGTAGCTTCAGACTCTAAGAGAGCAGTCGGAGCGATCAATAACAGAAGCCGTGGATCGAGTGGTGTCATCGTCTCGGAGGTTCATAGAATAGCTGTTAATTTGAGTTGTAATTTTACTTTCGAAGGACGTGCCGTTAATGTCGAGGCATATAGTTTAGCCAAACATGCATTTTCTCTAGGTCCGGGGCGTCACATTTGACTAGGTCAACCCTATGACCAAAGATGTATCGCACTGTCTGTGGACTTTGCTGAATAAAAGCTTGGTTCATCGCTCGAAAAAAAAAACCCGTCATTCTTGTGGATTTGCCGCAGCTCTCCTCCCCGACGCCACTCTCCCTCCCCGATCCCGCTCCTCCCCATCCATGGCGCTCCGATTCACCGCCACCAGCGAGCCCTCCCTCCTCCACTGACCCCTCTTCTTCCTTTCTTCTCCTTTACCAACTCCTATTCCTCTCACCTCCCCCGACCCCCAGTTGCTCCGCCCCGTGCTCCGTCCTGCTGCCGGGAGCAACGTCCGATGACCCCAGTTGCCCCGCCCGGACCTCCGTCCTGCTGCCGGGAGCAGCGGCCGCTGACCCCCAGTTTGCACTGCTGTCCCAGGTAGGTTTTCTTGAACACTAAGCTCACTAAATCAGCAGGTTTAGTACCGGATCGACCTCAAGCACACAGGATCTGAACACCTCGAGGGGAGATTGACATTTTGACCATCCCTGCACCTCATCCCTGTTCTTAGAGGGCAATTTTTTTGCAAGGTTCGTCTGACTAAGCTTTTAATTTGTGCCAATGGAAACCTCGGTTCCAAGTTAATTAGTTGCTGATGCATACCCCATTGTCCTGTACTCCCTGTTACGAAATAGATGATGCTCGTGTAATTGTAATTTCTGCCGTATTTGGGAGAGCAAGACGTGTTGATGTGCATTTGTAGGCAGGCCTTGTGATGCCCGCCATTCCATTCCAAGTAGCAGAACAAAGAGCCAGTTGTACTCGCTAGTAATGGTGCATCTCTGACTAGCTCTTGCCGCAAGTTGATTAGGATTTGCAGAAATTGGATCTTTCATAGGAACTTTAAAATATGCAAATATGGAAGGTTTTAGACGGAATGGTTTGATTAGGTTCTGCTGCTCTTTGTAATGTAGCTATGTTTTAGGACAAATATTGCCAAAGATGAGAAAGGTTGCTCTGTTTTCGTTTTACACTCTAAATAGTGGACATGGGCTCTGGAGACGGTGTGTTATCAGTTCTTACAAAAGTTAGATTCACCATATTTTGCATCCATTATTCAGGTCTGCCTAGCTCAATAAGTTTAGGGATAGTTGATCTGTTGTGGTTTTTGTAGCCTCTTATAGAAAACATTAGCAGACTGCTACATTGGCCGGTGCTAATTAACTATTATGTGGGTTAACTTTCAGGTTGAAATATTTAGTTGAGTTGCATATATGCATGTTGGTTGTTGGTCCATCCGGTTGCACTTTTCAGAAATTAAGATCCTATATTACCACATATACACTAAGCTGGGTATGCATAGCATCATCCATCATGTGCATAGCAGTGCGCACACTGCACACACTCCCTGCCTCGTTGAACCACATGCATATAACCATCTTGTTTGTCCAACATGAATCTGCTCTAACAACATGATTTTTTTTCAATTGCCATTTACTTCTCAATATAGATGTCGGACTTGCACGTTAACACATTGCATCATGATGTGACGAGGAAGAAAGAAAGAGGGCAGCAGCTGGATTTTTTGTGTCGGTTGTTGCGATAGTTCAACACACGTATTGTCATAGGAGGATTAGAGAGCTTGATGATTTTAGCGAGGATGAGGCAGAGATTAGGATTAGAAAGCATATGCTTAAATCAATTTGTCAAGGTTCTAATAAGTATTGTTATGATAGTTTGCGCCTAACTAAATGGTCCTTTGTGGACCTATGTGCTATCTTGCGTGAAAGATATGGTTTGTGGGACACGTTTTATGTATCAGTCGAAGAATCACTCACAATCTTTTTGTGTGAAATATTCTGTTTGTTGGAGGCAATTAGAGGGAGAGAATGAGATATAATAACACGGGAGGTAAAGAAACACATTTGCCCTCACTGGTAGAAAAAGGGCCTGTTGTCCCGGTTTGTAAGGGCCTTTTGTCCCGGTTCTGGAACCGGGACTAAAGGGTCGGTACTAATGCCCTGTCCCTTTAGTCTCGGTTCAATCCAGAACCGGGACAGATGGGCCTCCACGTGGCCTGTGCGCGGAGCCCAGACAAGAGACCCTTTGGTCCCGGTTGGTGCCACCAACCGGGACCAATAGGCATCCACGCGTCAGCATTTCTGTGACTAGGGTTTTTGTTTTTTTTGAAATGGGGGGGGGGGGGGGGGGGTGGGGGGTTTTGGGGGGACTAGACACGCTAGCTAGCTAGTAAGCAAATGAAGGAAACAGAAGATCGTCATGAACATATATGCATATAGAGAGAAGTGATATCGACCACCTCTCCTTCTCCGAGAGATTGGTCGAACAACAAGTTCTCGTATATCTATCCGACACTACCGGCTACATATATACAATAATTATCTCTTACAAATATAATCATACGGACTCAGGGTCCACATAGAATTCTCCGTCTTCAGGGATCACGTGGTCAAGAAAGAATGCCGCCAATTCCTCTTGAATTGCTCGCATGCGAGCTGGTGCTAGGAGTTCATCCCGCTTCCGAAACATCTAATTTAAAGAAGTGGGTCAATACATATATATATATGAATGAATGAAACTCAACATGATGGTAATAAAATAAAATTGTGAATGTTATTATTTACGTACTTCATATTGTTCGTCAGTGTAGCCCCGCTCACAGGTCGTGTGGCGGATGGACTCGCAAACGTAGTATCCACGTAAATCATTCCCTTGTTCCTGCCACAACCACTTTACAAGAAATAGAGGTCAATCAAACTGATAAGTAAGAATGCCAAATGGTATTGATGGAACTAGCGCTTGAATGACTAGTAGATGTGGGGAACATGCTACTATAGTACTTACTTTTGGCTGTCTAAATTGCAGCTCCTTCGGCAGTCCCGGAGCTTTTCTGGTGAATTTTCTCCAAACCCCGCCGGACAAAGAAAACAATTACTTGATATATCAGGAAATGAACAAAGTTGCTGATATGGTGGATAATGATCGATTTAACTTACTTCTCGAGTATTTGAGTCATGTCTGCATAGTCCTGGGGATCTTTTCGTCTTGACTCTAAGACGGTTACTAGTCCCTGCTCAAGCTTAATCTCTAGGAGAATATAGTGGAAACTGCACACGCATGCATAACTCATCAATTACATTACTATAACCTTGACTAATATATAAGGGAAACCGAATACGCACAAGACAGTAACACTCACTTGAAGTTGTAAGGAAAGAGTATCATATCTTTGTTTTCATTTATTCCCAACGGTCGTAGCAAGTTGGCCTTGGTAGCTGCGGCATGAAATTTAACCTGAGTTGCATCTATGAGATATGTGTTAATGAACCCAATATCATCGACTTGTCTTTTTTTCAATTCGGCGATCTTCAATCTGCATAATATAGTGAGGATGATTATAAATACATGCAATGAAAGAGCTGAGCTATATAGAGAGATTTAACGACAGAAGTAGTACTACTTACAGACAGTAGCAGGCGACCGTTGTTTTATCGAGGGCCAATTGATTGAAAAACTGATAGAACTCCTCAAATGAAACAGGCAACAGTTCAATTCCAACGAGGTCATGCTCCTTTTTAACTTTCACATACAAAGTACTCCTCCCCCCAGAGTCTCTGCAGATTTTCAAGTACCAATCATGCAATCTTCGCATCATTGTTGATAGAGATCTTTCATCTTTGACGAGAGGCTTCCCGTACTTGTATCTTTGTATCTGCACCTCCATGAGTTCATAATGTACATCGTCGGGCAGGTAATCTGCAAGATTGCTATAACCGGGCACCATCCTCGGATCATTAGCGACGTTGTGGCTAGGCACCTTGAGCGGGGGCACGATTGCTTCGCTTGTTCGCCGAGCTGGGCAATTTGTTTCCCAGCTCGTCGTTTTTTCAGTCTTTGATCACTGACAGTACTTCCCGACCGCTCCGCTTCGGCAAATTCCTTTCCAATAATGCGCTCATAGTTTCCTTTCGGCGGAGACTTGGGTGGTTTTGTCAGGGCAGCCAGAGTGCGCTTCGCTTTCACCGGATCTACCTTCTCCTCCGGAAGTGGATGTCTCTTTGCTTTCAACCCTTGAAACCAGTCATCCACTTCGGTTCGTGCGATCTCGGCGTTCTCCTCAGGGGTCCTCTCGTATGGTAACTTCTGTGGAGTCTTCAGAGAAGGACCGAATCTGTATGTCCTCCCGCCTATGGCTGTACTGCTAGACGCCGGCCGAGCAGACGGAGCAGTTGTCTTCTTTACTTGCTTACGAGGCGGAGGAGAAGGACTACGATGCGCCGGAGCAGCCGGAGCGGCGGCAGGTCTCTTCCTCCCTTGCGGACGAGGCGGAGAAGGAGGAGGCTGGCTGCTCGGGCGCGTCGGCGCGGGCGGAGAAGGAGGCGGAGTGCCGCCACGCGCTGGAGAAGGAGCCGGTCGAGTGCCCTGATCGTCACTCGCCGGAGGAGGAGGCGGTGGAGGAGGCGGAGTGCCCTGATGAAGGAAATATGCCCTAGCAATAATAAAGTTATTATTTATTTCCTTATATCATGATAAATATTTATTATTCATGCTAGAATTGTATTAACCGGAAACATAATACATGTGTGAATACATAGACAAACAGAGTGTCACTAGTATGCCTCTACTTGACTAGCTCGTTAATCAAAGATGGTTATGTTTCCTAACCATGGACAAAGAGTTGTTATTTGATTAACGGGATCACATCATTAGGTGAATGATCTGATTGACATGACCCATTCCATTAGCTTAGCACCCGATCGTTTAGTATGTTGCTATTGCTTTCTTCATGACTTATACATGTTCCTATGACTATGAGATTACACTTTGTGTGCTACCAAACGTCACAACGTAACTGGGTGATTATAAAGATGCTCTACAGGTGTCTCCAAAGGTACATGTTGGGTTGGCGTATTTCGAGATTAGGATTTGTCACTCCGATTGTCGGAAAGGTATCTCTGGGCCCTCTCGGTAATGCACATCACATAAAGCCTTGCAAGCATTGCAACTAATGAGTTAGTTGTGAGATGATGTATTACGGAACGAGTAAAGAGACTTGCCGGTAACGAGATTGAACTAGGTATTGAGATACCGATGATCGAATCTCGGGCAAGTAACATACCGATGACAAAGGGAACAACGTATATTGTTATGCGGTCTGACCGATAAAAATCTTCGTAGAATATGTAGGAGCCAATATGAGCATCCAGGTTCCGCTATTGGTTATTGACCGGAGACATGTCTCAGTCATGTCTACATTGTTCTCGAACCGTTGGGTCCGCACGCTTAAGGTTTCGATGACAGTTATATTATGAGTTTATGAGTTTTGATGTATCGAAGGAGTTCGGAGTCCCGGATGAGATCGGGGACATGACGAGGAGTCTCGAAATGGTCGAGACGTAAAGATCAATATATTGGACGACTATATTCGGACATCGGAAAGGTTCCGAGTGATTCGGGTATTTTTCGGAGTACCGGAGAGTTACAGGAATTCGCCGGGGAGTATATGGGCCTTCTTGGGCCATACGGGAATAGAGGAGAGAGACCAAAAGGAAGGAGGCCTGCGCCCCCCCCCCTCTGGTCCGAATTGGACAAGGGGCGCATCCCCCTTTTTCTTCTTCCTCTCCCCCTCTTTCCCCTTCTCCTACTCCAACAAGGAAGGAAGGAGTCCTACTCCCGGTGGGAGTAGGACTCCCCTTGGCGCGCCCCCTCCTAGGCCGGCCGCCCCCTCCCCCTTGCTCCTTTATATACGGGGGCAGGGGGCACCTCTAGACACACAAGTTGATCCACGTGATCATATTCTTAGCCGTGTGCGGTGCCCCTTCCACCATAGTCCTCGATAATATTGTAGCGGTGCTTAGGCGAAGCCCTGCGAAGGTAGTACATCAAGATCGTCACCACGCCGTCGTGCTGACGGAACTCTTCCCCGACACTTTGCTGGATCGGAGTCCGGGGATCGTCATCGAGCTGAACGTGTGCTAGAACTCGGAGGTGCTGTAGTTTCGGTGCTTGATCGGTCGGGCCGTAAAGACGTACGACTACATCAACCACGTTGTCCTAACGCTTCCGTTGTCGATCTACAAGGGTACGTAGATCACACTCTCCCCTCTCGTTGCTATGCATCACCATGATCTTGCGTGTGCGTAGGATTTTTTTTGAAATTACTACGTTACCCAACAGTGGCATCCGAGCCTAGGTTTTATATGTTGATGTTATATGCACGAGTAGAACACAAGTGAGTTGTGGGCGATATAAGTCATACTGTTTACCAGCATGTCATACTTTGGTTCGGCGGTATTGTTGGACGAAGCGGCCCGGACCGACATTACGCGTACGCTTACGCGAGACCGGTTCTCCCGACGTGCTTTGCACAAAGGTGGCTAGCGGGTGACAGTTTCTCCAACTTTAGTTGAACCGAGTGTGGCTACGCCCGATCCTTGCGAAGGTTAAAACAGCACCAACTTGACAAACTATCGTTGTGGTTTTGATGCGTAGGTAAGATTGGTTCTTGCTTAGGCCCGTAGCAGCCACGTAAAACTTGCAACAACAAAGTAGAGGACGTCTAACTTGTTTTTGCAGGGCATGTTGTGATGTGATATGTTCAAGACATGATGCTAAATTTTATTGTATGAGATGATCATGTTTTGTAACCGAGTTATCGGCAACTGGCAGGAGCCATATGGTTGTCGCTTTATTGTATGCAATGCAATCGCGCTGTAATGCTTTACTTTATCACTAAGCGGTAGCGATAGTCGTGGAAGTATAAGATTGGCGAGACGACAACGATGCTACGATGGAGATCAAGGTGTCGCGCCGGTGACGATGGTGATCATGACGGTGCTTCGAACATGGAGATCACAAGCACAAGACGATGGTGGCCATATCATATCACTTATATTGATTGCATGTGATGTTTATCTTTTATGCATCTTATCTTGCTTTGATTGACGGTAGCATTATAAGATGATCTCTCACTAATTATCAAGAAGTGTTCTCCCTGAGTATGCACCGTTGCGAAAGTTCTTCGTGCTGAGACACCACGTGATGATCGGGTGTGATAGGCTCTACGTTCAAATACAACGGGTGCAAAACAGTTGCACACGCAGAATACTTAGGTTATACTTAACGAGCCAAGCATATACAGATATGGCCTCGGAACACGGAGACCGAAAGGTCGAGCGTGAATCATATAGCAGATATGATCAACATAGCGATGTTCACCAATGAAACTACTCCATCTCACGTGATGATCGGACATGGTTTAGTTGATTTGGATCATGTAATCACTTAGAGGATTAGAGGGATGTCTATCTAAGTGGGAGTTCTTAAGTAATATGATTAATTGAACTTAAATTTATCATGAACTTAGTCCTGGTAGTATTTTGCAGATCAATAGCTCGCGTTGTTGCTTCCCTGTGTTTATTTTGATATGTTCCTAGAGAAAATTGTGTTGAAAGATGTTAGTAGCAATGATGCGGATTGGATCCGTGATCTGAGGTTTATCCTCATTGCTAGGTGACGGACCTATTGCAGGAGCAGATGCAGACGTTATGAACGTTTGGCTAGCTCAATATGATGACTACTTGATAGTTTAGTGCACCATGCTTAATGGCTTAGAATCGGGACTTCAAAGACGTTTTGAACGTCATGGAGCATATGAGATGTTTCAGGAGTTGAAGTTAATATTTCAAGCAAATACCCGAGTTGAGAGATATGAAGTCTCCAACAAGTTCTATAGCTAAAATATGGAGGAGAATCGCTCAACTAGTGAGCATGTGCCCAGATTGTCTGAGTACTACAATCGCTTGAATCAAGTGGGAGTTAATCTTCCAGATAAGATAGTGATTGACAGAATTCTCTAGTCACCATCACCAAGTTAGTAGAACTTCGTGATGAACTATGATATGCAAGGGATAACGGAAACGATTCCCAAGCTCTTCGTAATGCGGAAATTGACGAAGGTAGAAATCGAGAAAAACATCAAATGTTGATGGTAGACAAGACCACTAGTTTCAAGAAAAGGGCAGAGGGAAGAAGGGGAACTTCAAGAAGAACAGAAAGCAAGTTGCTGCTCAAGTGAAGAAGCCCAAGTCTGGTCCTAAACCTGAGACTAAGTGTTTCTACTGCAAAGGGACTGGTCACTGGAAGCGGAACTACCCCAAGTGATTGGCAGATAAGAAGGATGGCAAAGTGAACATAAGTATATTTGATATACATGTTATTGATGTGTACTTTACTAGTGTTTATAGCAACCCCTTAGTATTTGATACTAGTTCAGTTGCTAAGATTAGTAACTTGAAACGGGAGTTATAGAATAAACAGAGACTAGTTAAGGGTGAAGTGACGATGTGTGTTGGAAGTGGTTCCAAGATTGATATGATCATCATCGCACACTCCCTATACTTTCGGGATTAGTGTTGAACCTGAATAAGTGTTATTTGGTGTTTGCGTTGAGCATGAATATGATTTGATCATGTTTATTGTAATACGGTTATTCATTTAAGTAAGAGAATAAATTGTTGTTCTGTTTACATGAATAAAACCTTATATGGTTACACACCCAATGAAAATAGTTCGTTGGATCTCGATCGTAGTGATACACATAATCATAATATTGAAACCAAAAGATGCAAAGTTAATAATGATAGTGCAACTTAGTTGTAGCACTGCCGTTTAGGTCATATTGGTGTAAAGCGCATGAAGAAACTCCATGCTGATGGGATTTTGGAATCACTTGATTATGAATCACTTGATGCTTGCGAACCATGCCTCATGGGCAAGATGACTAAGACTCCGTTCTCCGGAGCGAGCAACTGACTTATTGGAAATAATACATACTGATGTATGCGGTCCGATGAGTGTTAAGGCTCACGGCAAGTATCGTTATTTTCTGAACTTCACAGATGATTTGAGCAGATATGGGTATATCTACTTGATGAAACATAAGTCTGAAACATTTGAAAAGTTCAAAGAATTTCGGAGTGAAGTGGAAAATCATCGTGACAAGAAAATAAAGTTTCTACGATCTGATCGCGGAGACAAATATTTGAGTTACGAGTTTGGTCTTCAATTAAAACAATGTGGAATAGTTTCACAAACTCATGCCACATGGAACACCACCGCATAATGGTGTGTCCGAACGTCATAACCGTACTTTATTGGATATAGTGCAATCTACGATGTCTCTTACCGATCTACCACTATCGTTTTGGGGTTATGCATTAGAGACAGCTGCATTCACGTTAAAAGGGCACCATCTAAATCTATTGAGACGACACCGTATGAACTGTGGTTTGGCAAGAAACCAAAGTTGTCGTTTCTCAAAGTTTGGGGTTGCAATGCTTATGTGAAAAGGTTTCATCCTGATAAGCTCAAACCCAAATCGGAAAAGTGTGTCTTCATAGGATATCCAAAAAGTTACTGTTGGGTACACCTTCTATCACAGATCCAAAGGCAAGACATTCGTTGCTAAGAATGGATCCTTTCTAGAGAAGGAGGTTCTCTCAAAAGAAGTGAGTGGGAGGAAAGTAGAACTTGATAAGGTAATTGTACCTTCTCCCTTATTGGAAAGTAGTTCATCACAGAAATCTGTTCCAGTGACTACTACACCAATTAGTGAGGAAGCTAATGATGATGATCATGTAACTTCAGATCAAGTTACTACCGAATCTCGTAGGTAAACCAGAGTGAGATCCGCACCAGAGTGGTACAGTAATCCTGTTCTGGAGGTCATGCTACTTGATCATGACGAACCTACGAACTATGAAGAAGCGATGGTGAGCCCAGATTCCGCAAAATGGCTTGAGGCCATGAAATCTGAGATGGGATCCATGTATGAGAACAAAGTATGGACTTTGGTTGACTTGCCCGATGATGGGCAAGCAATTGAGAATAAATGGATCTTCAAGAGGAAGACGGACGCTGATAGTAGTGTTACTATCTACAAAGCTAGAATTGTCGCAAAAGGTTTTCGACAAGTTCAAGGTGTTGACTACGATGAGAGCTTCTCACTCGTATCTATGCTTAAGTCTGTCCGAATCATGTTAGCAATTGCCGCATTTTATGAAATCTGGCAAATGGATAAACAAAACTGCATTCCTTAATAGATTTATTAAAGAAGAGTTGTATATGATACAACCAGAAGGTTTTGTCAATCCTAAAAGTGCTAACAAAATATGCAAGCTCCAGCGATCCATCTATGGACTGGTGCAAGCATCTCGGAGTTGGAATATACGCTTTGATAAGTTGATCAAAGCATATAGTTTTATACAGACTTGCGATGAAGCCTGTATTTACAAGAAAGTGAGTGGGAGCACTACAACATTTCTGATAAGTATATGTGAATGACATATTGTTGATCGGAAATAATGTAGAATTATTCTGCAAAGCATAAAGGAGTGTTTGAAAGGAATTTTCCAAAGAAAGACCTCGGTGAAGCTGCTGACATATTGAACATCAAGATCTATAGAGATAGATCAAGACGCTTGATAAGTTTTTTTTCAATGAGTACATACCTTGACAAGATTTTGAAGTAGTTCAATATAGAACAGTCAAAGAAAAAGTTCTTGTCTGTGTTACAAGGTGTGAAATTGAGTAAGACTCAAAACCCGACCACGACA
Organism: Triticum urartu; assembly: GCF_003073215.2. Taxonomy (NCBI): domain Eukaryota; kingdom Viridiplantae; phylum Streptophyta; class Magnoliopsida; order Poales; family Poaceae; genus Triticum; species Triticum urartu. Next base: position 625,443,096 of record NC_053026.1, read on the forward strand.
GAAGATAGAAAGAGAATGAAAGTCATTCCCTATGCCTCAGCCATAGGTTCTATAAAGTATGCCATGCTATGTGCCAGATCTATTGTATACCCTACACTGATTTTGGCAAGGTAGTACAATAGTGATCTAGGAGTAGATCACTGGACAGCGGTCAAAATTATCCTTAGTGGAATAAGGATATGTTTCTTGATTATGGAGGTGACAAAAAGGTTCGTCATAAAGGGTTACGTCGATGCAAGTTTTAACACTAATCCAGATGACTCTAAGTCTCAATCTGGATACATATTGAAAGTGGGAGCAATTAGCTAGAGTAGCTCTGTGCGGAGCATTGTTGACATAGAAATTTGCAAAATACATACGGATCTGAATGTGGCAGACCCGTTGACTAAACTTCTCTCACAAGCAAAACATGATCACACCTTAGTACTCTTTGGGTGTTAATCGCATAGCGATGTGAACTAGATTACTGAATCTAGTAAACCCTTTGGGTGTTGGTCACATGAAGATGTGAACTATTAGTGTTAAATCACATGGTGATGTGAACTAGATTATTGACTCTAGTGCAAGTGGGAGACTGAAGGAAATATGCCCTAGAGGCAATAATAAAGTTATTATTTATTTCCTTATATCATGATAAATGTTTAATATTCATGCTAGAATTGTATTAACCGGAAACATAATACATTTGTGAATACATAGACAAATAGAGTGTCACTAGTATGCCTCTACTTGACTAGCTCGTTAATCAAAGATGGTTATGTTTCCTAACCATGGACAAAGAGTTGTTATTTGATTAACGGGATCACATCATTAGGTGAATGATCTGATTGACATGACCCATTCCATTAGCTTAGCACCCGATCGTTTAGTATGTTGCTATTGCTTTCTTCATGACTTATACATGTTCCTATGACTATGAGATTATGTAACTCCCGTTTGCCGGAGGAACACTTTGTGTGCTACCAAACGTCACAATGTAACTAGGTGATTATAAAGGTGCTCTACAGGTGTCTCCAAAGGTACATGTTGGGTTGGCGTATTTCGAGATTAGGATTTGTCACTCTGATTGTCGGAAAGGTATCTCTGGGCCCTCTCGGTAATGCACATCACATAAAGCCTTGCAAGCATTGCAACTAATGCGTTAGTTGTGAGATGATGTATTACGGAACGAGTAAAGAGACTTGCCGGTAACGAGATTGAACTAGGTATTGAGATACCGACGATCGAATCTCGGGCAAGTAACATACCGATGACAAAGGGAACAACGTATGTTGTTATGCGGTCTGACCGATAAAGATCTTCATAGAATATGTAGGAGCCAATATGAGCATCCAGGTTCCGCTATTGGTTATTGACCGGAGACATGTCTCGGTCATGTCTACATTGTTCTCGAACCGTTGGGTCCGCACGCTTAAGGTTTCGATGACAGTTATATTATGAGTTTATGAGTTTTGATGTACCGAAGGAATTCGGAGTCCCGGATGATATCGGGGACATGACGAGGAGTCTCGAAATGGTCGAGACGTAAAGATCGATATATTGGACGACTATATTCGGACATCGTAAAGGTTCCGAGTGATTCGGGTATTTTTCGGAGTACCGGAGAGTTACAGGAATTCGCCGGGGAGTATATGGGCCTTATTGGGCCATACGGGAATAGAGGAGAGAGGCCAAAAGGAAGGAGGCCTGCACCCCCCCTCTGGTCCGAATTGGACAAGGGGCGCAACCCCCTTTTCCTTCTTCCTCTCCCCCTCTTTCCCCTTCTCCTACTCAAACAAGGAAGGAAGGAGTCCTACTCCCGGTGGGAGTAGGACTCCCCTTGGCGCGCCCCCTCCCCCTTGCTCCTTTATATACGGGGGCAGGGGGGCACTTCTAGACACACAAGTTGATCCACGTGATCATATTCTTAGCCGTGTGCGGTGCCCCCTTCCACCATAGTCCTCGATAATATTGTAGCGGTGCTTAGGTGAAGCCCTGCGACGGTATTACATCAAGATCGTCACCACGCCGTCGTGCGAAACTCTTCCCCGACACTTTGCTGGATCGGAGTCCGGGGATCGTCATCGAGCTGAACGTGTGCTAGAACTCGGAGGTGCCGTAGTTTCGGTGCTTGATCGGTCGGGCCTTGAAGACGTACGACTACATCAACCACGTTGTGCTAACGCTTCCGTTGTCGATCTACAAGGGTACGTAGATCACACTCTCCCCTCTCGTTGCTATGCATCACCATGATCTTGTGTGTGCGTAGGAATTTTTTTGAAATTACTACGTTACCCAACACCTGACTCGCCGGAGGAGGAGGCGGTGGAGGAGGCGTAGTGCCCTGACTTGCCGGAGGAGGAGGAGGAGGCGGAGGCGTCCAGTTCGGAAGGTTGATGAGCTCCTTCCGCCATAGGCATGGACAGAGCAGACCCCAGCCTAGTCTCCCCTTCACCGGTAGGGTGGTCAAGCTGGAGGTCCTCAAATCCCTCCGTTATTTCATCCACCATCACCCTAGCATATCCTTCTGGAATCGGCCGGCAGTGAAAAGTTGCGCCGGGTTCAGTAGGATAAACAGAGCCAATAGCCGCCTTAACCTTCAAATTCATCCATTGCGTCATAAGGTGGCAATTTTGAGACTCCATGATAGCATCCACGGGATAGCTGGCAGGAGCCGTCAAGGCATGCTCCGGCTGAAGCAGCTCGGTGGAAGCCACGCTGCTTCTCCGCTGAGATGGCGGGGTAGCTTCGGGGGAAGCTTTGGTAGTACGTTTGCTGCGATTTGCTTCTTGTTCCTTTATCGCTTGTACCCTTGCTTGCAGCGCCTGCATTTGGGCATGCTGCACTTTTTTCCTCCTCTCATGGGATTTGTAACCGCCAACGTGCGGAAACCCAACCTTCCACGGAATGGAGCCTGGCGTGCCTCGTGTCCGTCCAGGGTGCTCAGGATTCCCGAGGGCCATTGTGAGCTCGTCGTTCTCTCTGTCAGGAAAGAACGTCCCTTGCTGCGCTGCTTCGATATATTGCTGAAGCTTCCTGACTGGTATGTCCAGTTGATCGTTCGTCCAAATGCACTTCCCTGTTACAGGGTCCAAGGTTCCGCCAGCCCCGAAGAACCAAGTCCGGCAACGGTCTGGCCAGTTAATTGTCTCTGGTTCGATCCCTTTATCAATAAGATCATTCTCAGTCTTGGCCCACTTAGGCCGGGCTACGAGGTAGCCACCTAACCCCGTGCGATGGTGATGCTTCTTCTTCGCAGCATTTTGCTTGTTTGTCGCCGACATCTTCTTACTCTTTTCCGATGTCTTGTGGGCCACAAATGCGGGCCAGTGATCTCTGATCTTCTCATATCTGCCCTTGAATTCTGGTGTCTCATTATTTTCGACAAACTTATTCAGCTCTTTCTTCCACCTCCTGAATAGTTCCGCCATCCTCTTAAGAGCAAAAGACTTGATTAATTGCTCTTTAACTGGGTTCTCTGGATTATCCTCTGGCGGTAGGGTGAAATTTGACTTCAGCTCAGTCCAAAGATCATTTTTCTGCATATCATTGACATAAGACACCTCAGGGTCTTCTGTAGCCGGCTTAAACCATTGCTGGATGCTGATCGGGATCTTGTCCCTAACCAGAACCCCACACTGAGCAAGAAATGCGTTCTTTGTTCGGATGGGTTCAATCGGTTGGCCGTCGGGCGCGATTGCTATGATCTCAAACCTTTCATCCGAGCTCAACTTTTTCTTCGGGCCTCGTCTCTTTACCGAAGTTGTGCTCGATCCGGAGGGCTAGAAAAAAGAACAGAGACTTAATTAATATGTGTACATACCAAAACAATGAATGCATCAATTAGCTAGTCAGCACAGGCTTAACTAATATATATACCTGGCCGGACTCGGTTCGGTCACCGGAGCTGTCATCACGGTCTCCTTCTTGCACCGGCATTGGGTCACCGGAGCCGTCCTCATGTTCTTCTTCTTGCACCGGCATTAGGTCACCGTAGCCAGCTTCTTCACCCTCTCCTTCCAGACCATCGGTGTCGTTGAGAAACAACGAGACGGCATCACTTCCTTCTGCGATTATGTCCCTCAACAACGCTTCTTTTGCTTCGTCTCGGGCGGTGTCCATAGTTTCTACAAATATTTACAACATGGCAATTATTATTCAAACATGACAGATGGATATATTAGTGGCAAACGTAGAACTAGCTACCTAATCATAGTAAGGAATCATGTATATTAATTAGTGGCCTCGACGCTGCTTCTCTAGGGTTTGGGGTGGCCTCGACAACGCTTCAAGGGATTGGGGTGGCCTCGAGAACGCTTCAAGGAGGGGGTAATATCGACCCCCCACGTGTTGACGCTATCGGGAGGGGGTATATCGACAACGACGACACTACATCTATGTCCCTCGACGACCCTCGTCCCCGATAAAAAAAAGAGGAAGAAGAAGAAAAAAAGAGGAGAAGAAAGAATAGAGGAGAAGAACTCCTCTATTCTTTCTTCTCCTCTTTTTTTTTCTTCTTCCTCTTCTTTTTTTATCCTCTTCTTCCTCTCATGTTCGAGAGGATCGCCGAGGGGTCGGGAGGTTGCCTAGTGTCAAAGGATTCAACAAAACCATGTCTTCATCATTAGGCGAAAGTAACAGGTGCATGATGGTACGAAGCTCTCCAAAGTTATTTTGGAACGGAGTCCTAGATAGGATAATTCGCTTTTTGGTACAAAGTTCAACAAGAACCTTCCAAATATCGTTATTTGGAAGACCTTTGCTGAAATTCATACAAAAAGGCAAATTATCCTATCCGGGACACCATTCCAAATTATCCTATCATGCCCTGGTTACTTCCGTCTAATGAAGAAGCCAAGGATTTCTTCAATACTTTGACACTAGGAAACCTCTCTCGACCCCTCGGCGATCCTCGACCCCTCGAACCCTCGATGACCCTGGAACCCCCGACCCCTCGGCGATCCTCTTCTTCCTCTCATGTTCGAGAGGATCGCCGAGGGGTCGGGAGGTTGTCTAGTGTCAAAGGATTCAACAAAACCATGTCTTCATCATTAGGCGAAAGTAGAACTGTGTAGTTTGCTTGAGACCAAGAATATCCGTCCTTGCATATTATTGAGTCTCTTCCAAGAGTGCCTTTTCCAGTCAGTCTCCCCTCATACCGCGATTTAGGGAGACCTATCTTCTTAAGGCCAGGAATGAAGTCAACACAAAACCTGATAACATCCTCTGTTTGATGGCCCGTGGAGATGCTTCCTTCTGGCCTAGCGCGGTTACCGACATATTTCTTTAGGACTCCCATGAACCTCTCAAAGGGGAACATATTGTGTAGAAATACGGGCCCCAGGATGACAATCTCGTCGACTAGATGAACTAGGACGTGCGTCATGATATTGAAGAAGGATGGTGGGAACACCAGCTCGAAACTGACAAGACATTGCGCCACATCACTCCTTAGCCTTGGTACGATTTCTGGATCGATCACCTTCTGAGAGAATGCATTGAGGAATGCACATAGCTCCACAATGGCTAATCGGACGTTTTCCGGTAGAAGCCCCCTCAATGCAACCGGAAGCAGTTGCGTCATAATCACGTGGCAGTCATGAGACTTTAGGTTCTGAAAATTTTTCTCTGGCATATTTATTATTCCCTTTATATTCGATGAGAAGCCAGTCGTGACCTTCATACTGAGCAGGCATTCAAAGAAGATTTCTTTCTCTTCTTTCGTAAGAGCGTAGCTGGCAGGACCTTTATACTGCTTCGGAGGCATGCCATCTTTTTCGTGCAAACATTGCAGGTCCTCCTGTGCCTCAGGTGTATATTTTGTCTTCCCATACACGCCCAAGAAGCCTAGCAGGTTCACGCAAAGGTTCTTCGTCACGTGCATCACGTCGATTGAGGAGCGGACCTCTAGGTCTTTCCAGCAGGGTAGGTCCCAAAATATAGATTTCTTCTTCCACATGGGTGCGTGTCCCTCAGCGTCATTCGGAACAGCTAGTCCACCGGGACCCTTTCCAAAGATTACGTAGTGTAAATCATTGACCATAGCAAGCACATGATCACCGGTGCGCATGGCGGGCTTCTTCCGGTGATCTGCCTCGCCTTTGAAATGCTTGCCTTTCTTTCGACATTGATGGTTGGTCGGAAGAAATCGACGATGGTATAGGTACACATTCTTCCTGCATTTGTTCAGGTATATACTTTCAGTGTCATCTAAACAGTGCGTGCATGCGTGGTATCCTTTGTTTGTCTGTCCTGAAAGGTTACTAAGAGCGGGCCAATCGTTGATGGTCACGAACAGCAATGCCTTAAGGTTAAATTCCTCCTGTCTGTGCTCATACCACGTACGTACACCATTTCCATTCCACAGCTATAAAAGTTCTTCAACTAATGGCCTTAGGTACACATCAATTTCGTTGCTGGGTTGCTTAGGGCCTTGGATGAGAACTGGCATCATAATGAACTTCCGCTGCATGCACATCCAAGGAGGAAGGTAATACATACATAGTCACGGACCAGGTGCTGTGATTGCTGCTCTGCTCCCCGAAAGGATTAATGCCATCCGCGCTTAAAGCAAACCATACATTCCTTGGGTCCTTTGCAAACTCATCCCAGTACTTTCTCTCGATTTTTCTCCACTGCGACCCATCAGCGGGTGCTCTCAACTTCCCATCTTTCTTTCGGTTCTCACTATGCCATCGCATCAACTTGGCATGCTCTTCGTTTCTGAACAAACGTTTCAACCGTGGTATTATAGGAGCATACCACATCACCTTCATAGGAACCCTCTTCCTGAGGGGCTCGCCGTCAACATCACCAGGGTCATCTCGTCTGATCTTATGGGGCATGCGTTCAGATCCTTGTATGCACCGCGGTAGAGGATGCAGTCATTGGGGCATGCATGTATCTTCTCCACCTCCAATCCTAGAGGGCATACGACCTTTTTTGCTGCGTATGTACTACCGGGCAATTCGTTATCCTTTGGAAGCTTCTTCTTCAATATTTTCAATAGCTTCTCAAATCCTTTGTCAGCCACAGCATTCTCTGCCTTCCACTGCAGCAATTCCAGTACGTTACCGAGCTTTGTGTTGCCATCTTCGCAATTGGGGTATAACCCTTTTTTGTGATCCTCTAACATGCGATCGAACTTCAGCTTCTCCTTTTGACTTTCGCATTGCGTCCTTGCATCGACAATGACCCGGCGGAGATCATCATCATCGGGCACATCGTCTGGTTCCTCTTGATCTTCAGCAGCTTCACCCGTTGCAGCATCATTGGGCACATCGTCTGGTTCCTCTTGATCTTTCACCAGCTCCCTCCCGTTGTAGCATCACCGTATTCAGGGGGCACATAGTTGTCATCGTACTCTTCTTCTTCGCCGTCTTCCATCATAACCCCTATTTCTCCGTGCCTCGTCCAAACATTATAGTGTGGCATGAAACCCTTATAAAGCAGGTGGGAGTGAAGGATTTTCCAGTTAGAGTAAGACATCGTATTCTCACATTCAGTGCATGGACAACACATAAAACCATTCTGCTTGTTTGCCTCAGCCGCATCGAGAAACTCATGCATGCCCTTAATGTACTCGGAGGTGTGTCTGTCACCGTACATCCATTGCCGGTTCATCTACGTGCATTATATATAATTAAGTGTCCAAATTAATAGAAGTTCATCATCACATTAAAACCAGTACATACATAGTTCTCATCTAACAATATATACCTCTCCAGAGCATCTAATTAATTAAACCATACATTGAAACTATGTAAAACATTTCAATGCGAAAACAAATGCGATCATAATCGCAACCAAGGTAACAATTGATCCAACGGCATAATGATACCAAGCCTCGGTATGAATGGCATATTTTCTAATCTTTCTAATCTTCAAGCGCATTGCATCCATCTTGATCTTGTGATCATCGACGACATCCGCAACATGCAACTCCAATATCATCTTCTCCTCCTCAATTTTTTTATTTTTTCCTTCAACAAATTATTTTCTTCTTCAACTAAATTTAACCTCTCGACAATAGGATCGGTTGGCATTTCCGATTCACATACATCCCACATAAATAAAATCTATGTCACGTTGGTCGGCATAATTTTCATAAACAATAAATGAACCAATAGTTATAAAGATAATATATATACCACACTTGAATCATAGACAGGACGAGGGCCGACGGGGGCGGATACCAAAACCATAGCACTATATAATATGCAATAATAAAAGTAAGAAAATAATACAAGTATCTATGTAAACATACAAGTAAGAATATTTTTCCTTTTAGAAAGAAGATAAGAACAAGAGGCTCACCACGGTGGTGCCGACGATGAGCTCGGCGCGGGTGATCGACGACGGTGAAGACGGGGACGGGGCATGATGGACCGCTAAACCTAGACAAATATTATGGAAAATGGAGCTTGGAGATCGAGCTTGGAGAGGAGAAAGCTTAAGTAGTGTGGCTCGGGCATTCCATCAAACACCTTGTGTGCATAGGAGGTGAGCTAGAGCACCACCAAGCCCTCTCCCCCTCGGCCAGAGAAAAACAGAGCACTTGGGTGCTCTGCTCGCGAGCGAGGGGTATATATAGGCACCTCATTGGTCCCGGTTGGTGACATGAGCCGGGACTAATGTAACACCCCGGATATGACTTTTCCCAATATGTATTCCAACTCTTGCCGTTTCCGACGTTAAGTTATTTTATTTTCTCGCATTCGGGTTTTTGTCTCCGTGTGTTGTTGTCGTTGTCATGCATCTCATATCATGTCATCATGTGCATTGCGTTTGCATACGTGTTCATCTCATGCATTCGAGCATTTTCCCCGTTGTCCGTTTTGCATTCCGGTGCTTCGTTCTCCTCCGGTGGTCATTTCTACTTTTCTTTCGTGTGTGGGGATTAAACATTTCCAGATTGGACCGAGACTTGCCAAGCGGCCTTGGTTTACTACCGGTAGACCGCCTGTCAAGTTTCGTATCATTTGGACTTCGTTTGATACTCCAACGGTTAACTGAGGGACCGAAAAGGCCTCGTGTGTGTTGCAGCCCAACACCCTTCCAATTTGTCCCAAAACCCACCAAAACCCCCTCTATCATCTAGAGTGTTCGATCACGATCGCGTGGCCGAAAACCGCACCTCATTTGGACTCTCCTAGTTCGCCTATGCCTATATAAAGGACCCCTCCTAAAAATCCCGGATCCCCTCCATCCCTAACCTTAGATCCTCTCCCTCCGCGCGCCGGACAGCGTCCGCCGGCGCCGGACGTGTCCACCCAGCCCCACCGCCGCCATGTGTCGCCACCCTGTTCGCCAGCCGCCCGCGCCCACTTCCCCGCCGCCGGCCCAGGAGGCCCGAACCGGGCCCCTGAGGCCCATCACGCGCCGCCCGCCGTTCGCCCGCGCCGCCTCTCCTCTCCCGCGACGGCGCCAGAACACCGCTGCCGTCCCTTCGCCGCCCTTCACTGGCCGGCTCCGCCCGCGACGCCGGCGAGCTCCCTAGGCCACTTCACGCCGCGCCGCCTCGCCGGAGCTGCCCACCGGCCGGCGCCGTCTTGCCTCCCCGCATCTTCTTCGACGCCGGCAACCTCAAGCTCCATTCCGGCAAACCTCGAAGTCCGCGCCCGGCCGGATCTCAGATCTGGAAAAACTCCTCTCCGGTTGACTTTTTGTCTTGAAACCCTAGTTCATGTTGCCCTGTTCATCGTGCCGTAATTTTGCATCCGTAGCTCCGTTTTGGGCATATAGCATATCAAAATGTTCATCTCAGAGAGTACATCATTTCATCTCATTGCATCATTTTCATTTGAGTTCATCTTGATGCCCGAAATGCTGTTGGAAGAGTGCTACTTGAGATAATTGTCAGATCTGCTACTCCATTTAGATATTTGTCATTTTTGCCATGATTATTGTGTGCATGATATGCCCATGAGCTCTACATATGTTTTGTTAAGGGTTTTGCCATCTTTCCAGAGGTGCAACCCATGTATTTTTGTGATGTGTGTGGTGACTAGCACAAGCTTGCAAAGTGAGGCACTTGGTAATGCTGATTTCAGGGACTTAGCATTTCCACTAAGTCCTTGATCTGTTTATCTCATGTTGCCATATGTTCATGTTGTTTCCTAGTGATCCGTGCCTCTTTTGAGGATGATCAGTAAGGATGTTTTGTTAATCTTGCAGTGCTCTATTCATCCATGTCTTTGTTTGCAATTATGGAGCACCCTAGCTTGAGTCAATTGAGCTCTACTTTTGCTACTTCGTGAATCTGGGCAGATTGTCTACTTGTTAGCAATTTTGCCGAGGATGTTGTAGTTGATCCATGCATGCTATGCTATTGTTCTTGCCATGTCTAGCTTGCGTTTTGTGTATTCTTGATGGGTGTATGCTTAGATTATCATGACTTTCTCTGTGGTGAGTGCATCGAGCTCGTAAACATGCCTACTTGATATCTGTTTTCAGCATGTTCCAGTTTTCACTAAGTCTGAGAACTGATTATGTTTTTGCCATGTTCACATGCTTGCAATTGTATTTTATGATCCCTTTTGGCTCAAGGTTACTAAGGGACTTTTTTAAGCTCTTTGAGTAGCTCCATGCCATGCTTTACTTTGCCATGTTCAAGTCCTGTAGCATGTAGTTTTGTTGCTCCAAAGAGTGCTACTTGATCTGAAATTCCAGACAAGTGTTAATTTCACTAAGTCTGAGATCTGTTTACCATATGCATTTTTGCCATGCTTGTTTGAACCTGTTAATGGATGAATTGGCCGTAGCTCAGTGCTAGATTTTTGTTAAGCATCATGAATGCATCCATGCCATGTATTTTGTTGTCATGTTTGGGTGCTGTAGCTTGTTCATCTTGTTGCATTTAGATGGCTACTTGTTGTAAATCGCAGAACGTGGTCATATTTGAATTGCTTGCCATTTCCAAACCGTAACTCCGATTCCGGCGTTCTTTATATCATTTTCAAGCGATTTCATCTCATCTTTCCAGTGGCACACTTGGATTCCCAAGTTGAGGCCAGGTTCATGCATCCCTTGTCAAATCTTGCATATGCATCCCGCATCGCATCCCGCATAGCATACCATCCTTGCATCATATTGTTTGATCCTTGCACGTGGTTGATTGTGTCCTTGTTGCTTGTTTGTCTTGTTTGGGTAGAGCCGGGAGACGAGTTCGCTAATGAGGAGCCCGTTGAGTTTGCTTTCAAGGATCCAGTCAACTCTGACCACTTTGCAGGCAAGATGATCATACCCTCGAAATTACTACTATCTTTGCTTTGCTAGATGCTCGCTCTTTTGCTATGCCAATGCTACGATGCCTACCAGTTGCTTTCAAGCCTCCCAAATTGCCATGTCAAACCTCTAACCCACCATGTCCTAGCAAACCATTGATTGGCTATGTTACCGCTTTGCTCAGCCCCTCTTATAGCGTTGCTAGTTGCAGGTGAAGATTGGAGGCCGTTCCTTGTTGGAACATTTATTTACTTGTTGGGATATCATTATATTGCCATGTTATCTTAATGCATCTATATACTTGGTAAAGGGTGGAAGGCTCGGCCTCTCGCCTAGTGTTTTGTTCCACTCTTGCCGCCCTAGTTTCCGTCATATCGGTGTTATGTTCCTGGATTTTGCGTTCCTTACGCGGTTGGGTTATAATGGGAACCCCTTGATAGTTCGCCTTGATTAAAGCTTTTCCAGCAATGCCCAACCTTGGTTTTACCATTTGCCACCTAGCCTTTTTTCCCTTGGGTTTCCGGAGCCCGAGGGTCATCTTATTTAAACCCCCCCGGGCCAGTGCTCCTCTGAGTGTTGGTCCAACTCGTCAGCCGCCGATGGCTACCAGGGGCAACTCTGGGCTGGCCTACCAGAAGTTTAGACAATCTGAGTGTGCCCTGAGAACGAGATATGTGCAGCTCCTATCGGGATTTGTCGGCACATTCGGGCGGTGTTGCTGGATTTGTTTTAACCTGTCGAAGTGTCTTGAAGAACCGAGATACCGAGTCTGATTGGAACGTCTCGGGAGGAGGTCTATTCCTTCGTTGACCATGAGAGCTGGTCATGGGCTAAGTTGGGACTCCCCTGCAGGGATTTGAACTTTTGAAAGCCGTGCCCGCGGTTATGGGCAGATGGGAATTTGTTAATGTCCGGTTGTAGATAACTTGAACCTTAACTTAATTAAAATGAATCAACTGAGTGTGTTACCGTGATGGCCTCTTCTCGGCGGAGTCCAGGAAGTGGACACGGTGTTGGAGTAATGCTTGCGCAGGTTGCTCTCTAGTTTCTCGCTCGCGCTTTGCCTCCTCTTCTTGCTCTCTTTTGCGAACAGGATAGCCACCACATATGCTAGTCGCTTGCTGCAGCTCCACATATATTTACCTTGCCATACCTATTAAGCTTAAATAGTCTTGATCGCGAGGGTGCGAGATTGTTGAGTCCCTGTGGCTCACAGATTACTATTACACCAGATGCAGGGCCTGATGATTCCGCTCCATGTGACGTGCTTGAGCTCAAGTGGGAGTTCGATGAGGACTCTCAACGATACTACGTGTCTTTCCCTGATGATCAGTAGTGGTGCCCAGTTGGGGGTGATCGGGACCGTGTCGCATGTTGGGTTATCTTTTATTTTGGCGCCGTAGTCGGGCCATGAGTGTTTGGATGATGTAATGTTATTTATGTACTTGATTGACGTGGCGAGTGTAAGCCAACTATGTTATCTCCCCTTTTATCTTATATATATTACATGGGATGTTGTGATGATTGCCTAACTTGCGACACATGCCTTCAATGCGATTATGCCTCTAAGTCATGCCTCGACACGTGGGAGATATAGTCGCATCGAGGGTGTTACAACTAAAGGGGAGCCTTTGATCCGGTTCAAGCCACCAACCAGGACCAATGGTGGTGGGCCAGGAGCGAGGCCCATTGGTCCCGATTCATCCCACCAACCGGGACCAAAAGGTCCAGATGAACCAGGACCAATGGCCCACGTGGCCCGGCCGGCCCCCTGGGCTCACGAACCGGGACCAATGCCCACATTGGTCCCGGTTCTGGACTGAACCGGGACTAATGGGCTGACCCGGCCTGGACCAAAGCCCTGTTTTCTACTAGTGCCTCTCCCTCACATCGTCTCCTCTGAGGCGACCCGGAGGCCCCAAAACCTAGCGCCACCAGGCCCGGCCAACAGCTACTCCTCGTCAGGTGGCGGGCGATCGAGCTGGGGGATGTTCAATCCCCTTTCGGTTGCGTGGCTCGGTGGATCCTGGTAGGTCGACGGTCTTGGCGGCGTCGCCGGTGGGCCTCTAGAGCGTTTGCGCGTTCCATGGGCTCGACGCTCGTGGCATTGCGGTCGGCAGGTGTCTGTCCGGCAATGGTGATGTTTTGCGACTTCTGGTGTGACAACGAGGGCGGCTTCGGGTGGAGTTGAGCTACTGTTGAGCTTTGGTAGTCGGTCTCATCTGGTGTATTTGAGGGATTGTCGTGCCTTCCTTGTCTTCCTAAAGTTGGAGCTGCAGAGGAGGTTCCTCCGTGGTGATGATGACATGAGACAGGTCGTCGGTTCTGGTGCCGGCTCGGCGCAGGCTCAATGCTTTTCCCCTACAATACTTGTTGATAGAGTCAATTCTGCCTGGTCATCGGCGTGTGTGGTGGATTGTTTGGCATCGGCCGACGCAGGCCTTGGTGCTTGTTTGCAGTGTGGGCTACATCGGTGGTCATTGATGGCGGAGTTGGAGTCGCCCTCGCGGAAGTGTGATGACAATGACACCAGATTGCAACCTCGACGATGCTTTTCTCCTTGACGGCGTGTGTGCATTCTTGTGTGGGTTGCCATGTCGCCCTATGTGACTTATGTTTTGCGAGCGTGTTGTGACAGTTTTCGCAAGGTTTTTCGTTAATTAACTGGGCAACTCTTTTTGACCTTTTTTAATGAATCGGGCCCTAAGGGACTGCGTTCCATAAAAAGCATGGGAGGTGGGAATAGATTACTTGTGCTGATACCTTGTATTTTTACTATGTATATGCACTACTGGAAGGTAGTTTTGTTGATCTAGGTGGATTAGATCTTATTATACAAAAGAAAATATATAGCTTTCTAAAATGGGATGACTTGCAATACCGCCAATAAATAAATTAAGATGGAGTTTTAGAAGCCGCACATTTTATAAATACTTCAGTAAGTTTGCTTCTCATCATATTTGCAGGACAACAAAGAAGCCACATGTTCAAGTCTCTTCAAGTCCTACTTGAGTGATCCTGATGCAAGTTCAAGCCTCTTCAAGCCTTACTAGAGTGGTCCTGATGCAAGTTCAAGCCTCTTCAAGTCTTACTAGAGTGGTCCTTATGCAAAAGTTCAAGCCTCTTGGATGCAAATATTTATTTTTTATGGTTGTAATGCATTTGTGATGGCACATTGTATTCTTTCGTGTTCCTTCTTAACACAAGCTTTGAAACTTTGAAGATCTTGGTTTTCGACAAATGCAACTTTTAGCCTTTAATGGTCCTTCGGAGATCTTGTCACTATTCTTGTATGCACTTGAGATGAATATATTTCGACATGTTTGAGTGCGTGAAACTGATGTTGTTCATATCCTTTTGATTTGATCATTGAAAATGCATAATGTGTTGAACAGGCCCGTACGGGACACCTGTGCAGCATGTTCAACTGCACAGGACCCCAAAATGGGCAGGGTCCCTGATTTGTTACTACTAGTTATGCTAGCTACACCCTCAAATCCAGTCAAATATCGAGAACCCTGTTGGATTTGACTTGATTTCTTCTGTTATCCAAATCCCACACATGATTGAAGGTTGATATGAGATACCGAGATATGTAACAATGCACTTGACTGGATTTTCACAGCTTGTAATGACAAATTAATGCATTTGACTGGTTGAGAACCTGCACTGTAAGCTCACGCATGCCTCTCCTCCTTCATATTCTCCTTTTCTTTCTCTTTGTTCTCTTTAACTTCAAACGAGCCGTGCAAATCCATTCCTACCATCGCAGCTCTCTTGGATTAATTCCTTCGTAGCTTCTCTGTTGGAATGTATAGGTATGCTAGCTACACTCTCAATCAACCTTCTGTTTATTCGGTGGTTTCTTCTCGGTATCTCATATCTTCTATGCTTCTTTACATTCCATTGCTGCTTGTTACTATGCTGTGACCTGGATGCACCAGTTGGAGTCGGAGTCCAAGTCGAGATGCTTGCCCGACGAGACCTTGAACCAGACTACACATTGCCACCGGCCGCACATGGTCTTCTTCCCAAATAAATCAAAGTTCTTTTCATCTCTTTTTGTTTCTATGTTCTATTTTTAATACTTTACATCATATAAGCTTATAGCGAACTAATAACTCAATCTTTAAAAGGTGCTATTGATAAGTTTTTTAGCAAAAGAATCATATGTCATTTTGAAGAACATTGCGTACGAAAAAAGCATTAATATTTTGTATCAAAAGAATGCTAGAAGGATGGCAAGTTTTTTTTCTTTTTTTTAGAGAAGAAAGATGGCATGTTCTGTGATAAGTAATGTACTAATGTCTAATTTTGAGAATAGCTTCTTGTAAGATGCACTTTCAACTACACAGCAACAAGATACACACACACACACACACACACATATACATATATATACATATATATATATATACATATATATACATATATAAAATACTAATTTAGTCTTGATAAACGCTTTCTAATATGAATCACTTTGTGCTAAAATCTTGTTTTCCTAATTGCCAATGACTTTATCAAGGACCTAATTATTTTTTATTTGGCACAGGGCCCCTGTTTTTTTAGATACGGCCCTGTACACCAACTTGTCAAATTTGCATTTGTAATCTGCTACTAAACCTTTTGTGTTAACTGACATAGTTCCCTCAGCTTGTCCCAATGGACACTGTCGGAGCTTTGTGTAGACCAAGGGGGGCATGCCCCCCCTGCCCTCCTCTCAATTTTTGGCATTTATTGAAGAGTATGCTAGCTTTTGGGCCTAATTAGTGTTTCAATGATTGATTAGCCCCTCCTGGCCTATTAATTTGTTGCCCTTGAGTCATGGCCCCATCTTAAATTTTGCTAAAACTCCGCCACTACTATGAAGAGAGTTGTAACAAGCCTGATACTAATTGTCACACCTACATTGAGCAAAGCAGGGTGAACAACCATGTCGGGAAACAACTAGATCGAGATGAGAGGCAGAGAAACAGGGGAGAAATCAGAGAAAATGTGTGAGTTCGAGACTCCTTTTCCCATTTGATTTGATACTATAGTATATATCAGAGTACATGATAGGGTTTATAACGCCGCCCACATGGCTTCGTCGTCTCCAAGCGGTCTTTCTCGCTCATCTGTAGTTGGCTTGTTTGTCGGTGGGGTGGTGTGTCGGTGCCCGACACCTTTGTATCTTGCTTTGAATGTGTGTGTTGTGTGCGGTGGTGGTGTGTGTTTGTATCGATCTCCCGATTCTGATCGGTGATGGTTGCTTTATAATATAAAGCGGGGAGAAACCTTTTTTTGGTATAACGCCACCCACACACACACACTCAACGAAAGCATGATGTCGACATCTCTTCCTCCGATATAGCTGACCATTGGCTTATCAGGAGTGACACCAAGTACGTCACGCGCGCGCCATCTCGACGTCGTAGCAGAAGACGGGAAGCGATTGGGCATGGTCGTGCGTTCGCTGGTGGCGGCGGAGGCACATGACCGCGTAGGCGAGGACGGCGAGGAAGCATGCAACCGTGACGGTGGAGAAGGTCAGGCGGCGGCGCGGGCACTTATGTTGGAGGAGGAGGTGCTGGGAGCACAAGGCGGGGGAGGTCGGCGCTGGGATCGAGCTCATCCACAGTCGCCGCGGCAGCGAGGAGGAGGGCCCATCCCGCCACCATTCTTGTTGTGCTCGTGGTCTCGTGGAGGAAGTGGAAGAACTGAATTTTGAATTGAGTATGGGGGTGGATTTATAACCGGGCGCGGCGGCAAGCTTCCTAGTGGAGAAGGCTTTCATGCACACATGGACCTGCTCTGCCTAGCGTATTTTTTTAATGAAGTGTTTGGGATGACTTTTTTGGAGGGGTAAAAGTCTATATTTTCTTCAATATATGCAGCTACAGGAAAAAATAGAGAACATCCCAAGGCTGGGGCAGTGCCCCCAGCCCCCGCCCTCCTCCCAATTTTTGGCATTTATTGAAGAGTACGCTAGCTTTTGGGCCTAATTAGTGTTTCAATGATTGATTAGCCCCTCCTGGCCTACTAATTTGTTGCCCTTGAGTCATGGCCCCCTCTTAAATTTTGCTAAAACTCCGCCACTACTATGAAGAGAGTTGTAACAAGCTTGATACTAATTGTCACACCTACTTTGAGCAGAGCAGGGTGAACAACCATGTCGGGAAACAACTGAATCGAGATGAGAGGTAGAGAAACAGGGGAGAAATCAGAGAACAATGTGTGAGTTCGAGACTCCTTTTCCCATTTGATTTGATACTATAGTATATATCATAGTACATGATAGGGTTTATAACGCCGCCCACATGGCTTCATCGTCTCCAAGCGGTCTTTCTCGCTCATCTGTAGTTGGCTTGTTTGTCGGTGGGGTGGTGTGTCGGTGCCCGACACCTTTGTATCTTGCTTTGAATGTGTGTGTTGTGTGCGGTGGTGGTGTGTGTTTGTATCGATCTCCCAATTCTGATAGGTGATGGTTGCTTTATAATATAAAGCGGGGAGAAACCCTTTTTTGGTAATAACGCCGCCCACACACACACACTCAACGAAAGCACGATGTCGACATCTCTTCCTCCGATATAGCTGACCATTGGCTTATCAGGAGTGACACCAAGTACGTCACGCGCGCGCCATCTCGACGTCGTAGCAGAAGACGGGAAGCGGTTGGGCATGGTCGTGCATTCGCTGGTGGCGGCGGAGGCACATGACCGCGTAGGCGAGGACGGCGAGGAAGCATGCAACCGTGACGGTGGAGAAGGTCAGGCGGCGGCGCAGGCACCTACGTCGGAGGAGGAGGTGCTGGGAGCACAAGGCGGGGGAGGTCGGCGCTGGGATCGAGCTCATCCACAGTCGCCGCGGCAGCGAGGAGGAGGGCCCATCCCGCCACCATTCTTGTTGTGCTCGTGGTTTCGTGAAGGAAGTGGAAGAACTGAATTTTGAATTGAGTATGGGGGTGGATTTATAACCGGGCGCGGCGGCAAGCATCCTAATGGAGAAGGCTTTCATGCACACATGGACCCGCTCTGCCTGGCGTATTTTTTTAATGAAGTGTTTGGAATGACTTTTTTGGAGGGATAAAAGTCTGTATTTTCTGTGCCCCCCCCTCCCCCCCCCCCCCCTTCCTGAGCATAGCGCCGCCGCGGATTGACATCATCCCAATGAAAATATCAATGAATAAGAGTACCTTCCGTTTGAAACAGCAAATGTTTCACACATCGATCGTATTGAAAAATGCATCGAGAGAGTCTCTCTGAACAAAAGGTCTGATACACAAGCGATGTTTTCATCTTCAGAAAAATGCAAATTGAATAAGAAAAGGTATGAAAAATGATATCACCTAATTACTCAAATACATCAGAAATTCTCCTTAAAACGCAAGTGTCAATAGTTAAATGGAAAATGGGTTGCTGCAAAAAGATACTCCTTGCATTTTTATATACAAGGTCACAAATTCCGATTACATGTATCAGTCTAAATTTTAATGCCTGCTTTGCAAGTCATTTTTTTTATTGAGATCATTAGTATGCCGCATGCATGCAAGGAAATTGAGTGGAGGTACTAGTTGACTGTCGTTATGACCACATGCATACAAGTATTAAACAGGTTCCTAATAGAAAAAATATTCATTAATTACTGTTGGTGGCCTTGTATAGATGTAAAATTTACAAATATATATTTCATAATAACCTTGTATAAGTATAATGACCTTGTATAAGTAAATGAAGTAGCAAGAAGCAGGAACAATATCACAAGATATAATCTGCATAATCTATTTGCATCTCAATTTCTCACATTAACTTGGGCATTGCGACTAACTTGTTCATGTCCAGGCAAAGTTACCTAATTCTACAGCTAACAATAACAACAACAACAACAACAACAACAACAACAAAGCCTTTAGTCCCAAACAAGTTGGGGTAGGCTAGAGGTGAAATCTATAAAATCTCGCAACCAACTCATGGCTCTGGCACATGGATAGCAAGCTTACACGCATCCATGTCCATACCTAGCTCTTTGGTGATACTCCAACCCTTTAGGTCTCTCTTAACGGACTCCTCCAATGTCAAATCCGGTCTACCCCGCCCTCTTTTGACATTCTCCGCACACTTTAGCCGTCCGCTATGCATTGGAGTTTCTGGAGGCCTGCGCTGAATATGCCCAAACCATCTCAGACGATGTTGGACAAGCTTCTCCTCAATTGATGCTACCAACTCTATCTCGTATATCATCATTCTGGACTCGATCCTTCCTCGTGTGGCCACACGTCCATCTCAACATACGCATCTCCGCGACACCTAACTGTTGAACATGTCGCCTTTTTTTTGAAACGGTACATGTTGCCTTTTAATCGGCCAACACTCCGCACCATACAACATTACGGGTCAAGCCGCCGTCCTGTAGAACTTGCCTTTTAACTTTTGTGACACTCTCTTGTCACAGAGAATGCCAGAAGCTTGGCGCCACTTACCTAATTCTACAGCTAGTAAAACAAAATAATTAAGTGGTTCAGGATTCTGTCTCAGATTTGATGCAACATACAACTGACAAAACCTTTCAGTTAGCAACCTAAGCACGTGGTTCTGAATTAATTTGACGGAACTACCATCAATCGGCCTGGCTAGACCGGTTATTAGAGGCTCCTTGCAAGTGAAGCTCAAAATACAATATCGATGGCGCATAACCACAAAATTGGATGATAATAAGTGTATCTTCAGAAAAATAGTAGTACCGAGTGTCAAGATGATGTGTGAGCTGAAACAAATAAGTTTTAACATAATTCCGATGTAGCAATAGCAGTTTCGCGTAAGTTGGTTCTGCAATGGAAGAACAAAAACAAAGCTCATTATTTTTCCTCATTTGGCAAATGGCGCTACTCTGCGCCGGTCGACCGGCCGAGTCGCTCCGCCGGTCCTCCCTCATCCGTTGGATGCGTTCATCTCCGTAAACATTGGATCTGGTTCTGTCATGCAAAACTGAACCCACTAAACACATACAAAACTGAACCCGCTAAACACATGCAAAAACTGAACCTGCGTCCTCAGCCCGCATGGAACGGGCTGTCATTGCCATGCCCATGCGTCATAGCTTTGCTCGTTGACTCGCGACGCCCAGCTTCCATGAATGCCCTGTCCACCGTGCAGTTCATCATAGCTGCCCTACATCGCCGTGGAAACTTGCCATCGTTGCCTCGTGAGCACTCCGTCATCCGGCAAACGCGCTGCCGGCGCCATGCGTCGATGCTTTTCTCGTCGACTCGCGGTGCCCCAGCTCCCATGAATGCCCGTTTGTCCACCGTCCCAGCTCGCCGTCGCCGCCATGCATCACTGTTGCAACTCCCCGTTGTTGCCTCCCACAACAAACTCGTTGTAACATGGCCTGTGCTGGTCCCAGCAAATCGTCTAGCCGGTCGCAGCTTGCCGTCTCGCCAGTCTCAGTAAATCATCTCCCTGACCGATCCCAGCAAATAATCACCAGAAATTCTCAGTGACAAAAAATCACGCCGGTCGCAGCAAAAATGCCGTCGGTCCCAGCAAAAAAAAAATGGCTCACCATCGACGGGACGCAGCAAAAAATCTCACCGGTCGCCGGTCACAATAAAAATTCTCGCCGGTTCCAACAAAAATGATCACCGGTTGCAGCGACGTAGCAAATATTCTCACTCGTCCAAGCAAAACAACTCGTTATTTGTAGCAAAATAAGTTCGCCGTTGTGCATAGGAAAAAATTAGGCTGGTCACAGGAAACGATTTGTCAGTTGTAGCAAAAAAAATTGTTGTTGCCAATAGAATAAAAAATACACACGGGTCCCAGCAAAACTACTCGCTGGTTGTAGCAAAAATGCCCTGCCATCACAGGTTGCAGCAAAAATTCACGCTGTTCCTAGTAAAATAACTCGCCGGTTGTAGCAAAAATGCCCTGCTGTCACAGATCGTAGCAAAAATTCACACCGGTCCCAGCAAAATGACTCACCGGTTGTAGCTCGATGTCATGCCGGATGCTAGTAGCAAAAAAAGGACGTCATCGCCGTCGCCGCCATTTGTGTCCTTGTGAATGGTTGTAACAAATATCAACATCGATAGTAGCAAAACATGACAGCGCTTGCAGCAAAACTGGGCATCGCCACCGTCGGTGTCCTCATGAATGGTTGTAGCAATTGTCAACATGGTAGTAGCAAAAAATGACACCGGTTGCAGAAAAAGGCCGACGCAGCCGTCATATGTGTCGATTCGTCATCAATGGTTGTCACAATCATCGATGCCGACCGGAGCAAAACGCCAACTGTTGCAGCAAAAAACTTAGGCCGTTCCAGCAAAAAGTTACGTTCCTCTGTCCCATCATTTATTTGGCATGCATGGTTCATCTATGCAACAACGCGGCCATGGTTCTTCCTGCAAAAATCAATCAGCCGGTTCCAGCAAATTCTCGTCATCGGTCAGGGAGGTGGTTGGACGGCCATTGCTGACGATGCGTTGCGAGGTAGCAGATGAACAGGAGAGAGAGGAGAGATGCATGAAGAAGGCAGAAAAGTCTATAATGAATCAGTGGTCATCGATAAGGAAAGAAACTGAGCGATGGGGTGCGTGGGTGGATCCTAGACGTGGCCTAATTGATTCTAAAAAAAGATGTGGCCTGACTAGCCTGTGCATCACGAGGGGTTAGTTGTGCGCAGAAGGTAACTTTTTTACGATAACTTTTTACAAAAAGACCCCCAGGGGCTCCCGCGATCGCGAAGGCGATCTGGCGGCGGTGGCGAGAGAGCGCGTGTGATGGCGGCGACGGCGCCGGCGGCAAGGCTGAGAGGAGGGGTCGATCCACCTAGAGTGGGCCTCAGCGGGGGGTCTCTTCAACGCGAGAGATTGGGAGGAGATCCGAGCAAGATCGAGGCGGATACTACGCGGGGCGGCAGATCGAAGAAAGTGTGTGGAGATTTTGAGGAGAAGAGCGTCTGAGTTTTTTGGTAAATTGGAAGGTGAGATCCCCTCTATTCCTTTCGGGGGAGGATCGATCCGATCTTCTAGACCTTTTGTTGGTCCGGTTTCCGTGGTTTTGGCTGGCTCTGTTTCCGGAATTTGTGTTGACTATAATGGGGATTTGGATACCGCGCTTGTTAATATGGAAGGGCACTCAAGTGTGGTAGGATCCAGCGAGAGGTTTCAGCGTGGAGTAGCCTTTCTTTCGTCCAATTCTTTGGAAACTAATGGTTTCCTTATACCGGGGGGAAATAGAGTAATCTGCACTCGTGATTCTAAGGCAATATATGTAGAATTGAACGTTTTTTCATCCTGTCCAGATCACAGTAGGAGCCATCAGCGGGAGCTGATTGACGCCTAGATTGTAGATCTTTCTGTTGGCGTTTATGATCCATATGAGGATAAGGGAGATATTTTCGCTGTAGTTATTAGGAAACTGATCATTTATGGCTTATTACTCATTATTATTAGCATCAAATCCATTTTTGATACGGGGTGGAAGGGGATCCTGGCATGCTATATTTGTGGTACAGAGAGAGGTCATCCCTTGCCTTTGTTCTTGCCAGTGCAATCTCGTCTCCTTTCTGTTCTTTCTACCATCAGCCGTGATCGAGGGGAGTGTGCTATGGCGGGGCATGGAGGGAGTGTGAGCAATGTTTTGGGGAAAACACCTGCGAGTGGAGAGGGATCGAGGGTGATGACGGATGCCACGGCTGCTGAATCCTCTCTCCACTAGCTGGGGATGAAGGTGGCCACTGCCCCTTCCATGACCCCTAAGAGTAAGGGGAAGTCGATGCCGAGGCGCCCCCGTGGCGATGGCTCGGCTCTGATTATCGACATGGAGGCCGCGCGGAAGGCTATCGGTGGATCACGGGTGGTGGGGCGGCTCCTTTCGCCCTTCCAAGTGAACCCGCATGTCATCGTCGATGAGCTTCGGGCTTGTTCAGCATGGAGGCTGCACGGAACGGTCACTGTTCAAGATGTGGCTATCAAGGATGGGAGGTTCGTCCTGAACTTTTCTGCCGAGGAGGACCGGCGGTTCATTTTGAAGGCCCAGCCATGGCACCATAAGCGTGATGGAGTCATCTTCACCGAGTTCTACGGCAAGGGAAACCCAGCAGAGGTTGACCTTGGCGTAATGCCAATATGGGTGCAGGTTCGTGATCTAGATTTTGAACTCAAAACTGAGCGCATGGGCTGGACTTTAGGAGAACAAATTGGGGATGTGATTGCTGTTTCCCATAGAGATCACTTAATTGTAGAGAAATATCTGCGTATAAGGGTTGAAATCCCTCTGCATGAACCTCTTAAGACAAGAGTAGAATTCACTCCTTTGGGTAGTTCTGAGAGTGTTAAGTATGATGTTAGATATGGGAAACTTCCTTTGTACTGTGAGTGCTGTGGGATTGTAAGACATACCTTAGAGCGCTATTGTAGTATACCTAAGGATAAAAGGGTTGTTTCTTTTCCAAAGAATCTTAGTGTAGAGGCATATTGGAAGGGAACAGGGGCAAGTAAAAGAACACTGTTGTTCACCGGCTCCAACAGCAACAACTACTCTAGAGCTGCGGAAAAGAGTGTGGTCAAGGTGACCAAAGCCGTGGCTAACCTCACGGTCACGGATATGCTCACTACGACGACAACGACGCATGCCGCTGTGGCGTTTGGTTGGCCAACCCAGGAGGGCGTCACGCTCGGCCAGGAGGGCCGGGTGTATGGGGCTCCAACGCCGCTCCACCCAGGCGCTGGTTCTGGCCAGGAGGACCAACAAACTCCTCCGAGGCCCTCTGCTCTCTCTAGCCAGGCGGGCCAGGGAAAGGAGGCGGGGGCGGCTCTTCCATTGGGGCTAAGCACGGCCAGGAGGGCCATGTGCTCGAGCGCCGAGTGGGGACGTCTACTCCATCGCTGGCTCTGGTGCATGCTAACGGTAGCATGTTCGACGCGGCAATCCGAGGGAACCAGGGGCTCATCCTGCCGGTTGCTGCTTCTTATTCTGATGCTGCGGCTGGCACAAAAAATCTGTAGGACATGTTGTTGTTCAAGGCAGGCGTACTGGAGGCACTCTCAGGGGCAGTTGCGGCAAGGCTGGCTGACCAGAACACGGCCAATGATACGGGAGTATTTACTTTTGCTGCTGATAAAATTACCATGCAGGGTCAGAAAAAGAAGAAAGAGGGAAAGGATAGAAAGAAGGGAGGAAAGGAGAAGTCAGAGAGTGACAGAACTCAAATCAAAGGGAAAAAGAGGAGTAACCCTTTTGATGCCCCACAAACGGGTAGTGATTTAAATTTTTCTTTTGAGAGAGAGATGGATAGTTATGAACGTCTGTTGTATGGTGAGATGAGTGTTTCCTCAAAGAGAGTTTGTATGGGTAGAGTTGAAACTAGGCGGGATGTGGATGGGATTATTACGCATGTAGTGAAGGAAAAAGAGGAGGAGGAGGTTTACACATAGCAAAGGAAGGAGTCAATTGGAGAGGACGATGTTGTGGGCACTGATTTGGCGGCCTCCGCTCCGGAGGACCGCCAGGAGAAATGAGAGCAATTAGTTGGAACTACCGTGGAATGTTGTCTTCCACGGCAGTTCGAGAGCTCCGAGAGCTCCAAGGTCATAATTGTGCGCAGTTGATTTTTCTTTCCGAGTCGCATTTAAATAAAAGTAAAGCTGACGAGCTACGTTGTATCTTAGGTTTTAGTTCCATGTTTTTAGACGAGAGTGATGGCAAGTCTGGTTGTCTTGTACTTTTTTATTAAAAAGAGAATAAAGTCGAGTTGAACTATTTTTCTTCCCATTTTATTGATATTGTATTTATCAATGATAATTCTGTAAATTGGCGCTTTACGGGTTTCTATGGTTATCCGGCATGGAATGAAAAATATTTATCTTGGGCGGATCTTCGCCAACTGCATTCCCTTGCTGATTATCCTTGGGTAGTCATTGGAGATTTTAATGAAATTATCTACTCTAGCGAAAAACAAGGTGGCAATGCTAGACCAAATGAAATGATGCAGGAATTCCATAAGTGTTTGAGTGATTGTAACCTGGAGGATATGGGCTCTGTTGGTGATACATTCACTTGGAGAAGGGGGGACATCCGTGAAAGGCTTGATTGAGCTGTATCTAATATAGAATGGGCAAACAAATTTCCGCGTGCGGCAATTATTAATGGGGAGCATGTACACTCAGACCATCGTCCGTTAATTCTTGACACAGATTATTTTGATAGTAACTTGTTTAATCGTCGGAATGGTCGTGTTAGACAATTTGAAGCAAAATGGCTGAAAGAAGATACTGTTGAGGAGATTGTGAAGACTGCTTGGGAAAACGCAAAGTTGGCGGGTATTGGTCCCTCTCTCGCAGCACGGACTAGAGCGGTGCATGATGATTTACATTCTTGGGACCGAATTACTTTGAAATGACCAAAGAGAAGAATAAGTAAGTTAAAAAAAGAACTAGAGAGGCTGAAACGTGGTCCTATTAGTGGTGAGTCCCGCTCAAGGCAAAAGGAAATTCTAGTGCTCATTGAAAATCTTTTGGACCAAGAGGAAATTTTTTGGTTACAGAGAGGTCGAGCGAACTGGCTGCTACATGGGGACCGTAATACTTCTTTTTTTCATAACGCTGCAACGGCCAGGAAAAAGGGAACAATATTAGAAGACTTCTGGATGATACTGGGGTTTGGAAACAAGGAAATGATCTGAAGGAACATATTATGGGTTATTTCTCCAATCTTTTTACATCGGAGGTTTTATACCCAAATCAGGAAGTTTTGTCTCTTGTCCGGAGTAGAGTGACTACTGAGATGAATAGTGCTCTGCTCGTCCCTTATACTGCTGATGATGTTCGTAAGGCTCTTTTTGATATTGGCGATTTAAAGGCTCCAGGGCCAAATGGTCTTCATGCTATTTTTTATAAAATATTTTGGCCCATGCTAGGGGATGATTTGGTGGATGAGTTCTTGAAAGCAGTGAATACTTGTACAATTCCACCGGGTTGGAATGATACTGCGATTGTGTTGATTCCCAAGGTCAACTCACCCGAGAAGGTAACCCAGTTTAGACCTATCAGTCTTTGCAATGTTGTATACAAAATTATCTCCAAAATGTTGTCGGCGCGTTTGAAGGTTTTACTACCTGATATTATCAGCCCAACCCAATGTGCTTTTGTGCCTGGTAGATTGATTACAGGCAATGTTTTAGTGGCTTATGAGAGCTTTCATACTATTAAAAATAAGAGGGTGGGAAAAGAGGGTTTATGCGCTATCAAGCTTGATATGCAGAAAGCTTACGATCGAGTCGAATGGCCTTTTTTGAAGGGAATTATGTTGAAACTTGATATGTCTCCAACGTATCTATAATTTTTGATTGCTCCATGCTATATTATCTACTGTTTTGGGCAATATTGGGCTTTATTATCCACTTTTATATTATTTTTGGGACTAACCTATTAACCGGAGGCCCAGCCCAGATTTGCTGTTTTATGCCTATTTCAGTGTTTCGAAGAAAAGGAATATCAGACGGAGTCGAAACGGAACGAAATCAACTGGAGAAGTTATTTTTGAAAGGAAACACACCTGATGAACTTGGACCCCATATCAGGGGAGACACGAGGTGCTCACGAGGGTGGGGGTGCGCCCCCTGTCTCGTGGGACCCCCGTGGCTCCTCCGACGTCCTCCCTGCACCCATATATACCCACGTGACCTAAAACTTTCAGAACGCACAATAGATCGGGAGTTCCGCCGCCAGAAGCCTCCGTAGCCACCGAAAACCAATCTAGACCCGTTCCGGCACCCTGCCGGAGGGGGCAATCCTTCTCCAGTGGCCATCTTCATCATCCCGGTGCTCTCCATGACGAGGAGGGAATAGTTCTCCCTCGGGGCTGAGGGTATGTACCAGTAGCTATGTGTTTGATCTCTCTCTCTCTCTCGTGTTCTTGAGATGATACGATCTTGATGTATCGCGAGCTTTGCTATTATAGTTGGATCTTATGTTTCTCCTCCCCCTCTTCTCTCTTGTAATGAATCGAGTTTCCCCTTTGAAGTAATCTTATCGGATTGAGTCTTTAAAGACTTGAGAACACTTGATGTATGTCTTGCCGTGGATATCTGTGGTGACAATGGGATACCACGTGCCACTTGATGTATGTTTTGGTGACCAACTTGCGGGTTTCCTGACATTGGAAACCTATGCATAGGGGTTGGCACACGTTTTTGTCGTGATTCTCCGGTAGAACTTCGGGGCACTCTTTGAGGTCCTTTGTGTTTGTTGAATAGATGAATCTGAGATTGTGTGATGCATATCGTATAATCATACCCACGGATACTTGAGGTGACATTGGAGTATCTAGGTGACATTAGGGTTTTGATTGATTTGTGTCTTAAGGTGTTATTCTAGTACGAACTCTAGGGCTGTTTGTGACACTTATAGGAATAGCCCAACGGATTGATTGAAAAGAATAACTTTGAGGTGGTTTCGTACCCTACCATAATCTCTTCGTTCGTTCTCCGCTATTAGTGACTTTGGAGTGACTCTTTGTTGCATGTTGAGGGATAATTATGTGATCCAATTATGTTAGTATTGTTGAGGGAACTTACACTAGCGAAAGTATGAACCCTAGGCCTTGTTTACCATCATTGCAATACCATTTACGCTCACTTTTATCACTTGCTACCTTGCTATTTTTATTATTTCAGATTACAAAAACTATTATCTACTATCCATATTGCACTTGTATCACCATCTCTTCGCCGAACTAGTGCACCTATACAATTTATCATTGTATTGGGTGTGTTGGGGACACAAGAGACTCTTTGTTATTTGGTTGCAGGGTTGCTTGAGAGAGACCATCTTCATCCTACGCCTCATACGGATTGATAAACCTAGGTCATCCACTTGAGGGAAATTTTCTACTGTCCTACAAACCTCCACATTTGGAGGCCCAACAACGTCTATAAGAAGAAGGTTGTGTAGTAGACATCAAAACTCGGTTTCCAGGAGAGATGGGTAAATCTTATTATGAAATGTGTCTCTACTATTGAGTATAGGGTACGGATTAATGATGAAGAAACTGAAAGTTTCAAGCTTACTAGAGGCTTAAGACAAGGTGATCCATTACCTCCCTAGCTTTTCTTATTATGCACGGAGGGCCTTACAGCTCTCTTGGCGCATGCGGAGGAGATTGGGAATATTTCAGGAGTCAAGTTTTGTAGAGAGGCCCCTACTATCACAAATCTCCTTTTTGCGGATGACTCATAAATCCTCATGAAAGCTAATCAACAAAATGCGGAGACACTTAAACCAATTTTGGACTTATATTGTGATGCTTTTGGAAAATGGTGAGCGTTGAAAAATCTAGCATATTTTTTATCCCAAATACGAGTGGGGACATTAGAGAACAAATTTGCTCAATTTTAAATATCATGATGGAAGCTCTCAATGATAAGTATCTGGGCCTGCCTGCGCATGTGGGTTTAGATAAGACTGATTGTTTCCAATATCTGATTGATCGCATTGTTATGAGAATTAGCGGATGGAAAGAAAAATTCTTATCCACTGGAGCCAAGGAAGTTCTTCTCAAGTCTGTTTTTCAAGCTATCCCAACTTATGCTATCTCGATCTTTAAAATTCCTAAAAAAATTGTAAAGGAATAACTGACGAGATGTCGCATTTTTGGTGGGGTGATGACGACAACCATAGAAGGATGCATTGGATGGCGTGGTGGAAAATGTGTGTCCCGAAAAGCCAAGGTGGAATGGGCTTTCGTGACATTCATTGTTTTAATTTGACGATGTTGGCTAAACAAGCTTGGCGTCTCCTTGAGAACCCAGATTCCTTGTGTGCCACCATTTTGCGAGCTAAGTATTTTCCTGATGGAGATTTATTGAACGCAAAGTTAAAAAAGGGATCATCCTTCACATGGCAAAGTATTATGGCGGGGGTTAATACCTTAAAACATGGCTATATTTGGCGTGTTGGAAATGGTCAGAAAATTGACATCAGGGAAGATGTTTGGATCCCTAACTGTGCTAACAGGAAAGTCATCACTCCAAAGGGACAACATTTGTTATCAAAAGTGTCTGATCTCATTGACCCCTCTTCGAACAGGTGGGATGAGGATCTCATCAGACAGACCTTGTGGCATGTTGATTTATAGCGGGTCCTTGCTATCCCTCTGCCTTAGTTTGATATGTTAGATTTTGTTGCCTGGAGTCATACTAAGAGTGGGATTTTTTCTGTTCGATCTGCATATTTTGTTGAGTGGGATTATCAACATGGAAGGAAACTTCGTCG
This sequence comes from Triticum urartu, assembly GCF_003073215.2. Taxonomy (NCBI): domain Eukaryota; kingdom Viridiplantae; phylum Streptophyta; class Magnoliopsida; order Poales; family Poaceae; genus Triticum; species Triticum urartu. Next base: position 625,472,551 of record NC_053026.1, read on the forward strand.
TACTAATGGAATGGGTCGAAGAAACTTTAATCCAATTTGGTGTAAGATTTGGAAGTTATCTTGTCCAGCGATGGTGAAATTTTTTATTTGGCAGACGCTGCATGGTACTCTTCCATGTCGTGTTGCGCTTGCTAATAGACATATGAAAGTTTCACCTTTATGCCCTTGTTGTGCTTCTGGTTTAGAAGACACAAAGCATATGTTCTTTCAATGCCAGAATACAAAAGAGGTCTGGAGAAGGCTTGGATTAGACGAGATCATTGCTCAAGCTTGTGAAGTTGATCGTGTTGGAGAGGCGGTCCTCGAGTTTTTTTTGCTCATGCCTGACCAAGATTTATCTATTATGGGGTTCCAGAATACTCGGGAGATGATTGCCATTATGTCTTGGTATTTATGGTGGAAAAGACGTAAATTCGTGCACAAGGAGAGAATTCAAGATGCAAAACAGATTTCAATGGGGATACAAGCTCTTATGACTAATTATGTTGTTGCTTCCAGTCCAAGGGCTTCTATAAAAAGAGGGGGTTGGATTCATCCCCCGGTGGGTTTTGTGAAACTTAATATTGACGCTTCTTTTGATCATGATCTTCTTAAAGGTACGGCAGGGGTTGTCCTGAGGAACGACAAAGGGAAGTTTATTGCAAGGGGTACTTGGAAAATTGATCATTGCATCGATGCTCTAACAGCGGAAGCTTGGGCTCTCAGATTCGGTCTTTCACTGGCGCAACGTGCGGGTTGCAATCGCCTAGTTATTAATTTTGATAATTTGGAGGTTGTTGAAATGCTGAATAATGGCGGACGGTCAGCAGGAGCGGCGGCGGCAATCTTTGATGATTGCTATTTTTTGGCGTGTGATTTTCCTACCTCTAGATTTGAACATTGTAATAGGGAAGCCAATAAGGTTGCGCACGAGCTTGCTAGGTTGGCTAGATTTTCTTCTACCATTGATTGGTTTGAGGAGCCTATGTTTGAGATTGTACCATTCCTCACAAACGATGTATTTGTTATTTCCGTTGAATAAAGTCCATTTGTTTTTCAAAAAAACAGGTTAGTTGTGCGCCACAGGATTTGGATCGATCCCGCGGCTTGCGCGAGTCCGGCGCAGCGTTGGGCCGGTGCACCGGCTGCAAACACTTTCCTTTGGCAAATACAACCAGCAAACAACCAATGGAGTAAGATTCAGACTGAACAACATACACACAACTGGATCAACACAGATCAGATGATCTTGGGCATACGGGCATAGCATGGTACTCTAGTATATATGAAAACATTGAGCGCAAACTTTTCATGATACAAATTTTTGTGTTTCAGTATTTCCATTTTTACCTAGCCGATTATATTCGATACTTCTCGCAAAAAAAGAATATATTTGATACTTTCGCCAAAGTAGCAGGAGTTATATTAAAAATATGGAAAGGGCTCAAAAAAATGGGAAGATATTACTACTACCAAAGTTTCCCAAATTGGCATTACAAAGAGTGAGATGACTAGAGAGAAAATCAAATCTAATTACATATGCTCAATTTTAGAACATAAGACAAAAAAAAACAATTTCAGTACAGAACCTGCACAATGAAGAGAAATTAAGTTTGTAAATGTCTTTATCAAGATGGAACTTGGGGCTGGAGAAAAATTGAGCAAGACATTTCATATAGGAAGCAGAAATCAAGAGCAACAATTCAATAGATTAGCATCCGAATAAGAGTAAAGTTTGTATTAAACCTTGAATTCATAGAGCTCGTCAAAATCAAACCCTCACCTTAAAATTCCATCCACCTGCTTGCCTTGCATCATAGCTAGTGTTCGCCCGAGAGTACTGGGCGACGATTCGGCGTCTTGGAGTTGTGCGTGTTCGCCCACGGTTACATGCGCCAGCACGGTCTCCGTCTCGTACGGCGGAACCAGCTCCGAGCTTCCGATGCTCACAATCAAGGCGCATTTTGGGCACGCATCTGTACATCTTGTCGCGGCCCACCTTGCCAACGATGTGATTGCCCAAGGGACTAGGGACTAGAGCACGAAGCCGAGCAGGCCCGTGCAGCCTCTGTAAGCGCGTAGCGTCGCGCACCTCCTGCCGGCCATCGCCAAGGCAGAGGTCGTTGGCACGCGGGTCCGCGCGTCCACCCAGCGGCTCGCGCCGCGCCGGTCTCCATCATTTCCGACATGCAGACGTTATCTCACCGCGTCGGCGTGCACCGGCCACTTCGACGCCATGCGCGGCATCGTAGTCCGCCCCCTCGCAGCTCCGGTTCTTCCTCTCACGTCTCGCCGCCAGCACTGGCGCCGGCCATGTCGTGCTTTGCGTGGAGCGGGCCATACGGACTAAAAAACACCAGAACGGGGCACCCTCCATGCGGACTTCCATGGATTCCAGTGGTACAACCAGAGAGAAGGGGGAAGGGGATTGGGATAGAAGATGGATATGACTTGTGGGGCAGGGACTTCAATGGGTGTAGACTGTGTCACTGTGATTCCCGGCGGGATGGATCTTTTTCCGGCGTGCCAAACTGGTCCAGGGTAAATATTGACAAGGATTACAAAGGTCAGGGTATGAATTTCAGGCATTCGAACCTCGGGGTTCAATTCCGACGAGCTCTATGAGTTTAAAGTTTAAAATAGACATTACTCTTCAAATAATAAGGCAGCAAGTAGACTGATGACAAGGCACCACCAATGCAGGCGTGCTTCAAACTACCTGAACACTCAAGCGAAGTTTTGTCTGCCCGGCAGAAACATGCACCTGCAATGCAATAGCCAGTAGGCGAAGGCTTCTTGTGCCGCCGTTGTCGCCCCGGCCATTTAAGAAATTTCGGTCCCCTCGCCTCCAGTTGCCATCTCGTCGCTGAGAGGCGGGGGCCCTCGGATCTTCAAGACCTTTATGTTCTTCGTCATCATCTAGTGATCATCATAGTTTTACGAGAACACATTTTCTCTCGTTGTTTTGGCGGTGTCATGAGGTTAGAAAATTTTCTGTCCTCGCAGATCCCATTATCTGGATTTGATGAGTTTATTTTGCCGTGTCAATTTTTTTTTGTTGGTCTGATATTGTTTGAAGGTGAAATTTTTCATCGACACCATGATGAAAATATAGTGATTTGACAGCCTGCATTTCTAGGGGGTCATCCCCGGGCCCAAGCACGTTCATCGATCAAGGTTTCCTATCTTTTTGGATGGGAGACTCGTACTTTCAAAAATCATTATTGATAATGTTTGTGCGAGTTGAAGAGTGACAACATTGTTGTTCTAGTCCAATTGCAGGCTCTTTACCGAAGTCTTTGGAGTATTTCTTCGAGCAGAGATTGATACTGCGAAGAAGGTGTTTTCAAAAGATTTCATTGTAATTCTTAATCATGAGAGTTACTTTATATTTTATTGAATCTTAGGTCCAAATCAGTGTACCTATAATTTTGTTATGAGTATGAATAAAGTTACAAGTGTTTCTTAAAAAAACTCAAAATGGAGAAGAGAAGATGATAGCGGGGACAGAATCAAAACGGGAAAGACATCGGTGAAGATTAAATACACGGCGCCAACGTGCAATGGCAACTCGTCTCAACCGAAGTCACAGTAGGAAATTTCCATGGCTGACCGATCTACAACATCCGGCAAGAGAAACGGTGCCTGCGGACGGCAGGGTGGAGGCGGACCGAGGGGAACAACATGCAATACCCTTTTGTGCTTGTTTGACTCAAATAGAGCTCAGTCAATTCCTCAAATCAGGATGAACCTAGCTCACAAGGCTAGGCCCCGGCGCCCTTGTAGCCTGTTGGCGCCTCTGCTAGACCCCTTCCTTCTGGACCCCGTTAGCTAGCGAACATTCACCAGAATGTTAGGAATAAATCACAGCTAGCGAACATTCGCCAGAATGTTAGGAATAAATCACAACTCGCTGCGGTGATTACTCGTGTGTGTCACGATGGCGTGCAGCAGTAGCAAACAGGCCGTGCCAATCCGTTGGGCAGGACGCGTCCTGCGCGTTGTGCGCGTCGCCGGCGTGGCAGTGCATGCGGATCGCACGTGCCAGCAGATGCGTAGTGTGCATGCACCGGCCAAGGTGGCTGGATTTGTGAGGCAGCGTGGTTAATTAGCATGCGCCAGAGCGATCTGAGTTTGTTGTAAGACTAGCCACAATGAATAGTAACATACACTAGTAACATACATATATCCCTAGACTATATTAATACCTTCATGGTGGATAGTAACTTAAGTGTGGTAACATGCAAAGATTTATTTATTAGGTTATAGACTCATATTGCATTGGGATATGTGATGTTACAGTAACTAGCTAAGTTACACAACTATCTCTCTCTTCATTAACTCATTGCCACATAAGCAAATTTGCTGAGTTGGACTTGATGTTACTGTTGAAGTTACTACCACTGTGGCTAGTCTAAGTGGTATGTGCCCAGATTAAAAAAGTGAGGCCGTTCGTCGGTGAGGGGTTCGGCTCAGGTGCAGGGATCACCGCACCGATTATTGTGCAGGCCCAATTGTTGCATGCCACGTGTTCTTGTAGGCCGAATTTAATTAATGCTTTTCTTCAACTAGTTCGACGTTTGCTGTTCTATAAAAAGAAATTCGATATTTATTGTTTCTCTTCCCTACTCTGCTGGACATCTAAGTACAACTCCGTTGCAACTAAATCTCCATTGCCCATCGACTAGGGCGAATGCATTATCAAGGACCGTGTGAGGATCACAGCGAGGATGTCCTTGCTAACCCGCTCGCTGTCCTCTGCAAGACGATCCTGCCGACGGATGATCAGAAGTTGCCCATGGTTGACTGTAGTCGGGTGCAACGAGAAAACAACCTGATGAAGTGATGATCCATTTGATTGATAACGTCAAAGAGTGTGTGCCAGGTTAACAGCCTGCACGAGTGCCTGCATGGGCTGCATGCCCTTAGCACATGACCATCGAAGAAATACAACATTGTAGCCATGAATGGTTGGGGTGACTATGTGCAAGGCCGGCGGAGTTCATCTTGATCGGAGTACGTCACCGTGCGCTACCAATTGTTTCGTCGAGCGTTAAAGAGCATGAGATTGCACGGAGCGTGAAACTGTATGGAGCATCAATAGTTCAGGACGAAAGGGTTAGTTGAAGGATGAAATCATTAATTGATTAATTATTTATTAGGCCTACAAGCATACGTGGCAGCCACTGATTGGGCCTGCACAATAAAAGGTGCGGTGACCCCTGCACCCGAGCCGAACCCGTCGGTGAGGCGTTTGTCATCGAAAAAATAAACTCAGTGCCCACCTCTCCTTCTACGTACCATCTCAGTTCGAGCGAGTGCGAGAGTTAGGGTTTGTCCCAACAGAGAAAGGATGGCATTTGATAATGCTTTTCTTGGCAGTGTTTGGCTGCAAAGTATTGCAAAAACTATATAGTATTGGAAAACTATAGTATTTTAGCCTATAGGTACTAGACTAGATACCACAATTTTATCATATCAAAGTATTTCGTAGTATTGAGAATACCGTGACGTGTTTGGTTGGCGCTTGTTTACATCGACGTAAATTAGCTAGCTGCATAGCAGTTACAAACATGCGCCTTCTCAGCTGGACAGTGATTGACTAAATGACCATGCACGCACAAACAAACCCGATGGCATGCTAGGTATCAACAATGGCGGGAGCACAGCGAAGTGGCATGTGACAGCTCACGCCGTCGCTCTGGCTTGGCTGCGGCTTGGCCAACAGTGACGCATAGCGGTGAGCGCGGCTGGGGCAGTGCATTCGCCGCTAGCAGCGGCGAGCAAGACCGCGACATGGCGACATGGCATCAAGGCACACGTAGGATACGGCCAACAGTATGTTGGGCGCTCGGGTTGCAGCCATCAGTGGCTAAATGCACGGCCCACGGGAGAAGAGAAGGAGCGCAAGTGGGAGTACGATGGACACCATTTTTCCATTGCCATCGTATGATTTGTTCATGACCGACGATCCTCCACAATAGGGCAGCGGCGGCGACTTGGGAGCGAGGAAGGTGACAGACTCGTTTTCTTCGCGTGCTCTGGTTTTTAAAAAGAGGTTTGGGGTTCTTCTTTTTTATACAGAGAAAATATCACGGTTTTGATAATACTGCAATATAAATACCATAGTTTTTTGGGTAGCCAAACAGCTCACAGTAATTAAAACCGTAGTAATTTAAAAAACCGCAGTGTTCTCATAATACTTAGGAAAATTTGAGCTATCAAACAGGGGGTGTCATTTCTTCAGAAGAGCATGAATTTTTTTATTTTTATTTTTTTGCATAGAAGGCAATCTTTTAAAAAAATCTGCCATCCACAAGATTTGGGTCAAACGGTTAAGCGGGCATTTGTTGGGACTTTTGTCATGTTTGCCAGTTTTCTTTTTGCGGGGTATCACGTTTGCCAGTTAATGTTACCGTTCGGAGGTGCTCATAGGGGTAGAGTGTGCGTGTGTGCGTTCATAGAGGTGAATGTATGCGCGTGCACATGAGCGCTTGTGTCTATACTGATGCTAAAAAAAGTTAATGTTACCGTTCCTTTTTCGCGCGATTGATGGGGATAAGGTGCTCACGTTCCTTTTTCGCATGATTGATGGGGACAAGGTGCTACGTTGGAGCATTTAGCAACAGCTATGCCGCGATCTGCTGCGATGATCGGGGTTCCTATACAACGCGTAGGTCGCCCGCTAGCGAGTTTTTTTTTTGAGAATAACCTGTCAAGCTTTATTATTCCACAGCAATGTTCATCGGTACAATAATCGAGTTATGAGGAATACCCAACCACACATGTCTACCCCGATCTAAATTACAAGCAAACTTGACAAGTTTGTGAGCCTCGAAATTATGGTTTCTACGCTCATGAATAAAAGAGCTAAACTGAAAACTCGGCTTCCGATCTATGATTTCATGTACAATGGCTGCATGGGGACCCCCCGTCCCTCTGTTGATGTCGTTGATCACCTCTTGACAGTCCGATGCAACGATGAAGTTCTGAAGATTGAGGTCTTCTGCTAGTGCCAGAGCTTCTCTGCAAGCGTAAGTCTCTAGCATAACCGGATCAAAAACACCTGGGAAGGCCACCGAAGATGACCCCAAGTAGGCCCCGCGATGGTCTCTGCATACCGCTGCCACCATTCCTCCTCCTCTATGCCGGGCTACCGCTCCATCGGCATTGATCTTGCAATAGTTCGCTGGGGGGTGGTAGCCATATTTCTTCTTGACGCTGTGGTTCTACACGTAGAACCGTAGTTTGAGCTCTGGGCCTCTGTAGCTGCTTCAGCTCATGAATATACGACTCAACAAAGGATATTGTTTGCGCCAGGCTTTGAAAGATCGCCTCATGTATGGCTTTTCGACGAGCATACCATACTGACCACAATGTGATGACCATCTTCGTGAACTGCTCATGGTCCATGGATTCATAAAGCTCAAACATCCAATGTTTGGCGTTTGGTTCCTCATTCATTGTCATGGCCGAGACCACTGCTCATCCGAGAGGGCCCAAACACTGCAAGACATCGTACAAGAAATGAGTGCGTGCCTCCATGAATCTTGACAGCCACAGAGAGGACAAGCATCCCAAACCGACATGTTCCGATTATGCAACACATCCGTAGTTGGGAGTGAATGCCTCGCCAATCTCCACATGAAGACCTTGACCTTTGAGGGAACAGTTAAATTCCAAAGCAAGGACCATCCGGAACGTTCTGCCTCTTCATTCGAAGTTCCTCCTCTCCCCTCTAGCCAGCTTTCTCGTTGAAGTTTTGTCTTCACCATAAACTTATAAGCTGAACTGACAGAAAATTTTCCCTTTTTGTCCGGCGCCCACACCCAGAAATCTTCAATATTACGAGTACAAACTAGAATACGTAGAATGGCTTCCGCATCAATTGGCAGAAAAATGGAGCGAATTAGCTGCACATCCCATGAAGCATTGGCTGGCTGCAATAAGTCCGAAACCAACATAGGTGGATTCGGGATAAGTGATGTGATCGGTCTTGGCACCATATCTTTGGGAATCCAGTTGTCTTCCCAAATGTTAGTTGTCCTGCCATTACCAATTCTTCGTATAATTCCCTGTCTGAGGATGTCCCTTCCGTCAAGAATTGCTCTCCAAACCTGGGAAGGTCGAGAACCAAGTTCAACTGTTAGAATAGAGCTGGTGGGGAAATATGACGCCTTGAGGATCCTTGCACTGAGAGATGAAGGTTCTTGTAAAAGTCCCCACGCCTGCCTTTCTAACAAAGCAAGGTTAAACAACTCCAAGTCCCTAAAACCGAGACCCCCCAAATACTTTGGTCGTGTCATAACTTCCCATGAGACCCAAGCCGGCTTCCTTTTACCTTGCTTACAGCCCCACCAGAATTTGCGGATGATAGACTTGATATGATCGCATAAACCTCTAGGAAGTTTGAAACAAGACATTGAAAACACCGGAATAGCTTGTGCCACAGATTTAATCAGTACCTCTTTGCCTCCCGATGAAAGACACTTGCTCATCCATCCCTTCACCTTGTCCCATACACGATCACTCAAATACTTGAACGTGCCTTTTTTAGAATGCCCTACATCAGTCGGCATCCCTAAATACCTATCGCTCAAGGATTCATTTGGAACCTGAAGATGCCACTTGATGGCTGTTTTGACAATATTCGGGGTCTTCTTACTAAAGAAAATTGATGACTTCTCCTTGTTAATCCTCTGACCTGAAGCCATGCAATAAGTATCCAACAGGTGTGACACCTTTTCAGCTCCATCTATACTTGCACTGAAAAACAGCAGGCTATCATCCGCGAATAAAAGGTGGTTCACCTCCGTAGCCATCGGTGCTACCTTAATGCCGCAAAGTTGGGGTGACTGTTGTTGGGATTTTAATAGGCACGAAAGGCCCTTTGCCGCCAACAAGAAAATATAGAGAGATAGGATCTCCCTGACGAATACCACGAGAAGGTTTTAACTCCTCCAACTTACTTCCATTGAACATGACCGAGAAGGAAACTGAGCTCACCATATTCATAATCACTGAAACCCATGGTGCAGCGAAGCCCAGCTTCTCCATGATAGCTTTCAGATAACACCATTCCACTCTATCGTAAGCTTTCATCATGTCCAACTTGAGAGCACAATAATTGTTGTTTTTTGATCTGTTCTTTTTCATAAAGTGCAAACACTCATAAGCAGAAACTATATTATCAGAGATGAGCCTCCCTGGGACAAACTGTTGGGGATCGTAGCAGAAATTTAAAATTTCCTACGCATCACCAAGATCAATCTATGGAGTAATCTAGCAACGAGGGGAAGGGGAGTGCATCTACATACGCTTGTAGATGGCTAAGCGGAAGCGTTGCAAGAACGGGGATGAAGGAGTCGTACTCGTAGCGATTCAGATCGTGGTTGATTCCGATCTAAGCGCTGAACTACGGCGCCTCCGCGTTCAACACACGAGCAGCCCGGTGACGTCTCCTACGCCTTGATCCAGCAAGGGGAGAAGGAGAGGTTGGGAAAGACTCCGTCCAGCAGCAGCACAACGGCGTGGTGGTGGTGGAGGAGCGCGGAACTCCAGCAGGGCTTCACCAAGCACTACGAGAGACGAGGAGGGAGAGAGGTAGGGCTGCGCCAAGAGGGAGATGATCTCGTGTATCTTGCAGCCCCCAATACCTCAAGTATATATAGGGGAAGGGGAGGGGCTGCGCCCCCATCTAGGGTTCCCTCCCTAGGGGTGGCGGCAGAACCAAAACCCATCTAGGGTTGCGACCAAGGGGGAAGAGAGGGGGGCACACCTAGGGTGGGCCTTCAGGCCCATCTGGACCTAGGGTTTGCCCCCTCCCACTCTCCCTTGCGCCTTGGGCCTTGCTGGGAGGCGCCCCAGCCTACCTAGGGGCTGGTACCTTCCCACTATTGGCCCATGTAGGCCTACAGGGCCGGTGGCCCCACCTGGTGGACCCCCGGACCCCTCCGGTGATCCCGGTACACTACCGGTGATGCCTGGAACACTTCCGGTGGCCAAAACCATACTTCCTATATATCAATCTTTACCTCCGGACCATTCCGGAACTCCTCGTGACGTCCGGGATCTCATCTGGGACTCCGAACAACATTCGGTAACCGCGTACATAGTTTCCCTATAACCCTAGCGTCATCGAACCTTAAGTGTGTAGACCCTACGGGCTCGGGAGTCATGCAGACATGGCCGAGACAACTCTCCGGTCAATAACCAACAGTGGGATCAGGATACCCATGTTGGCTCCCACATGTTCCACGATGATCTCATCGGATGAACCACGATGTCGAGGATTCAATCAATCCCGTATTCAATTCCCTTTGTCCAGCGGTATTGTACTTGCCCGAGATTCGACCGTCGGTATCCCGATACCTTGTTCAATCTCGTTACCGGCAAGTCTCTTTACTCGTTCCGCAACTCATCATCCCGTGATCAACTCCTTGGTCACATTGTGCACGTTATGATGATGTCCTACCGAGTGGGCCCAGAGATACCTCTCCGTTTACACGGAGTGACAAATCCCAGTCTCGATTCGTGCCAACCTAACAGACACTTTCGGAGATACCTGTAGTGTACCTTTATAGCCACCCAGTTACGTTGTGATGTTTGGCACACCCAAAGTGAAGGAAATATGCCCTAGAGGCAATAATAAAGTTATTATTTATTTCCTTATATCATGATAAATGTTTATTATTCATGCTAGAATTGTATTAACCGGAAACATAATACATGTGTGAATACATAGACAAACAGAGTGTCACTAGTATGCCTCTACTTGACTAGCTCGTTAATCAAAGATGGTTATGTTTCCTAACCATGAACAAGGAGTTGTTATTTGATTAACGAGATCACATCATTAGGTGAATGATCTGATTGACATGACCCATTCCATTAGCTTAGCACCCGATCGTTTAGTATGTTGCTATTGCTTTCTTCATGACTTATACATGTTCCTATGACTATGAGATTATGCAACTCCCGTTTTCCGGAGGAATTTGTGTGCTACCAAACGTCACAACGTAAATGGGTGATTATAAAGGTGCTCTACAGGTGTCTCCAAAGGTACATGTTGGGTTGGCGTATTTCGAGATTAGGATTTGTCACTCCGATTGTCGGAGAGGTATCTCTGGGCCCTCTCGGTAATGCACATCACGTAAGCCTTGCAAGCATTGCAACTAATGAGTTAGTTGCGAGATGATGTATTACGAAACGAGTAAAGAGACTTGCCGGTAACGAGATTGAACTAGGTATTGAGATACCAACGATCGAATCTCGGGCAAGTAACATACCGATGACAAAGGGAACAACATATGTTGTTTTGCGGTCTGACCGATAAAGATCTTTGTAGAATATGTAGGAGCCAATATGAGCATCCAGGTTCCGCTATTGGTTATTGACCGGAGACGTGTCTCGGTCATGTCTACATTGTTCTCGAACCCGTAGGGTCCGCACGCTTAAGGTTTCGATGACAGTTATATTATGAGTTTATGAGTTTTGATGTACCGAAGTTAGTTCGGATTCCCAAATGTGATCACGGACATGACGAGGAGTCTCAAAATGGTCGAGACATAAAGATTGATATATTGGACGGCTATATTCGGACACCGGAAGTGTTCCGGGTGATTTCGGAGAAAACCGGAGAGCTGGAGGGTTACCGGAACCCCCCGGGAGAAGTAATGGGCCATATGGGCCTTAGTGGAGAGAGAGAGGGGCAGCCAGAGGTGGGCTGCGGGCCTCCTCCCCCCTGGTCCGAATTGGACTAGGAGAGGGGGGCGGCGCCCCCCCTTTCCCTCTCCCTCCCCACTTCTTTCTCCCTCCTAGTAGGAGTCCTACTCCTACTGGCGCGCCTATAGGGGCCGGCCGGCCTCCTCCCCTTGCTCCTTTATATACGGGGGCAGGGGGCACCCCTAGACACACAAGTTGATCTTCGTGATCGTTCCTTAGCCGTGTGCGTGCCCCCCTCCACCATATTCCACCTCGGTCATATTATAGCGGTGCTTAGGCGAAGCCCTGCGACGGTAGAACATCAAGATCGTCACCACGCCGTCGTGCTGACGGAACTCCTCCCCGACGCTTTGCTGGATCGGAGCCCGGGGATCGTCATCAAGCTGAACGTGTGCTAGAACTCGGAGGTGCCGTAGTTTCGGTGCTTGATCGGTCGGGCCGTGGAGACGTACGACTACATCAACCAAACGCTTCCGTTGTCGATCTACACGGGTACGTAGATCACACTCTCCCCTCTCGTTGCTATGCATCACCATGATCTTGCGTGTGCGTAGGAAATTTTTTGAAATTACTACGAAACCCAACAGTGGCATCCGAGCCTAGGTTTTATATGTTGATGTTATATGCACGATTAGAACACAAGTGAGTTGTGGGCGATATAAGTCATACTGCTTACCAGCATGTCATACTTTGGTTCGGCGGTATTGTTGGACGAAGCGGCCCGGACCAACAATACGCGTACGCTTACGCGAGACCGGTTCTCCCGACGTGCTTTGCACATAGGTGGCTTGCGGGTGACAGTTTCTCCAACTTTAGTTGAACCGAGTGTGGCTACGCCCGGTCCTTGCGAAGGTTAAAACAGCACCAACTTGACAAACTATCGTTGTGGTTTTGATGCGTAGGTAAGATTGGTTCTTGCTTAAGCCCGTAGTAGCCACGTAAAACTTGCAACAACAAAGTAGAGGACGTCTAAGTTGTTTTTGCAGGGCATGTTGTGATGTGATATGGTCAAGACATGATGCTAAATTTTATTGTATGAGATGATCATGTTTTGTAACCGAGTTATCGGCAACTGGCAGGAGCCATATTGTTGTCGCTTCATTGTATGCAATGCAATCGCGCTGTAATGCTTTACTTTATCACTAAGCGGTAGCGATAGTCGTGGAAGCATAAGATTGGCGAGACGACAACGATGCTACGATGGAGATCAAGGTGTCGCGCCGGTGACGATGGTGATCACAACGGTGCTTCGAAGATGGAGATCACAAGCACAAGATGATGAAGGCCATATCATATCACTTATATTGATTGCATGTGATGTTTATCTTTTATGCAACTTATCTTGCTTTGATTGACGGTAGCATTATAAGATGATCTCTCACTAATTATCAAAAAGTGTTCTCCCTGAGTATGCACCGTTGCGAAAGTTCTTCGTGCTGAGACACCATGTGATGATCAGGTGTGATAGGCTCTACGTTCAAATAGTATATCCAAAATATACAGATATGGCCTCGGAACACGGAGACCGAAAGGTCGAGCGTGAATCATATAGTAGATATGATCAACATAGTGATGTTCACCAATGAAACTACTCCATCTCACGTGATGATTGGACATGGTTTAGTTGATTTGGATCACGTAATCACTTAGAGGATTAGAGGGATGTCTATCTAAGTGGGAGTTCTTTAAGTAAATTAATTGAACCTAAATTTATCATGAAAATTAGTACCTGATAGTATCTTACTTGTTTATGCTTGATTGTAGATAGATGGCTCGTGCTGTTGTTCCGTTGAATTTTAATGCGTTCCTTGAGAAAGCAAAGTTGAAAGATGATGGTAGCAATTACACGGACTGGGTCCGTAACTTGAGGATTATCCTCATTGCTGCACAGAAGAATTACGTCCTGGAAGCACCGCTGGGTGCTAGGCCTGCTGCTGGAGCAACACCAGATGTTATGAACGTCTGGCAGAGCAAAGCTGATGACTACTCGATAGTTCAGTGTGTCATGCTTTACGGCTTAGAATTGGGACTTCAACGACGTTTTGAACGTCATGGAGCATATGAGATGTTCCAGGAGTTGAAGTTAATATTTCAAGCAAATGCCCAGATTGAGAGATATGAAGTCTCCAATAAGTTCTATAGCTGCAAGATGGAGGAGAACAGTTCTGTCAGTGAGCATATACTCAAAATGTCTGGGTATAATAATCACTTGATTCAATTGGGAGTTAATCTTCCAGATGATTGCGTCATCGACAGAATTCTCCAATCACTGCCACCAAGCTACAAGAGCTTCGTGATGAACTATAATATGCAAGGGATGAATAAGACTATTCCTGAGCTCTTCGCAATGCTGAAAGCTGTGGAGGTAGAAATCAAGAAGGAGCATCAAGTGTTGATGGTCAACAAGACCACTAGTTTCAAGAAAAAGGGCAAAGGGAAGAAGAAGGGGAACTTCAAAAAGAACGGCAAACAAGTTGCTACTCAAGAGAAGAAACCCAAACCTGGACCTAAGCCTGAAACTGAGTGCTTCTACTGCAAGCAGACTAGTCACTGGAAGCGGAACTGCCCCAAGTATTTGGCGGATAAGAAGGATGGCAAGGTGAACAAAGGTATATGTGATATACATGTTATTTATGTGTACCTTACTAATGCTCGCAGTAGCACCTGGGTATTTGATACTGGTTCTGTTGCTAATATTTGCAACTCGAAACATGGACTACGGATTAAGTGAAGATTGGCTAAGGACGAGGTGACGATGCGTGTGGGAAACGGTTCCAAAGTCGATGTGATCGCAGTCGGCACGCTATCTCTACATCTACGTTCGGGATTAATATTAGACCTAAATAATTGTTATTTGGTGCCAGCGTTAAGCATGAACATTATATCTGGATCTTGTTTGATGCGGGACGGTTATTCATTTAAATCTGAGAATAATGGTTGTTCTATTTATATGATTAAAATCTTTTATGGTCATGCACCCTTAAAGAGTGGTCTATTTTTGACGAATCTCGATAGTAGTGACACACATATTCATAGTGTTGAAGCCAAAAGATGCAGAGTTAATAATGATAGTGCAACTTATTTGTGGCACTGCCGTTTAGGTCATATCGGTGTAAAGCGCATGAAGAAACTCCATACTGATGGACTTTTGGAACCACTTGATTATGAATCACTTGGTACTTGCGAAACCATGCCTCATGGGCGAGATGACTAAAACACCATTCTCCGGTACTATGGAGAGAGCAACAGATTTGTTGGAAATCATACATACAGATGTATGTGGTCCGATGAATATTGAGGCTCGTGGCGGATATCATTATTTTCTCACCTTCACAGATGACTTAAGCAGATATGGGTATGTCTACTTAATGAAACACAAGTCTGAAACATTTGAAAAGTTCAAAGAATTTCAGAGTGAAGTAGAAAATCATCGTAACAAGAAAATAAAATTCCTACGATCTGATCGTGGAGGAGAATATTTGAGTTACGAGTTTGGTGTACATTTGAAAAATTGTGGAATAGTTTCACAACTCACGCCACCCGAAACACCACAGCGTAATGGTGTGTCCGAACGCCGTAATCGTACTTTACTAGATATGGTGCGATCTATGATGTCTCTTACTGATTTACCGCTATCGTTTTGGTGATACGCTCTAGAGACGGCCGCATTCACGTTAAATAGGGCACCATCAAAATCCGTTGAGACGACGCCTTATGAACTGTGGTTTGGCAAGAAACCAAAGTTGTCGTTTTTGAAAGTTTGGAGCTGCGATGCTTATGTGAAAAAGCTTCAACCTGGTAAGCTCGAACCCAAATCGGAGAAATGTGTCTTCATAGGATATCCAAAGGAAACTATTGGATACACCTTCTATCACAGATCCGAAGGCAAGACTTTTGTTGCTAAATTCGGAAACTTTCTGGAGAAGGAGTTTCTCTCGAAAGAAGTGAGTGGGAGGAAAGTAGAACTTGACGAGGTAACTGTACCTGCTCCCTTATTGGAAAGTAGTGCATCACAGAAAACTGTTTCATTGACACCTACACCAGTTAGTGAGGAAGCTAATGATGATGATCACGAAACTTCAGAACAAGATACTACTAAACCTCGTAGATCAACTAGAGTGAGATCCGCGCCAGAGTGGTACGGTAATCCTGTTCTAGAAGTCATGCTACTAGATCATGATGAACCTACGAACTATGAAGAAGCGATGGTGAGCCCAGATTCCGCAAAATGGCTTGAAGCCATGAAATCTGAGATGGGATCCATGTATGAGAACAAAGTATGGACTTTGGTTGACTTGCCCGATGATCGGCAAGCAATTGAGAATAAATGGATCTTCAAGAAGAAGACTGACGCTGACGGTAATATTACTGTCTACAAAGCTCGACTTGTCGCAAAAGGTTTTCGGCAAGTTCAAGGGATTGACTACGATGAGACCTTCTCACCGTAGAAGATAGAGAGAATATGAAAGATGTTCCCTATGCTTCAGCCATAGGCTCTATCATGTATGCAATGCTGTGTACCAGACCTAATGTGTGCCTTGCTATAAGTCTAGCAGGGAGGTACCAAAGTAATCCAGGAGTGGATCACTGGACAGCGGTCAAGAACATCCTGAAATACCTGAAAAGGACTAAGGATATGTTTCTCATATATGGAGGTGACAAAGAGCTCATCGTAAAAGGTTACGTTGATCCAAGCTTTGACACTGATCCGGACAATTCTAAATCGCAAACCGGATATGTGTTTACATTAAATGGTGGAGCTGTCAGTTGGTGCAGTTCTAAACAAAGCTTTGTAGCGGGATCTACATGTGAAGCGGAGTACATAGCTGCTTCGGAAGCAGCAAATGGAGGAGTCTAGATGAAGGAGTTCATATCCGATCTAGGTGTCATACCTAGTGCATCGGGTCCAATGAAAATCTTTTGTGACAATACTGGTGCAATTGCCCTGGCAAAGGAATCCAGATTTCACAAGAGAACCAAGCACATCAAGAGACGCTTCAATTCCATCCGGGATCTAGTCCTGGTGGGAGACATAGAGATTTGCAAGATACATACGGATCTGAATGTTGCAGACCCGTTGACTAATCCTCTTCCACGAGCAAAACATGATCAGCACCAAGGCTCCATGGGTGTTAGAATCATTACTGTGTAATCTAGATTATTGACTCTAGTGCAAGTGGGAGACTGAAGGAAATATGCCCTAGAGGCAATAATAAAATTATTATTTATTTCCTTATATCATGATAAATGTTTATTATTCATGCTAGAATTGTATTAATCGGAAACATAATACATGTGTGAATACATAGACAAACAGAGTGGTCACTAGTATGCTCTACTTGACTAGCCTCGTTAATTCAAAGATGTTATGTTCCTAACCATGAACAAGAGTTGTTATTTGATTAACGAGATCACATCATTAGGTGAATGATCTGATTGACATGACCCATTCCATTAGCTTAGCACCCGATCGTTTAGTATGTTGCTATTGCTTTCTTCATGACTTATACATGTTCCTATGACTATGAGATTATGCAACTCCCGTTTGCCGGAGGAACACTTTGTGTGCTACCAAACGTCACAACGTAACTGGGTGATTATAAAGGTGCTCTACAGGTGTCTCCAAAGGTAAATGTTGGGTTGGCGTATTTCGAGATTAGGATTTGTCACTCCGATTGTCGGAGAGGTATCTCTGGGCCCTCTCGGTAATGCACATCACATAAGCCTTGCAAGCATTGCAACTAATGAGTTAGTTGCGAGATGATGTATTACGAAACGAGTAAAGAGACTTGCCGGTAACGAGATTGAACTAGGTATTGAGATACCGACGATCGAATCTCCGGCAAGTAACATACCGATGAACAAAGGGAACAACGTATGTTGTTTTGCGGTCTGACCGATAAAGATCTTCGTAGAATATGTAGGAGCCAATATGAGCATCCAGGTTCCGCTATTGGTTATTGACCGGAGACGTGTCTCGGTCATGTCTACATTGTTCTCGAACCCGTAGGGTCCGCACGCTTAAGGTTTCGATGACAGTTATATTATGAGTTTATGACTTTTGATGTACTGAAGTTAGTTCGGAGTCCCGGATGTGATCACGGACATGACGAGGAGTCTCGAAATGGTCGAGACATAAAGATTGATATATTGGACGGCTATATTCGGACAACGGAAGTGTTCCAGGTGATTTCGGAGAAAACCGAAGAGCCGGAGGGTTACCGGAACACCTCCGGGAGAAGTAATGGGCCATATGGGCCTTAGTGGAGAGAGAGAGGGGCAGCCAGAGGTGGGCTGCGCGCCTCCTCCCCCTGGTCCGAATTGGACTAGGAGAGGGGGGCGGCGCCCCCCCTTTCCCTCTCCCTCCCCACTTCTTTCCCCCTCCTAGTAGGAGTCCTACTCCTACTAGCAGAGGACTCCTCCTGGCGCGCCTATAGGGGCCGGCCGGCCTCCTCCCCTTGCTCCTTTATATACGGGGGCAGGGGGGCACCCCTAGACACACAAGTTGAACTTCGTGATCGTTCCTTAGCCTTGTGCGGTGCCCCCTCCACCATATTCCACCTCGGTCATATTGTAGCAGTGCTTAGGCGAAGCCCTGCGACGGTAGAACATCAAGATCGTCACCACGCCGTCGTGCTGACGGAACTCCTCCCCGACGCTTTGCTGGATCGGAGCCCGGGGATCGTCATCGAGCTGAACGTGTGCTAGAACTCGGAGGTGCCATAGTTTCGGTGCTTGATCGGTCGGGCCGTGGAGACGTACGACTACATCAACCAAACGCTTCCATTGTCGATCTACAAGGGTACGTAGATCACACTCTCCCCTCTCGTTGCTATGCATCACCATGATCTTGCGTGTGCGTAGGAATTTTTTTGAAATTACTACGTTCCCCAACACAAAGCACTCCTACGGTATCCGGGAGTTGCACAATCTCATGGTCTAAGGAAATGATACTTGACATTAGAAAAGCTTTAGCAAATGAACTACACGATCTTGTGCTAGGCTTAGGATTGGGTCTTGTCCATCACATCATTCTCCTAATGATGTGATCCTGTTATCAACGACATCCAATGTCCATGGTCAGGAAACCGTAACCATCTATTGATCAACGAGCTAGTCAACTAGAGGCTTACTAGGGACATGGTGTTGTCTATTTATCCACACATGTATCTGAGTTTCCTATCAATACAATTCTAGCATGGATAATAAACGATTATCATGAACAATGAAATATAATAATAATAATAACTAATTTATTATTGCCTCTAGGGCATATTTCCAACAGTCTCCCACTTGCACTAGGGTCAATAATCTAGTTCACATCGCCATGTGATTAACACTCACAGGTCACATCGCCATGTGACCAACATCCAAGAGTCTACTAGACTCAATGATCTAGTTCACATCACTATGTGATAAACACTCAAAGAGTTCTGGTTTTGATCATGTTATGCTTCTGAGAGAGGTTGTAGTCAACGGGTCTTGCCATATTCAGATCCCTATGTATTTCGCAAAACTTTATGTCATGTCGTAGAGGCTGCTACCACGTTCCACTTGGAGCTATTCCAAATTGTTGCTCCATTACACGTATCCGGTATCTCTACTCAGAGCTATCCGGATAGGTGTTAATCTTGCATCGACGTAACTCTTTACGTCGAACTCTTTATCATCTCCATAACCGAGAAACATTTCCTTATTCCTCTAAGGATAATTTCGACCGCTATCTGGTGATCCACTCCTAGATCACCTTTGTACCCTCTTGCCAGACATGTGGCAAGGCACACATCAGGTACAGTACTTTAGCATGGCATACCGTATAGAGCCTATGACAAAAGCATAGGGGACGACCTTCGTCCTTTCTCTTTCTTCTGCCGTGGTCAAGCTTTAAGTTCTACTCAACTTCACACCTTACCACTCAGGTAAGAACCCCTTCTTTGACTGATCTATTTTGAACTCCTTCAAAAACATGTCAAGGTGTGCGTTCTTTGAAAGTATCATCAGGCGTCTTGATCTATCTCTATAGATCTTGATGCCCAATTTGTAAGCAGCTTTATCCAGGTCTTCCTTTGAAAAACACTCTTCAAACAACAGTTTATGCTTTCCAGAAATTCTACATTATTTTGGATCAACAATATGTCATCCACATATGCTTATCAGAAATGTTGTAGTGCTCCCACTCACTTTCTTGTAAATACAAGTTTCTAGCAAACATTGTATAAACCTAAAAGCTTTGATCACTCTATCAAAGCATATATTCTGACTCCGAGATGCTTGCTCTAGTCCGTAGAAGGATCGCTAGAGCCAGCATACCTTTTAGCATCCTTAGGATCGACAAAACTTTGATTGTATCACATACAACTCTTTCTTACGAAAACTGGTAAGAAAACTTGTTTTTGACATCCATCTGTCAGATTTCATAATCGAAAAATACAGCTAATGCTAGCATGATTCCGACGGACTTAAGCATCGCTACGGGTGAGAAATTCTCATCGTAGTCAACTCCTTGAACTTGTGAAAAGACTCTTTCCCACAAGTCGAGCTTCATAGACGATAACATTACCGCCCACGTCCGTCTTCTTCTTAAAGATCCATTTATCTCAATGGCTTGCCGATCATCGGGCAAGTCCACCAAAGTCCATACTTTGTTCTGATACATGGATCCTATCTCGGATTTCATGGCTTCTAACCATTTGTCGGAATACGGGCCCACCATCGCTTCTCCATAGCTCGTAGGTTCATTGTTGTCTAACAACATGATATCTAAGACAGGATTACCGTACCACTCAGGAGTAGTACATATCCTTGTCGACCTATGAGGTTCGATAGCAACTTGATCCGAAGCTTCATGATCACTATAATTAACTTCCTCTTCAACAGACGTAGGTGCCACAGAAAACATCTTTCTGTGTTGCATCACTTTCTGGTTGAAAAAAAGGTTCAACAACCTCATCAAGTTCTATCTTCCTCCCACTCAATTCTTTCTAGAGAAACTCCTTCTCGAGAAAGGACCCGTTCTTAGCGACAAACAATTTTCCCTCGGATCTGACATAGAAGGTATACCCAACTGTCACCCTTGGGTATCCTATGAAGATGTGCTTGTCCGCTTTGGGTTCGAGCTTCTTCGGATGAAGCCCTAAGCATCGCATCCCCAAACATTAAGAAATGACAACTTTGGTTTCTTGCCAAACCAATGTTCATATGACGTCGTCTCAACGGACTTAGATGGTGTCCTATCTAAAGTGAATGCAGCTGTCTCTAATGCATAACCTCAAAATAATAGTGGTAGATTGGTAAGAGACATCATAGATCGCACCATATCTCATAGGGTTCGATTACGACGTCTGGACACACCATTACCTTGTGGTGTTCCAGGTGGCTTCAACTGTGAAACAATTCCACAATGTCTTAAGTGATTGCCAAAATCACAACTCAGAAAATCCCCTTTTGATCAGATCGTAGGAACATGATCTTATTGTTATGATGATTCTTAACTTCACTCTGAAATCGCTTGAACTTTTCAAACGTTTCAGACTTGTGCTTCATTAAGTAGATATACCTATATCTACCCAAATCGTGAGTGAAGATGAGAAAATAGCGATATCCACCGCACGCTTCAATTCTCATTGGATCACACGCATCAGCATGCATGATTTCCAACAAGTCACTTGCCCATTTCATTGTACCTGAAAACAGGGTCTTAGTCATCCTGCCCATGAGGCATGGCTCGCATGTGTCAAGTGATTCAAAATCAAGTGACTCCAAACATCCATCGACATGGAGTTTCTTCATGCATCTTACGCCAATATGACCTAAGCGGCAGTGCCATGAGAAAGTGGTACTATCATTATTAACTGTACATCTTTTGGCATGAACATGTGTATTACCACGACCGAGATTCAATGAACCATTCACATAGGGTGCATGACCATGAAAGGTATTATTCATGTAAATAGAATAACCATTATTCTCTAACTTAAATGAATAATCGTATTGCAATGAACATGATCTAATCATATTCATGCTCAACGTAGACACCTGATAACATTTATCTAGGTTCAATACTAATCGCGAAGGTAGATGTAGCGTGCGATGGTGATCTCATCAACTTTGGAAACACTTCCAACACACATCGTCACCTCGCCCTTAGCTAGTCTCCGTTTCATCCGTAGCTTTTGCTTCAAGTCACCAATAATAACAACTGAACCGGTATCCAATACCCAGGTGCTACCAGGAGTACTAGTGAGGTACATATTAATAACACGTATATACTTTGTTGAAGTTGCCAGCCTTCTTATCTACCATGCATTTGGGGTAATTCCGCTACCAGTGACCGTTCCCCTTACAATAGAAGCACTTAGTCTCGGGTTTGGGTTCAACCTTGGGTTCCTTCACTGGAGCGGCAACTGGTTTGCCATCCATGAAATTTCCCTTCTAGCCCTTTCCCTTCTTGAAACCAGTGGTCTTGTTAAACCATCAACACTTGATGCTCCTTCTTGATTTCTACCTTTTGCGGTCTTAAGCACCGCGAACAGCTCTGGGATCAACTCCATCCCTTGCATGTCATAATTCATCATGAAGATCTAGTAGCTTAGTGATAGAGCCTAGAGAACTCTATCAATCACTATCTTATCTGGAAGTTTAACTCCCACTTGATTTAAGTGATTGTAGCACCCAGACATTCTAAGCACATGCTCACTAGCTGAGCTATTCTCCTCCATCTTGTTGGCAAAAGAACTTGTCAGAGGTCTCATACCTCTCAACACGGGCATGAGCATGAAATCCCAATTTCAGCTCTTGGAACATCTCATATGTCCTATGGCGTTCAAAAACGTCATTGGAATCCCGATTCTAAGCCATAAAGTACGGTGCACTAAACTATCAAGTAGTCATCAGGATGTGTCGGTCAGGTGTTCACAACATCCACAGATGACGTTGTAGGGGTTTGCACATCGAGCGGTGCATCAAAGACGTAAGCCTTCTGTGTAGCAGTGAGGACACTCCTCGGACTACGGACCTAGTCCGCATCATTGCTTACAATATCTTTCAACTTAATCATTCTCTAGGAACGTATTGAAACAGGGAGCTACAACGTGAGCTATTTATCTACAACATATTTGCAAAGACAATTTAGACTATGTTCATGATAATTGAGTTCATCTAATCAAATTATTTAATGAACTCCCACTCAGATAGACATCCCTCTAGTCATCTAAATGAAACATGATCCGAATCGACTAGGCCGTGTCCGATCATCACGTGAGACGGACTAGTCATCAACGGTGAACATCTCATGTTGATCGTATCTTCTATACGACTCATCTTCGACCTTTCGGTCTTCCATGTTCCGAGGCCATGTCTGTACATGCTAGGCTCGTCAAGTCAACCTAAGTGTTTCGCATGTGTCCCGAGGCCATGTCTGTACATGCTAGGCTCGCCAACACCCGTTGTATTCGAACGTTAGAATCTATCACACCCGATCATCACGTGGTGCTTCGAAACAACGAACCTTCGCAACGGTGCACAGTTAGGGGGAACACTTTTCTTGAAATTTTAGTGAGGGATCATCTTATTTAAGCTACCGTCGTTCTAAGCCAATAAGATGTAAAACATGATAAACATCACATGCAATCAAATAGTGACATGATATGGCCAATATCATTTTGCTCCTTTTGATCTCCATCTTCAGGGCTCCATGATCATCGTTATCACCGGCATGACACCATGATCTCCATCATCGTGTCTTCTTGAAGTTGTCTCGTCATCTATTACTTCTACTACTATGGCTAACGCTTTAGCAATAAAGTAAAGTAATTACATGACGTTTATGTTGACACGCAGGTCATAAATAAATTAAGACAACTCCTATGGCTCCTGCCGGTTGTCATACTCATCGACATGCAAGTCGTGATTCCTATTACAAGAACATGATCAATCTCATACATCACATATATCATTCATCACATCCTTTTGGCCATATCGCATCACAAGGCATATGCTGCAAAAACAAGTTAGACGTCCTCTAATTGTTGTTGCAAGTTTTTACGTGGCTGCTATAGGTTTCTAGCAAGAACGTTTCTTACCTACGCCAAAACCACAACGTGATATGCCAATTTCTATTTACCCTTCATAAGGACCCTTTTCATCGAATCCGATCCGACTAAAGTGGGAGAGACAGACACCCGCTAGCCACCTTATGCAACCAGTGCATGTCAGTCTGTGGAACCAGTCTCACGTAAGCGTACGTGTAAGGTCGGTCCGGGCCGCTTCATCCCACGATGCCGCCAAATCAAGATAAGACTAGTAACGGCAAGTAAATTGACAATATCGACGCCCACAACTGCTTTGTGTTCTACTCGTTCATAGAAACTACGCATAGACCTAGCTCATGATGCCACTGTTGGGGATCGTAGCAGAAATTTAAAATTTCCTACGCATCACCAAGATCAATCTATGGAGTAATCTAGCAATGAGGGGAAGGGGAGTGCATCTACATACCCTTGTAGATTGCTAAGAGGAAGCGTTACAAGAACGCAGATGAAGGAGTCGTACTCGTAGCGATTCAGATCGCGGTTGATTCCGATCAAAGCGCCGAACTACGACGCCTCCGCGTTCAACACACGTGCAGCTCGGTGACGTCTCCTACGCCTTGATCCAGCAAGGGGAGAAGTAGAGGTTGGGAAAGACTCCGTCCAGTAGCAGCACGACGGCGTGGTGGTGGTGGAGGAGTGCGGAACTCCAGCAGGGCTTCACCAAGCACTACGAGAGACGAGGAGGGAGAGAGGTAGGGCTGCGCCAAGAGGGAGATGATCTCGTGTATCTTGCAGCCCCCAATACCTCAAGTATATATAGGGGAAGGGGAGGGGCTGCGCCCCCATCTAGGGTTCCCTCCCTAGGGGTGACGGCAGAACCAAAACCCATCTAGGGTTGCGACCAAGGGGGAAGAGAGGGGGGCGCACCTAGGGTGGGCCTTAAGGCCCATCTGGACCTAGGGTTTGCCCCCTCCAACTCTCCCTTGCGCCTTGGGCCTTGCTGGGAGGCGCCCCAGCCCACCTAGGGGCTGGTACCTTCCCACTATTCGCCCATGTAGGCCTCCGGGGCTGGTGGCCCCACCTGGTGGACCCCCGGACCCCTCCGGTGGTCCCGGTACACTACCGGTGATGCCCGGAACACTTCCGGTGGCCAAAACCATACTTCCTATATATCAATCTTTACCTCCGGACCATTCCGGAACTCCTCGTGACGTCCGGGATCTCATCCGGGACTCCGAACAACATTCGGTAACCGCATACATACTTTCCCTATAACCCTAGCATCATCGAACCTTAAGTGTGTAGACCCTACGGGCTCGGGAGTCATGCAAACATGGCCGAGAAAACTCTTCGGTCAATAACCAACAGCAGGATCTGGATACCCATGTTGGATCCCACATCTTCCACGATGATCTCATCGGATGAACCACGATGTCGAGGATTCAATCAATCACGTATTCAATTCCCTTTGTCCAGCGGTATTGTACTAGCCCGAGATTCGATCGTCGGCATCCTGATACCTTGTTCAATCTCGTTATCGGCAAATCTCTTTACTCGTTCCGCAACTCATCATCCCGTGATCAACTCCTTGGTCACATTGTGCACATTATGATGATGTCCTACCGAGTGGGCCCAAAGATACCTCTCCGTTTACACGGAGTGACAAATCCCAGTCTCGATTCGTGCCAACCCAACAGACACTTTCGGAGATACTTGTAGTGTACCTTTATGGCCACCCAGTTATGTTGTGACGTTTGGCACACCCAAAGCACTCCTACGGTATCCGGGAGTTGCACAATCTCATGGTCTAAGGAAATGATACTTGACATTAGAAAAGCTTTAGCAAACGAACTACACGATCTTGTGCTAGGCTTAGGATTGGGTCTTGTCCATCACATCATTCTCCTAATGATGTGATCCCGTTATCAACGACATCCAATGTCCATGGTCAGGAAACCGTAACCATCTATTGATCAACGAGCTAGTCAACTAGAGGCTTAATAGGGACATGGTGTTGTCTATTTATCCACACATGTATCTGAGTTTCCTATCAATACAATTCTAGCATGGATAATAAACGATTATCATGAACAATGAAATATAATAATAATAACTAATTTATTATTGCGACTAGGGCATATTTCCAACACAAACGCCGACTGTTCCTCAGATATGATCTCCGGTAAAACGACCTTCAGTCAGTTAGACAGAACTTTTGATGCAATTTTATAAAACACGTTACATAGAGCAATGGGTCGGAATTGTGATAGAAGAGTGGGGTTGGATACCTTCGGTATGAGCACCAGTAGGGTATCATTAACACAGGCCGGGCTCTCCTCTCCTCAAACAATTCCCAAAACAGCCTTAGTAACTGCAGCACCACACACATCCCAGTGCCTCTGGAAGAAATGTGAAGGAAAACCGTCCAGGCCAGGGGCCTTGGTCGAAAACATTTGGAAGAGCGCTGTTTTGACCTCCTTTTCATCATATGGAGCCAACAATTGGTCGTTCATGGCTGCTGTCACCTTGACTGGGACATGTGCTAGCACTTCCTCCATTCCCTGGACACCCTCTGATGTGTAAAGAAGCTGTTAATACTCGTGTGCAAGTTGCTGCATCTCCGTCAAGTTTTCTGTTACCTGGCCATCTGGCTTTTGCATTGCCTTAATCAGGTTCTTGCGCCTGTGGATGGACGCCCGAAGATGGAAGAAGTGGGTGTTTCGGTTTCCTTCTGATAACCATTGTACCCTGGAGCGTTGTCTACACATTAATTCTTCCCTCAAATAAAGCTCTATCAGACGATCGTTAATCTTAATCTCAACATGACTCGGGCCCGTTCTAATGGGACTGCTGCGTAGCCTTTCCAATTCCTTTTTTAGTTTCCGTATCTCCCCACAGACACTACCAAAGGTGGTTTTACTCCAGTCCCCAAGATCGCCAGCAAGGGCTTGCAGTTTTGCTTGGACCTCCTGAGCCGTGAGCACTTGATTTTCTGGCTGCCATGATGATCGGACGGTATCTTTTAAATCTGCATGTGTTTCCCACATTGTCTCGTATCTGAAAGGCTTGGTCCTTTTGCTGCGCTCTGCTTCAAGCTGCAGAAGGATGGGAGAGTGATCCGAGGTCGCGGCTGTTAAGTGTTGCACTGATGCAAGCGGGAAGAGCTCACACCAATCTGCTGTCGCAAGGGCCCTATCCAGTCGGACCCTGGTGTAGGAGCCGCCTGTGACCTTCTTCTCATAGGTCCATCTCGTGCCACTATACCCCAGGTCAAGGAAACCACACACATCAACTGCCTCTCTGAAATTTTCAATCTGTGACTGACTTCTAGTTCCAATGCCATCATGCTCATCATGGCGCAAAACCTCGTTAAAGTCACCTAGGCAAACCCACGGGAGGTTTTCTGTCGTTGAAAGGTTCTTCATAGTACTCCACGTATGGTGGCGAAGATGAGTCTGCGCCTCACCATAGAAACATGTAAGTCTCCAGTAGGAACCCCCCAAATCAGAAATTTTTGCATCTAGATGGTACTTCGAGTAACCCAAATTTTCCACCTTTATTTCATTGTTCCAAAAATACATAGTCCACCACTACGACCAGTGGGATCAACACCAAAAGCATTATCATAACCTATAGTGCCTGCTATGTTTTCAGCTCGAGCTCTACTAATCTGAGTCTCTACAATGCAAAGCACCTTCGGGGCAAACTTAATCACGAGTTCGCGAAGCTCTTGAATTGTCGGGGCGTTGCCAATCCCCCGACAATTCCAGCATAGAAGATTCATTGGGACCGCGGTCCTCCGCCGGGGAGGCCACCACACGCCCATCAGTATTTTTTCCTCCTCCTACTGTTTTCTTCATGTTGTTTGAGATGGTCTTGTCCGGCCCCAATTTCTTCCCCTGCTGGCCTGTCCTGACCCTCTTCGGGTCCTGTTTAGGCGGCGGGCTGAGAGGATCACCACTGCCCCCTTTAGGTTTTCCCAATGGCACTATTTCCAGACCCGTAGCTGGAGTTACAACCACTTCATCAGAACCTCTTTTCCTGCTAGTTTCAGAAGTGTCATGTGCTTCCATCTCAACATCATCTTCCTTATCGTTGGATGGTTGGCTTTGTAGATTAGCTCCTCTTGGTTGATCCTTCTCCTTCTTCCTCTGGTTATTGTTGCGATGTCGAGTCGCCCATGCTGTGGTGGCTGGGGCACGAGGATTCTTGAAGACGAGGGCCGAAGGAGGATGGAGACCATCTCCGTGCTCTTTAAACTCATGACCCATCATCCCACAGACATGGCACCAATCTGGCAGATGCTCATACTTTACTGCAAATATCTCCTGTTCACCTCCGCGAACAATCGAAGTTGCTTTCTTCAAAGGGTTACGAACATCCAGCCTCACACGGACACGGTAGAAATTGCCTTCAAAATCAAAGGAAGAGGGCTCTGAATCCACAAACTCGCCAAGTTTTGAGGCCAAAGCTTTGACCTTGCCATGATACACCATGGGTAGATCAATGATCCGAGCCCATATGTCAAACTTGAAGAGTTCAATGGTTGACGGCTTAGTATATCCGTCGTAGGGAGCAATGATCACCGGATTACCTCTAAAGTGCCACGGCCCGCCCTGAGTTACTGTCTTCCAATCCCCCAAGCAATTAAACTGCATGATGAACAGAGTGCTATCCAAAGTCTTGATCTTGACGTTCCTCGCCAGGTCCAATGCAGTTCTCATGTTCTTGAAGAACCAGTATGTGCTGAAATCTTTATCCATGTGTACATGGACCACAATCATCCACCGAAGATCCTCTTCCGGCGGGGCAACATCTTCTTCAAAGATCACGTCATCTAGGTCGTCCTCACCTAGGGCCAGCTCCTTCATCAGATCATCGATCTTGCCCTCAGATTTGTCCCTAGTCCCGGAGGTCCCGCCCTTGTTTGCCATGATACCGATGCAATGAAAAACCCAGCCGCCAAAGCGCTGGTGGAGAAGGAAACCGTAAAACGCCAAAAACCGATCACCTCCCTCCGTCCAAAGGCTGTCCCCCGCAGCCCCGAGAGGAGGAAAGATCAGCCGGAGGCGAGGGAATAAGGTAGAGAAGTCTCAACGTCGCCGGCGGCAGCGA
Organism: Triticum urartu; assembly: GCF_003073215.2. NCBI lineage: Eukaryota > Viridiplantae > Streptophyta > Magnoliopsida > Poales > Poaceae > Triticum > Triticum urartu. The sequence continues at coordinate 625,501,398 of NC_053026.1, forward strand.
GAGAAGGTAAACCCTAACAGGAGGGAAAGATCATCTTCCTGTCGAATAGGTGATGATGGAGGTACTCATGGTTGATCTGATCTGCCTCCTATACCCTGAGTCGGCCAACAGGGACTTTCGCCCGCTAGTGAGTGGCGCGTACCCCCCTAGCGTCCGCAGCTTTTTGGTCCGGCCATATAGGGATTCCTCCCCATCGGTTCTGGGAAGGTTCGAACCGGTTTTTTTGTTTATTTTTACTGGTTTTTTATTTTGTATTTCCTTTTTCATTTTACCTTTTCTGATTAATTTTTTTCTTTTTCTCTTTTCTTTAATGTTCCCTTTCTCTTTTCCTGAAATCGTAAACATTTTTTTGAAATCGTGAACATTTTTCTTTTTCTCTTTTCTAATGTTCTGTTTCTCTTTTTTTGAAATCATGAACATTTTTTTGAAATCGTGAATTTTTTCCTTTTCTCTTTTCTTTAATGTTCTGTATCTCTTTTTTTGAAATCATGAACATTTTTTGAAACTGTGAACATTTTTTTCTCTTTTCTTTAATTTGAACTTTTTTTTAAAATCGTGAACATTTTTATGAAATCGTGAACATTTTTTTTTAAATCATGAACATTTTTGAAATTATAAACATTATTTTTGAATAGACGAACATTATTTTTTGAAATTGCAAACATTTCTTGAATCCTTGAAAATTTATCATTTCCTGAAAAATTTTCAAATTGTGAACAATTTTTGAATTCACGAATAATTGGAGAATTTGTAACTTTTTCTGAAATACTAATTATTTTCAAAAACAAAGTAAAGCTGAAAACAGAAAAAGAGCTAAAAAAACAAGGAGCTCCCTGCCCGCACATGGGCCGGCCCATGAGGGCGCGCGGGGGAGCAGGGAGGGTACGCGCTCCCGTAGCTGCGGGCGCATACCGCGCTGTATTTGCGCTCCCTGCGATGACAATGTTGTGTGGAGGTTGCCGGTGTTGTGATGACTAAGGCCGGACAGAACGAGCGGGCTTTTCAACCCACTCGTGGCCCGTTAAAGACCGGGCCGTATTGTCCAAGACCGATAGAAAAACTGGTCATTCCGGGCTGCAAATTTTGGCCGAAAAGAATGTCGGTTCCGTTCGGTCTTTAACCGAGCCTCTCGGTCGAATTGAAAAAACGCAGTGACCGCCACCGCCATTCCTTGTTACCGCGGCCACCAGGAGCCTCCGGATGAACCACCATGTGCCTGAGCTTCCTCTACCATTCCTTCCTCTCCTCCCCATGCGTTTTAGCTTCATGCCGCCGCTCTCCATCGCTGTCGTGCGTGCTCTGCCGTCGATCTCGAATTCTTGACCATGGCAGTCATTTCAGCACAACACGTACACCGGCCATCAGCTGCCCCAGGGAGGCAGACGTCACCGGAAAGAACTGGGGCACGATCCCGAACTCTCTGAAGGTGACACCGGTGCTACAGTTCGAGGCGTCCCAGCGCTTCTTCTCCACGAGAGCAAAGACTGTCAGTTCAGAAAATTCAGTTTGTCAGTTTTGCCAAAGTTCTGTTGTCAATTAATTTCTCGCGCACGTTGGCGTCCACTTCATCAATTCACTCGTGCACGTAGGGTTGATTTAAACTCTATCGTACTGAACCTGTCACTTAGTCCGTATTGCGGCTGAATAGGTAGTAGTGTTTATTTTTCTCATGTGCATGTAGAGTGTTAGAAGGGAGAGAGAGGATTGGTGGAATAATTTATTGTATGATGGATGCTTGAGCCTCGTGTACATGATCTACTTGGACAAGTCAGAATACTTCCTAGACTGTCGTATATTTCCAAATAATCAATATACTCAACATCCTCTCGCAGTCACAACGGTAGCGATGCAGACGGTGAGACTGGAGAAGAATCCGAAGGCAAGCCGACGGACCCTCCTCCCCCCAGTCATAAAGACCGATGCATCATGGTTCGTGGAAGTCGTGGCTGGAGTGCAAACGGACGAGGTTGCTCAAGCAACGCGGTAGCCCTTTATGCCGGTGTCGATGTAGCCGAGAGTGTAGGGTAGTGTAGCCGTGGTCCAGGTAGCCGTGCGAAGAATGCCGTGGTCGTTGTCGAGTCGGGGTAGCCGGTGTCGAGGAAGTCGCCGTGGTGTTGCGAGCGCAAGGAGGCGCCGAGTTAGTCATGGGCACATGGGAATCGAAGTAGTGGTGCGCCGGCACTGGTAGAAAAAGGGCCTGTTGTCCCGGTTCGTAAGGGCCTTTTGTCCCGGTTCTGGAACCGGGACTAAAGGGTCGGTACTAATGCCCTGTCCCTTTAGTCCCGGTTCAATCCAGAACCGGGACAGATGGGCCTGCACGTGGCCTGTGCGTGGAGCCCAGGCAGGAGACCCTTTGGTCCCGGTTGGTGGCACCAACCGGGACCAATAGGCATCCACGCATCAGCATTTCTGTGGCTGGGGTTTTTGTTTTTTTTGAAAGGGGGGGGGGGTTGGGGGTTTTGGGGGGTTAATTTAGGTGTTTCATATATTGTGTTAGCTAGCTATAATTAATAGAGAGAAGTGTCCTCTCTTATGTCCGTGCTTGGTCGACGCTATGTACTATACATACGTATAGAGAGGACTAGACACGCTAGCTAGCTAGTAAGCAAACGAAGGAAACAGAAGATCATCATGAACATATATGCATACAGAGAGAAGTGATATCGACCACCTCTCCTTCTCCGAGAAATTGGTCGAACAACAAGTTCTTGTATATCTATCTGACACTATCGGCTACATATATGCAATAATTATCTCTTACAAATATAATCATACGGACTCAGGGTCCACATAGAATTCTCCGTCTTTAGGGATCACGTGGTCAAGAAAGAATGTCGCCAATTCCTCTTGAATTGCTCACATGCGAGCTGGTGCTAGGAGTTCATCCCGCTTCCGAAACATCTAATTTAAAGAAGGGGGTCAATACATATATATATGAATGAATGAAACTCAACACAAATGATGGTAATAAAATAAAATTGTGAATGTTGTTATTTACGTACTTCATATTGTTCGTCAGTGTATCCCCGCTCACAGGTCGTGTGGCGGATGGACTCGCAAACGTAGTATCCACAGAAATCATTCCCTTGTTCCTGCCACAACCACTTTACAAGAAATAGAGGTCAATCAAACTGATAAGCAAGAATGCCAAATGGTATTGATGAAACTAGCGCTTGAATGACTAGTAGATGCGCGGAACATGCTACTATAGTACTTACTTTCGGGTGTCTAAATTGCAGCTCCTTCGGCAGTCCCGGAGCTTTTTTGGTGAATTTTCTCCAAACCCTGCCGGACAAAGAAAACAATTACTTGATATATCAGGAAATGAACAAAGTTGCTGATATGGTGGATAATGATCGATTTAACTTACTTCTCAAGTATTTGAGTCATGTCTGCATAGTCCTGGGGATCTTTTCGTCTTGAGTCTAAGACGGTTACTAGTCCCTGCTCAAGCTTAATCTCTAGGAGAATATAGTGGAAACTGCACATGCATGCATAACTCATCAATTACATTACTATAACCTTGACTAATATATAAGGGAAACCGAATACGCACAAGACAGTAACACTCACTTGAAGTTGTAAGGAAAGAGTATTATATCTTTGTTTTCATTTATTACGAACGATCGTAGCAAGTTGGCCTCGGTAGCTGCGGCATGAAATTTAACCCGAGTTGCATCTATGAGATATGTGTTAATGAACCCAATATCACCGACTTGTCTTTTCTTCAATTCGGCGATCTTCAATCTACATAATATAGTGAGGATGATTATAAATACATGCAATGAAAGAGCTGAGCTATATAGAGAGACTTAATGACAGAAGTAGTACTACTTACAGACAGTAGCAGGCGACCGTTGTTTTATCGAGGGCCAATTGATTGAAAAACTGATAGAACTCCTCAAATGGAACAGGCAACAGTTCAATTCCAACAAGGTCATGCTCCTTTTTAACTTTCACATACAAAGTACTCCTCCCCCAGAGTCTCTGCAGATTTTCAAGTACCAATCATGCAATCTTCGCATCATCGTTGATAGAGATCTTTCATCTTTGATGAGAGGCTTCCCGTACTAGTATCTTTGTATCTGCACGTCCATGGGTTCATAATGTACATCGTTGGGCAGGTAATCTGTAAGATTGCTATAACCGGGCACCATCCTCGGATCATTAGCGACGTTGTGGCTAGGCACCTTGAGCGGGGGGCACGATTGCTTCGCTTGTTCGCCGAGCTGGGCAATTTGTTTCCCAGCTCGTCGTTCTTTCAGCCTTTGATCATTGACAGTACTTCCCGACCGCTCCGCTTCGGCAAATTCCTTTCCAATAATGCTCTCATAATTTCCTTTTGGCGAAGACTTCGGTGGTTTTGTCAGGGCAGCCAGAGTGCACTTCGCTTTCACCGGATCTACCTTCTCCTCCGGAAGTGGATGTCTCTTTGCTTTCAACCCTTGAAACCAGTCATCCACTTCGGTTCGTGCGATCTCGGCGTTCTCCTCCGGGGTCCTCTTGTATAGTAACTTCTCTGGAGTCTTCAGAGGAGGACCAAATTTGTATGTCCTCCTGCCTCTGGTTGTACTGCTAGACGCCGACCGAGCAGACGGAGCAGTTGTCTTCTTTACTTGCTTACGAGGCGGAGGAGAAGGACTACGACGCGCCGGAGCAGCCGGAGCAGCGGCAGGTCTCTTCTGCCCTTGCTGACGTGGCGGAGAAGGAGGAGGCTGGCTGCTCGGGCGCGTCGGCGTAGGCGGAGTGCCACCACGCGCTGGAGAAGGTGCCGGTCGAGTGCCCTGATCGTCACTCGCCGAAGGAGGAGGCGGTGGAGGAGGCGGAGTGCCCTGACTTGCCGGAGGAGGAGGAGGAGGAGGCGGAGGCGTCCAGTTCGGAAGGTTGATGAGCTCCTTCCGCCATAGGCATGGAGTCTTCAGAGCAGACCCCAGCCTAGTCTCCCCTTCACCGGTAGGGTGGTCAAGATGGAGGTCCTCAAATCCCTCCGTTATTTCATCCACCATCACCCTAGAATATCCTTCTGGAATCGGCCGGCAGTGAAAAGTTGCGCCGGGTTCAGTAGGATAAACAGAGCCAACAGCCGCCTTGACCTTCAAATTCATCCATTGCGTCATAAGGTGGCAATTTTGAGACTCCGTGATAGCATCCACGGGATAGCTGGCAGGAGCCGTCAAGGCATGCTCCGGCTGAAGCAGCTCGGTGGAAGCCACGCTGCTTCTGCGCTGAGATGGCGGGGTAGCTTCGGGGGAAGCTTCGGCAGTACGTTTGCTGCGATTTGCTTCTCGTTCCTCTATCGCGTCTACCCTTGCTTGCAGTGCCTGCATTTGGGTCTGCTGCACTTTTTTCCTCCTCTCATGGGTTGTAACCGCCTGCGTCCGGAAACCCAACCTTCCACGGAATGGAGCCTGGCATGCCTCGTGTCCGTCCAGGGTGCTCAGGATTCCCGATGGCCATTGTGAGCTCGTCGTTCTCTCTGTCTGGAAAGAACGTCCCTTACTGCGCTGCTTCGATATACTGCTTAAGCTTCCTGACTGGTATGTCCATTTGATCGTTCGTCCAAATGCACTTCCCTATTACAGGGTCCAAGGTTCCGCCAGCCCCGAAGAACCAAGTCCGGCAACGGTCTGGCCAGTTAATTGTCTCTGGTTCGATCCCTTTATCAACCAGATCATTCTCAGTCTTGGCCCACTTAGGCCGGGCTACGAGGTAGCCACCTAACCCCGTGCGATGGTGATGCTTCTTCTTCGCAGCATTTTGCTTGTTTGTCGCCGACATCTTCTTACTCTTTTCCAATGTCTTGTGGGCCACAAATGCGGGCCAGTGATCTCTGATCTTCTCATATCTGCCCTTGAATTCTGGTGTCTCATCATTTTCGACAAACTTATTCAGCTCTTTCTTCCACCTCCTGAATAGTTCGGTCATCCTCTTAAGAGGAAAAGACTTGATTAATTGCTCTTTAACTGGGTTCTCCGGATTATCCTCTGGCGGTAGGGTGAAATTTGACTTCAGCTCAGTCCAAAGATCATTTTTCTGCATATCATTGACATAAGACACCTCAGGGTCTTCTGTAGCCGGCTTAAACCATTGCTGGATGCTGATCGGGATCTTGTCCCTAACCAGAACCCCACACTGAGCAACAAATGCGTTCTTTGTTCGGATGGGTTCAATCGGTTGGCCGTCGGGCGCGATTGCTATGATCTCAAACCTTTCATCCGAGCTCAACTTTTTCTTTGGGCAACGTCTCTTTACCGAAGTTGTGCTCGATCCGGAGGGCTAGAAAAAAGAACAAAGACTTAATTAATATGTGTACATACCAAAACAATGAATGCATCAATTAGCTAGTCAGCACAAGCTTAACTAATATATATACCTGGCCGGACTCGGTTCGGTCACCGGAGCCGTCATCATGGTCTCCTTCTTGCACCGGCATTGGGTCACCGGAGCCGTCCTCATGTTCTTCTTCTTGCACCGGCATTAGGTCACCGTAGCCAGCTTCTTCACCCTCTCCTTCCAGACCATCGGTGTCGTTGAGAAACAACGAGACGACATCACTTCCTTCTGCGATTATGTCCCTCAACAACGCTTCTTTTGCTTCGTCTCGGGCGGTGTCCATAGTTTCTACAAATATTTACAACATGTCAATTATTATTCAAACATGACAGATGGATATATTAGTGGCAAACGTAGAACTAGCTACCTAATCATAGTAAGGAATTATATATATTAATTAGTGGCCTCGACGCTGCTTCTCTAGGATTTGGGGTGGCCTCAACAACGCTTCAAGGGTTTGGGGTGGCCTCAAGAACGCTTCAAGGAGGTGGTAATATCGACCCCCCCCACGTGTTGAAGCTATCGGGAGGGGGTATATATCGACAACGACGACACTACATCTATGTCCCTTGACGACCCTCGTTCCCGATAAAAAAAAGAGGAAGAAGAAGAAAAAAAGAGGAGAAGAAAGAATAGAGGAGAAGAACTCCTCTATTCTTTCTTATCCTCTTTTTGTTCTTCTTCCTCTTCTTTTTTATCCTCTTCTTCCTCTCATGTTCGAGAGGATCGCCGAGGGGTCGGGAGGTTGCCTAGTGTCAAAGGATTCAACAAAACCATGTCTTCATCATTAGGCGAAAGTAACAGGTGCATGATGGTACGAAGCTCTCCAAAGTTATTTTGGAACGGAGTCCTAGATAGGATAATTCGCTTTTTGGTACAAAGTTCAGCAAGAACCTTCCAAATATCGTTATTTGGAAGGCCTTTGCTGAAATTCATACAAAAAGGCAAATTATCCTATCCGGGTCACCATTCCAAAATAACTTTGGAGGACTTCGTCATGCCCTGGTTACTTCTCGCTAATGATGAAGCCATGGATTTCTTCAATACTTTGACACTAGGAAACCTCTCTCTCGACTCCTCGGCGATCCTCGACCCCTCGAACCCTCGACGACCCTGGAACCCTCGACCCCTCGGCCATCCTCTTCTTCCTCTCATGTTCGAGAGGATCGCCGAGGGGTCGGGAGGTTGCCTGGTGTCAAAGGATTCAACAAAACCATGTCTTCATCATTAGGCAAAAGTAACAGGTGCATGATGGTATGAAGCTCTCCAAAGTTATTTTGGAACGGAGTCCTAGATAGGATAATTCGCTTTTTGGTACAAAGTTCAGCAAGAACCTTCCAAATATCGTTATTTGGAAGGCCTTTGCTGAAATTCATACAAAAAAGGCAAATTATCCTATCCGGGACACCATTCCAAAATAACTTTGGAGGACTTCGTCATGCCCTGGTTACTTCCAGCTAATGATGAAGCCATGGATTTCTTCAATACTTTGACACTAGGAAACCTCTCTCTCGACCCCTCGGCGATCCTCGACCCCTCGAACCCTCGACGACCCTGGAACCCTCGACCCCTCGGCGATCCTCTTCTTCCTCTCATGTTCGAGAGGATCGCCGAGGGGTCGAGAGGTTGCCTAGTGTCAAAGGATTCAACAAAACCATGTCTTCATCATTAGGCGAAAGTAACAGGTGCATGATGGTACGAAGCTCTCCAAAGTTATTTTGGAACGGAGTCCTAGATAGGATAATTCACTTTTTGGTACAAAGTTCAGCAAGAACCTTCCAAATATCATTATTTGGAAGGCCTTTGCTGAAATTCATACAAAAAGGCAAATTATCCTATCCGGGACACCATTCCAAAATAACTTTGGAGGACTTCGTCATTCCCTGGTTACTTCCGGCTAATGATGAAGCCATGGATTTCTTCAATACTTTGACACTAGGAAACCTCTCATATATATCCATCTATAGCCACATACATATATAAATGGAAAAAATGCTATGAACAAAAATACATATATATCAATGCATACATCCATGGATCATCATTGCTCATATATCCATAGTCATATATAAAAACTTTCTGCCTATGAACACAAAACTTTCTATGAACAAAAAACTTTGTATGAACAAAAAAACATTTTCGATATATTTAGCACATTCTAAATTTTCCTAACTCTTTTACAACCACAAAAATTACTCCAACTTCATGACAGTACCCACACTCCATTTCACCAAAAACCTTCTGATCCATAGTTTAAATTTTTTAAATTTTATTCAAATGAAATTTGAACCAGATTAAAATTCCTTGCTGAAAACCTATTCTAAACCAATCAAAAAATTCTGAAATTTTGCCATATACACAGAGAACATACATACATATATAAATTTTTATAAAAATGCAAACAACAAAAAATCTAAAAAAGGACATATACACGCTCCTTCTTTTCCTTCTTCTTCCTTCTTCCTCTTTTCTTCTCCAACACAACACTTTTTTTTCTTAAATGTTACATATGAACATATAAAGAGCATTATACAGCATATAAAGAGCATTATATATACAGTGAACATACATACATCTTAACAAAAAAAATGAAAAATAGGCCGCGGTTGGTGGCACCAACTGGGACCAAAGGTCTCTTTTCAGCAGCCCAAAGGGCGGGAAGTGGAGGCCTTTGGTCCTGGTTGGTGGCACCAACCGGGACTAAAGGGGGGTATTGGTCACGGTTGGTGCCACGAACCGTGACCAATGCCCCCTTTAGTCCCGGTTGGTGCCACTAACCGGGACCAATGGCCTTGTGCTGCCCCGCGTCAAAAGTTTAGTACCACCTCGCTAGCTGAGAGAGCTCGAGAGTGGTTTATAAGCGCTGATGCGCCCACCCTCCCGAGCTCCTCTCAACTACAGGCTTTCGGGCCTAATCTGTCACTGCAATGCCTGTGGGCCTACTGGGCCTGCTGCGGGCCTCAATCCTGGCCCATGGTAGGGTTTCTAGTCGTATTCAGGCCGTGGTGGCCCAGTAGGTGGCATTTTTTTATTTTTTTGTTGCTTTATTTATTTTATTTTGTTTTTTGCTTTATTTTTTAATTCTTTATGCTTTTAGTTTTAGAAAAATTATAAACTTTTTGTTAATGCCATTAGTTTTCAAATTTGAAAACACTTTTTTAGTTTTTTAGTTTTCTTTGTTGTTTTATTTATTTTATTTTGTGATTAACTTTACTATAAAAATAGTTTTTTCCTGTTTTTTGATTTGTTTTTGCATTATTTATTTTCTTTTGTTTTTTGCTTTAATTTTTAATTCTGTTTGCTTTTAGGTTAGCAAAATTATAAACTTTCTGTTAGTGCCATTAGTTTTAGAAAAATTATAAACTTTCTGTTAGTGCCATTAGTTTTCAAATTTGAAAACACTTTTTTAGTTCTTTTGTTTTCTTTGTTGCTTTATTTATTTTATTTTGTGATTAACTTTACTATAAAAATAGTTTTTTCCTGTTTTTTGATTTGTTTTTTGCATTATTTATTTTCTTTTGTTTTTTGCTTTAATTTTTAATTCTGTTTGCTTTTAGGTTAGCAAAATTATAAACTTTCTGTTAGTGCCATTAGTTTTAGAAAAATTATAAACTTTCTGTTAGTGCCATTAGTTTTCAAATTTGAAAACACTTTTTTAGTTCTTTTGTTTTCTTTGTTGCTTTATTTATTTTATTTTGTGATTAACTTTACTATAAAAATAGTTTTTTCCTGTTTTTTGATTTGTTTTTTGCATTATTTATTTTCTTTTGTTTTTTGCTTTAATTTTTAATTCTGTTTGCTTTTAGGTTAGCAAAATTATAAACTTTCTGTTAGTGCCATTAGTTTTAGAAAAATTATAAACTTTTTGTTAGTGCCATTAGTTTTCAAATTTGAATAGTTAAAATTTGAATTCTTTGAAAATTGTTTGAATCACAAGTTTGGCTATGGTATGCGTCCAAAGGAATGTTATGACGTAATCAAGTGCGTTCACATCTGGACTAATGTTCATGGGCCAGTGGCGAGGAGCAAAATTATAAACTTTCTGTTAGTGCCATTAGTTTTAGAAAGTTGAAAGTTGAAAGTTGGCATGGGCCAGGGACTAATGGTCATGGTATTACGAGGGCCGAACCATAAGACATGAAAGCATTTCAAATGAACTTTGAAAAAGTTGAAAGTTGGGATGGTATCATAATTTCACCCACATAGCATGTGCATGTACAAAATGGACAATGGTAGCATGTTCGTGTGTTACAAAGTTGGCATGGTATCATCATAGTAGTTGCGGGAGAAAGTCTTCACTTTTTCTTCGCTTGTGTCATTTGCTTATTGCGCCGTAACCATGGATAATCTTCATTGTTTATCAGGATGCTTGGGTCAGCCTTGACATTGAAGGGAGGAATTGCATGAAACTTTTCATAATCTTCAGACATGTCTGTCTTGCTGTCCACTCCCAGGATGTCCCTTTTTCCTGAAAGAACTATGTGGCGCTTTGACTCATCGTATGATGTATTCGCTTCCTTATCTTTTCTTTTTCTCGGTTTGGTAGACATGTCCTTCACATAGATAACCTGTGCCACATCATTGGCTAGGAGGAACGGTTCGTCAGTGTACCCAAGATTTTTCAGATCCACTGTTGTCATTCCGTACTGTGGGTCTACCTGTACCCCGCTGCCTAACAGATTGACCCATTTGCACTTAAACAAAGGGACCTTAAAATCAGGTCCGTAGTCAAGTTCCCATATGTCCACTATGTAACCATAATATGTGTCCTTTCCACTCTCGGTTGCTGCATCAAAGCGGACACCGCTGTTTTGGTTGGTGCTCTTTTGATCTTGGGCGATCGTGTAAAATGTATTCCCATTTATCTCGTATCCTTTGTAAGTCAATACAGTCAAAGATGGTACCCTGGACAACAAGTACAACTCATCACAAACAGTGTTGTCACCTCTGAGACGTGTTTCCAACCAACTGCTGAAAGTCCTGATGTGTTCACATGTAATCCAGTCGTCGCACTGCTCCGGGTGTTTGGAGCGCAGATTGTTCTTGTGTTCATCGACATACGGGGTCACCAAGGTAGAGTTCTGTAGAACTGTGTAGTTTGCTTGAGACCAAGAATATCCGTCCTTGCATATTATTGAGTCACTTCCAAGCGTGCCTTTTCCAGTCAGTCTCCCCTCATATCGCGATTTAGGGAGACCTATCTTCTTAAAGCCAGGAATGAAGTCAACACAAAACCCGATAACATCCTCTGTTTGATGGCCCATGGAGATGCTTCCTTCTGGCCTAGCGCGGTTACCGACATATTTCTTTAGGACTCCCATGAACCTCTCAAAGGGGAACATATTGTGTAGAAATACGGGCCCCAGGATGACAATCTCGTCGACTAGATGAACTAGGACGTGCGTCATGATATTGAAGAAGGATGGTGGGAACACCAGCTCGAAACTGACAAGACATTGCGCCACATCACTCCTTAGCCTTGGTACGATTTCTGGATCGATCACCTTCTGAGAGATTGCATTGAGGAATGCACATAGCTTCACAATGGCTAATCAGACGTTTTCCGATAGAAGCCCCCTCAATGCAACCGGAAGCAGTTGCATCATAATCACGTGGCAGTCATGAGACTTTAGGTTCTGAAACTTTTTCTCTGGCATATTTATTATTCCCTTTATATTCGACGAGAAGCCAGTCGTGACCTTCATACTGAGCAGGCATTCAAAGAAGATTTCTTTCTCTTCTTTCGTAAGAGCGTAGCTGGTAGGACCTTTATACTGCTTCGGAGGCATGCCGTCTTTTTCGTGCAAACGTTGCAGGTCCTCCCGTGCCTCAGGTGTATTTTTTGTCTTCACATACACGCCCAAGAAGCCTAGTAGGTTCACGCAAAGGTTCTTCGTCACGTGCATCACGTCGATTGAGGAGCGGACCTCTAGGTCTTTCCAGTAGGGTAGGTCCCAAAATATAGATTTCTTCTTCCACATGGGTGTGTGTCCCTCAGCGTCATTCGGAACAGCTAGTCCACCTGGACCCTTTCCAAAGATTACGTAGTGTAAATCATTGACCATAGCAAGCACGTGATCACCGGTGCGCATGGCGGGCTTCTTCCGGTGATCTATCTCGCCTTTGAAATGCTTGCCTTTCTTCCGACATTGATGGTTGGTCGGAAGAAATCGACGATGGCCCAGGTACACATTCTTCCTGCATTTGTCCAGGTATATACTTTCAGTGTCATCTAAGCAGTGCGTGCATGCGTGGTATCCTTTGTTTGTCTGTCCTGAAAGGTTACTGATAGCGGGCCAATCGTTGATGGTCACGAACAGCAACGCCTTAAGGTTAAATTCCTCATGTCTGTGCTCATCCCACGTACGTACACCGTTTCCATTCCACAGCTGTAAAAGTTCTTCAACTAATGGCCTTAGGTACACATCAATTTCGTTGCCGGGTTGCTTAGGGCCTTGGATGAGAACTGGCATCATAATGAACTTTCGCTTCATGCACATCCAAGGAGGAAGGTTATACATACATAGAGTCACGGGCCAGGTGCTGTGATTGCTGCTCTGCTCCCCGAAAGGATTAATGCCATCCGCGCTTAAAGCAAACCATACATTCCTTGGGTCCTTTGCAAACTCATCCCAGTACTTTCTCTCGATTTTTCTCCACTGCGACCCGTCAGCGGGTGCTCTCAACTCCCTATCTTTCTTTCGGTTCTCACTGTGCCATCGCATCAACTTGGCATGCTCTTCGTTTCTGAACAGACGTTTCAACCGTGGTATTATAGGAGCATACCACATCACCTTCGCAGGAACCCTCTTCCTGAGGGGCTCACCGTCAACATCACCAGGGTCATCTCGTCTGATCTTATACAGCAACGCACCGCATACCGGGCATGCGTTCAGATCCTTGTATGCACCGCGGTAGAGGATGCAGTCATTAGGGCATGCATGTATCTTCTCCACCTCCAATCCTAGAGGGCATACGACCTTCTTTGCTGCGTATGTACTACCGGGCAATTCGTTATCCTTTGGAAGCTTCTTCTTCAATATTTTCAGTAGCTTCTCAAATCCTTTGTCAGCCACAGCATTCTCTGCCTTCCACTGCAGCAATTCCAGTACGGTACCGAGCTTTGTGTTGCCATCTTCGCAATTGGGGTATAACCCTTTTTTGTGATCCTCTAACATGCGATCGAACTTCAGCTTCTCCTTTTGACTTTCGCATTGCGTCCTTGCATCGACAATGACCCGGCAGAGATCATCATCATCGGGCACATCGTCTGGTTCCTCTTGATCTTCAGCAGCTTCACCCGTTGCAGCATCATTGGGCACATCGTCTGGTTCCTCTTGATCTTCACCAGCTCCCCCCGTTGCAGCATCACCGTATTCAGGGGGCACATAGTTGTCATCGTACTCTTCTTCTTCGCCGTCTTCCATCATAACCCCTATTTCTCCGTGCCTCGTCCAAACATTATAGTGTGGCATGAAACCCTTGTAAAGCAGGTGGGAGTGAAGGATTTTCCGGTTAGAGTAAGACCTCGTATTCCCACATTCAGTGCATGGACAACACATAAAACCATTCTGCTTGTTTGCCTCAGCCGCATCGAGAAACTCATGCATGCCCTTAATGTACTCGCGGGTGTGTCTGTCACCGTACATCCATTGCCGGTTCATCTGCGTGCATTATATATAATTAAGTGTCCAAATTAATAGAAATTCATCATCACATTAAAACCAAAGTGCATACATAGTTCTCATCTAACAACATATAGCTCTCCAGAGCATCTAATTAATTAAACCATACATTGAAACTATGTAAAACATTTCAATGCGAAAACAAATGCGATCATAATCGCAACCAAGGTAACAATTGATCCAATGGCATAATGATACCAAGCCTCGGTATGAATGGCATATTTTCTAATCTTTCTAATCTTCAAGCGCATTGCATCCATCTTGATCTTGTGATCACCGACGACATCCGCAACATGCAACTCCAATATCACCTTCTCCTCCTCAATTTTTTTTATTTTTTCCTTCAACGAATTGTTTTCTTCTTCAACTAAATTTAACCTCTCGATAATAGGGTCGGTTGGCATTTCTGATTCACATACATCCTACATAAATAAAATCTATGTCACGTTGGTCGGCATAATTTTCATAAACAATAAATGAACCAATAGTTATAAAGATAATATATATACCACATCCGAATCATAGACAGGACGAGGGCCGACGGGGGCGGATACCAAAACCATCGCACTATATAAGATGCAATAATAAAAATAAGAAAATAATACAAGTATCTATGTAAACATACAAGTAAGAATATTTTTCCTTTCAGAAAGAAGATAAGAACAAGAGGCTCACCACGGTGGTGCCGGCGATGAGCTCGGCGCGGGTGATCGACGGCGGTGAAGACGGGGACGGGACGTGACGGACCGCTAAACCTAGACAAATATTATGGAAAATGGAGTTTGGAGGTCGAGCTTGGAGAGGAGAAAGCTTAAGTAGTGTGGCTCGGGCATTCCATCGAACACCTTGTGTGCATAGGAGGTGAGCTAGAGCACCACCAAGCCCTCTCCCCCTCGGCCAGAGAAAAACAGAGCACTGGGGTGCTCTGCTCGCGAGCGAGGGGTATATATAGGCACCTCATTGGTCCCGGTTGGTGACATGAGCCGGGACTAAAGGGGAGCCTTTGGTCCCGGTTAAAGCCACCAACCGGTTCATCCCACCAACCGGGACCAAAAGGTCCAGATGAACCGGGACCAATGGCCCATGTGGCCCGGCCGGCCCCCTGGGCTCACGAACCGGGACCAATGCCCACATTGGTCCCGGTTCTGGACTGAATCGGGACTAGTGGGCTGACCCGGCCTGGACCAAAGCCCTGTTTTCTACTAGTGTGGGGAGAAAACGATGTTGACGAGTCGTCACACGCGGGTTTGCCAAGCCCGAGGACACCTCGTAGATGAAGGCACGCGTCAGTATTGCCAGCACCGGGCAGGCGTAGACGGACGAAGACGAAGTTGACAAAACGCCGCACCAGTCTTGCCAGGCCTGGGGATACGTGGTGGATGAAGGCACACATCGGTGTTGTCAGCACCAGGCATGTGTAGACGAGAGATCTGCACGAGCCGTACGCCATGTCGAGGAGTCAGAGGGCTAGCAGAGAAGATAACTCGACGACGGTTGTGGCGCCAATCAGCACGGGCCAGTGTCGCCGACGATGGTCGGAGTAGACGAAGTGGTTGGGAAAGAAGACGACGACGCTGGCGATGGGCTGGTGCTTGACGAAAACGAATGTGCCCGTGGGATGGCACGGGTATATCAGATCGTGGGTGATCAGTTCGTTACGAGCTGAATAAAAGGAAAGCAGAAAAGACGATCGTGTTCGTGTGTTTTTTCTTTCTACTTTAGTTTCTCGTGTGTGAGTCCACCTCCTGTGTGTGTTTGATTCAGGGCTTGATCTAACACGTAGCTCACCTCGTCGCTGCACCCGAGTACATCGACGCCGGTGGTTGTTGGCCGGTCCATTCAGTCCCTCGGTCCGGCCCAGCACCACCCTTTTCCTGCTTGCGTTGACTTATCAAATGGTTGGAAACGTTCAAATCAACCAGGATCAAACGACGGGGAAGCCGGGAAGGCATATGATTTTTCTCTGTTCCTCTTCCTCTTTCACTCTTCCCGATCCCAAAATTCTCTTCCTTGGTTCCAAATGCTTTCAAACCGATGGCTGGACTGAATTTGAATATGTAGTGGAGCACGCTGCGCCCCATAGAATCTCTCCAGCTCTCCCACTTCACGAAAGCAAGTCCGCGCGCGGTTATAAATCAAGCCGTCGTGCTCAATTGAAAGCCCTCCTCTTCCTTTTCCTCCACGAGCACGAGCGCAACAACAATGGCGCCGGGCCTAGCCCTCCTCCTCCTCCTCCCCGCCGCTCTGCCTTTGCCGCCGCAATGACGATCGACGCCGGCGGAACCGACCTCACCGGCCTCGTCCTCCCTCCTCCTCTTCTGCCGCCGGCGATGCCCATGCCGTCGCCGGGGACGCCGCACAAGCTGGCCGTGGCCATGGAGATCCTGGCGTCGGTGGCCGTCGTCGTTGTCGTTGCCGGCGGTTTGTTCGTCTGCTGGTTCAGGTGGCGGGCGGCCAAAAGGCACGCCTGCCTGTAGATGATGACTGCCTTCTTCTGATATTGATGAGAGCATCTCCAACGATCACGCAACCACGTGCGCCAAATATTTTTTACAACGCTGAAATAGCGTATTTTTAAGCGTGACATGGCGGTTGCTCCAGCAGACACTGCAAAATAAGACACGGCGCGGTAGCTTCAACAGACGCGTTAAATTTGTAGCACGCGACTACGATCCGACACATACAAAAATTATGAAAAAAGACATAGTTTTATTTCATAGCATAATTCAAGCCAACACCACAAGCTAGTCCATACAATACAATTAAACCTTGATACTACAATGAAAACATAGTAGATAAAGAAACGTGTCGACGAAGGTAAACTACTCATTGTCATCCTCTTTGGTGATGTAGTCTGACGACAAAAATGCGTACTCCCACAGAGGATCATTGTCGTCTCAGGTGGATGCATCTCCTAGATCGCATTGGGCTTCTGCCAGTGCCTTCCGCTCACGCCTGTCCGTCCGATCCGCAGCTCGCAACGCCCTCCTCTGCGTATAAAACTCGTTCTCGGCGGCGGCGTCTTGCGGGAACCGCTCGCGCCACGCCGCCATGGCTTGCTCATCCACCTCGGCGATGATAAGGAGACAGCGGTCCCGCCTCCGCTGGAGGCGGCGATCCTCGTCGGTGACGAGTCTCGGAGAAGGAGCGAGGTCCTGCGCCTGCTGGCACGTCCACACATCCGAGGAATTCATATGCAACCTCGGCATCTAGAGGCACCACATTGCCGCGTCGTATGCGCGGGCGACCTCGTGGGCGGTCCCGAGGTGCCGAGCACCAGTTGTATACCATGGGAGCGGATCTCCACGTAGTACATGCCGGAGGGCGGAAGCGGACGCTGCGGAAGCCGGAGCGCAGCGGCGGGGAGAAGGCGCTGGCTCCGATGGCGGCACGGTGAGGGGAGGAGGACGGCGGCGGCGACAGAGACGAGAGATGGGAGAGAGACGGCGAGGCGCTGGAGGCAGCCGTGGGCGCGCGGTTTATATAACGCGCGTTGGACGCCGCGCGTCAAATCTTGCGCGCTCGTTGTTGTGTTTTCATGCGCACGATGAATCTTTTTTCGCATTGGAGTTTTCCGCGCCTGCTGTAGCGCGCCAAACCGACCCGCACCTGCGCGCGTCAAATTTACCGTGGCTGTTGAAGATGCTATGAGTGGCCGTAGCGAGGCTGAGGAATGTGCTGTGCTCTGTAGCCGGCGAATGAAATACGTATCGGATGAGTAAGAAAGTTTGTTTTAAAACTCTGAGCTTGTACTGTGCGAAATCCCTATGCTGGCCCACCTGTCATGCCCGTCATCTTCCTCTATCCCAGTCCCCCGCTCTGTAAATTGGACCGCATCGTCGAGGCCAGGAGGAGCCACCGTGGGCGGAGCTTGTTGGTTGGGTGGGCCAGGAGGATGGTCCTCGAGGCGGGGGGCGGCGCGCCATGACTAGGCCACGCGCACGCTCCGGGCCGTGCCGCCCAGGAGGTCAACCCCTTCGACCTCTTCCAGCATTTCACCAGCGCGCCCGCCGGCTCCTGGCGCGCCGCGGCCATATGCGCGCACTTCGCCGAGGAGAACCACGGCGGCCGCGATTTGGTGTTTGTATGCTTGTTTGTCCGCCGTCCCTTCTCCGCTACGCGCTCTCTGGAAACAAAAATTGCCCGCAGCTGCCACCGTCCTGACCTGAAACGTACGCTTCGTGCATTCATGATTCATCCCTTCCCTCTTCTCGCCATGACCGGATCCTGCAAGGTACCTCCAATTCGCACCCTTCAGTTGCTAGACAAATGTTGGTTGTAAGAACAACAGAACAAGATTTTCTCCATGATTAAGTCTTCAGTCTTGAGGCACTCGGTTGCTAGACAAAATTCAGATAGCTGCTGCTAAATCCTAGATTTGTTTCTCATAGTTATATCTGTCACCGAATCTGGTTTCTCATAGGTGCCCCTTCGAGCATCGGGAGAAACCCCAGGTCCGTTCCCTGGATCGGACAACGATGACGCTATAACGCCGTTCTCCTTCTTGAAGGCATTGTCTTGTTGCTCGGCATCCCTAGTGTTGGATCTTGAGTCTTGCGAGCGATCGTATCGATTCGGGCTGCATCTCATGGCATGGGCATCCTAGGCGCTATGTACGTCCTACCAGATGCTTCTCCCATGGTTTTCGTCTTCGGCCTGGCCGGGTCCTGCAACCCACTCGCCGATCTCTAGGCGTTCTCGGTGGGAGTATGTTGATCATGTCAAGTCTGAAGCCGCGGCCATTCGGAGGTGGTGCCTCATGTTAGTCGTGATGCAGTATGGGTGTCCTGTGCCCTGTGTCTCCTTGCCTTATGTGGCCGGAGGCCGAGCTAGGTGGGTTTAGCCGTGTGTGTCCCTTGTTCGGGCTGAGCATCCCTCTTCCCTCTGCTCCGGGCACCATACTCGCACCTTAGCGTTTGTTTAGTGTGTTGTACCTATCTTGTACTTTCTCTATTCTCTTCTATCAATGAAATGATATGCAAGCTTTGCATATTCGCGAAAAAATAAATCATTGCCACCAACATTTATCTCCTTGAAACCTACCGTAGAATCCCAAGGATCAGTCTTTGTTTCGTCATCAAAGGACAAAGCTCCAACATCCACTTAGACATATCACTGCTGGTCTTTTGCATTGCATTGGAATCAGGCCAAGGCTGGTAACGACGTGAATCTCCCCTTAGAAAAGATCCATGTGCGCACTCAGTTTAGAGGTACTCAATTTACCTCAGTTTTGCGATTATTAAGCGCAAAAAAACATGTGAATTTTAGGTGCATTTGATTCTGTTCTGGAGCTCCTTATCCGAGGTGGAAGAAGCCTGTCAGAAGCTGTGATGATGATGATCCCTAAGGCGTGTGTGGCAGAATGATGTCAACGTGGAACCTGAGAAGAAAGCTCAAGAATTATAGGATGATTTACATATATCCTACTTCTTCCCAGCCTATTTTTTCGCTTGCTGTTCTGTAGTTAGATTTCCCCCAAAACTAAAATCGTGTTGCAGTATCCCACGTGTTTCACTTTCATGATTGGCTCATTTTGGTGTGTCAAGCTTCTGTGTAGTAATAAGGGCTTGTTTGGTTTAGAAGGAAGTTATAGGCTAGGCGGAGAAGTTCCTGTAGTAGCACTACTCATTCATTTGGTTCAAAGAATAAATAGAGGAAATTTTCCTTTTATCTCACTTTCGAAGGAAAAATGTAGGAATTTTATAATCCACTTGGATCTCTTTTTATAATTCCTACTCTCGAAGGACTTGACCATCCTTAGTGGCATAATATCAGCCCAATTATACTTTTTCTCAAAAAAAATGTAAGTCTGCCGCCGAGATAAGTGATCAGGTTGACCTTGAGGCTAAAAAGGTTGTTGAGCACCTTGACTTGGACATTTGGAAGCATGAGGTGTATGGCGACATGGATCTGCTCTGTCATTCACTCATAGTGTTGTTCCTTAACCGCCTTACTGCTGATATGCCACTCCGTCCTATAGTTGTTCTGCAGCACACCTATAAGTTCTTGTGCACGGTTGCGGTAACCAAGCTTAGCCCTGGACAACGGTACGAGGTCTCCTTATGGGGTACCTGTCACCATTGTCCGGTCCCTTGTGGTACAACATATAGGTGTTCTGATCCGAAGAGTTCTGCTATTGATGCACTTCCCTGGTAAACATCTTCTTATCTACATTTCTCATGGGTCATTTCCTTCCGCCCACTACTTCATCATGGCCTCATGGGCATTCCCCTTTTCTAGGTACCGCTTTTACATTATTGGGGCGGGCGATAGCTGGTTTTCTTCGATAGGATGGACAAGGAAATTGTTGGGAAACCACTCACAAGCCTTCTCCGGGCTGGAAAATCACATGCTTCGCCTTTGCAGCATGTGCTTGATTCTGCACGAGAAGATATGTCCACTCCAAGAGAACTTGTTGTTGTGGTTTCCAGGAACGAACTACCGGTTTGTGGTCTCTGTTACGACTGAGTGTAAACGTCCATCGACTAGGTCCGTAGGATTGATATGCAATTTGGGAAGCAGCCACATTCCTCTGCACTTTGTTGTAAGCCAGGTTTGGCACTTGCTTCTCCTCTCCAGTCTGGTGATAGTGGTGCCTCAACTTCTCTGGTAGGCTCTAGCAGATGCAACTTTGCTTGGTCAATCCTCTTCTTTGGGCCCTGTTGATGCACTTTCTAATGGGACAAGCTCAACTGATATAGTTGGTTCTCAGGTGGGTACTTCTATACCCAAAAAGGCTTTCGCTTCGCTTTATAAATAAAGCAAACCGCCAAGAGCACACATACACGGACTAGTTCAGCACACACACACCCAAGACACACAACAAGAGTACACATGTTCTGCTGAGGGCACAGCTCAACAAGCCTAAAACACATAAAAGGAACCTCGTTGTTCATCCTTCACTTCTGTGATTACTGTTCATGGTTATGTTGTCTATCTATGTTGCCGATGTTTATGTTCTACTGAAATCAGGGCACATCTGCCATACAAACCTCTTGAACACCTCCGCCTGTGGTCAACCCCCCTGGGCCTAGGTGTGTCTGCCTGTGGCAATGCAGGATGGCGTGATACCTGCTTTATTCTCTGTCTTGGAAGTTGGAACCATACATGTTTTGTGACCCACAATTTTCCCATACTTCTGTAGTCACGAGGGGGATATTCAAAACCCAGATGTACAGCCTCTTCCCATGACCGAGGTTGAAATAGATCAGGTTTCAATGGTGTAATTACATCGTCTCTTCGTCGTCTCCTCCCATTTGTTCCCTTATTATCACCCACTTCCTGCACGCCAATCCATATGTGCCACCTGTATGCAAAGAGCCACCAGAGCCATCCGGCAAGCCCACGCGACAGATAAAAGGTAATACCGTCCACCCTTGTACTGCACCAAGACATTACATCTTCATGCTACTGAGTGCAGTGTGACCTCCCTTGGAGTTTAAAACAATCTTTGTTAAAACTTTTCTAGGCGTGGGATGCTGCGAAAGAAAGCTCAGCTTTAAGCACATAGCAAGAAAAAGAAGTCCTAATATGCTGCTATCTTGCTAGGGAAGCAACAGGAGGTGCACGGATTACGGTCTTCCCTCTTTGTTTACTCTCTATATATATGACATCGCTATCGTGTAACAAACTGATTGAACCACTGGTTTCCAGTGTCTTGATGTTTTTGTGCCACTTGCTATCTGGTGATGTTGTTGTTATGCTGTTCGGCGGGCGTCGACCATGGAAGTGTGTTCTGGTCCCTTTTGTTGTTGTGCTTTCAGGTTTATCAGCGTTTCCACTTCTTTTGGTTTCATTGCCATGAGATCCTGCTGCTGTTTCTGTAGGTCTGTCATCTAGCTATGTCCTTTCTCTTGTTTTCCTGTAAATTATGCTAAGCAGGCGATAGTGTGTACCTTGCACAACTAAGTAGATCCTTTATTTCGTTGTCCCGTAAATTATGCCATGTATGCGAGTCTATGCGGAACGGTGTCATTCGTTGTGTGACTGTTGGTTATATAGTGTTTTACCTTGCCTTGGATCCCTTTTGATGTTACATGTGTTTAGTTATCTACAATCTCTACTTTTTTGACGAAAAGATGGCCATAGGGCCATATTTCATTGATTAATCAGAAGGAGAAATACAAATTGCAGTAGAGCTACAGTTAGGGAGATCAGCGTATTTTGGAGCTGGCTTCCAGCCGGCACGACCAGTATACAACAACAACAAGATGATCTGCAACACTCAAGGTGGCTCAAAGAGTCTGTCTAACAGGTTTATACCAGCCGCCGACCAGCTTCTCGCCTCATCCTTGATGCGTCCCATGAGCTGTGGAACAGTGCACTCGGCGGCGTTGAAGACGCGGTTGTTGCGTTCTTTCCAAAGCATCCACGAAACCAAGCAGATGGCCGATTTCCAGGTCTTCTTTTCCTCACCCTGGAGCAAGCGCAGCTGCGCGCTCCAATTGTCTTTCAGGGTTTGGCTTGGCAGTAGTGCAGCCACCATTTTCCTGAGCTGCAGGAAGGAGCCTCCGAGATTGTCAGTGATACCCATCAACAGCCGCTTGGTATAGGTGCACTCTACCAGCAGGTGTTTGGCCGTCTCCGGTGCAGCTAAGCAGAGCAGGCAAACTGGGTTGTGCGCAATGCCTCGAACAGCCAGGTTATCTGCTGTGAGGCACCGTCCACGGGCGGCGAGCTAGAGCAACGTCTTCGCCCGTGGCGCAGCCTTAGAAGACCAGTTTAGCGTCTTGTCGTCCGATCGCAGAGCTCCTTCAAATTGGCATCGATATGCCGATTTGGCAGTGTAAGTACCGTCCGCCGTCCAACGCCAGATGACATGGTCTGCCACACTGTCGTTGAAGTTGATTCCGCTGGCCAACTCCGTCAGGCTGCACAACTATCTGAGCACCAAAGAGGAAGGATTCGGCTTCAGAAGTCGCATCCACCGATTGCCAGTGACAGCCTCCTGAAGAGAGAGGCGGCGCTTGGTGCAGTGGCGCAGCAGCTCCGGCCATCGATCCACGGGGCGCAGCCCGTTCGCCCAGTGGGAGTCCCAGAACGGTGTAAGTCTGCCGTCCCCGACAACGATGGTCGTTGATGCGCGAAAGAGCCCGTCGGCAGAAGGGTCTGCGGGCAAGGGCAAAGTATGCCATGGCCTAGTAGGATCTGTCCAGTGATACCATTGCCAGCGGCAGCGCAGAGCTCTCCCTTGCTTCTGAATGTCCGGGATGCCAAGACCACCGAACTCGCGCGGGCGGGAGACAACAGACCAGTTCACCAAGCATTTACTAGCCGTGGCCTCCTCATCCTGAGCCCAAAGGAAGCCACGGAGCAGCTTGTTTACCTTTTTAAGCAGCCACATTGGGGGATCCAGCACCATAAGCTGAAATATGATCATGGCCGATAGGGTGGTACGCACGAGCTCGACACGTCCGGGCAACGCTATATGCCTGGCCTTCCACCCTCCCATGCGTTTGGCCAGCTTATCAATGGCTGGTTGCTGATCAACACGACGCAGCCTGGAGTCTGATAGCGGCATCCCGAGATAAGTTATGGGGAAAGCGGCCACCGGGCAGCCGGAGTCCTGCACCAGGTTTGTGATGGTGTGGGTATCTGCACCTCCTATGGGGATGGCCGCACTCTTGCTCCAGTTGGCATGCAGTCCCGTTGCCTCACCGAACAGTCGGAGAAGTTCCATGATGGCCCAGAATTCAGTTTCTCGGGTGTTCAGGAAGAAGATGACATCGTCAGCATACAGTGAAGCCCTTAGGGTGGAGCAGCCCTTGCCAAGTGGGCTGAGGACGCCGGTCTGCATTCATAGTTCACCATTGATGCCAAGGTGTCCATAGCAATGACAAACAGGAGTGGTGATAATGAGTCTCCTTGGCGCAACCCTTTCGCATTCTGTATGACCTCGGTTAGCTCTCCATTGATCAATACTCTGCTAGAGGATGTCCTCAATAGCCCTGCAGTCCAACCAGTGCACCGGCTACTGAACCCTCATTGTTGTAGAAGTTGCAGCAAGAATTCCCAAGAAATACTGTCAAAGGCCTTTGCAATATCCACTTTGACTAGTACTGATGGTATTTTAGACATTTTCAGGCACTTTATTTGACCACGAACAAACACAAAATTGTCGAGAATTGATCTCTGCTTGATGAAGGCACTTTGGTATGGCGACCAACTTATCCATCTTGGGTTGCAGCCGTCGTGCAAGCAATTTGGTGAAATTTTTTGCAATGGCGTGTACCAAACTAATTGGCCTGAAGTCAGCCATCTTCTTGGCACCTTCAATTTTTGGCAATAGGATCATGCAAGCTGAGTTTAGATGTTGGAAATTGTTGAAGTTGACGTTCTGCAGCTTGTTGATGGCAGCCATCACATCCCCTTTGATGATAGACTAACATGCTCTGAAGAACAACATGGTGTATCCATCAGGTACAGGTGCCTTTTCCATGGCCATATCATTAATGGTTGCAAACACCTCCTCTTCGGTAATAAGGGCGTCAAGGCCGGCCAGGTGCTGCAGCATAGGTGTGTACCCGAGTGCTTGAAGATTGATGGCTGCGGCCCGCTCTTTAGGAGTTCCAATCAGGGTGTTGAAGAAATCCCATGCGATCTTCAGTTTGTCCTCCTGCCCTGTGATCATGCAGTCATTGTGTTCAATCACCTGAATATAATTCTTTCTTCTTCTAGCCGATGCCTTGATGTGGAAGAACTTTGTACCAGCGTCACCAAGCCTAATCCAAGTCACCCTAGATCGTTGCCTCCACATTGCTCTTTCCAACGCCGCAATCCCAAGGCACCGGACCTTCAGGAAGTTTTGGAAACGGTGTTCCTGTGGCGTTAACTGTCTGACATCCCTTGCGGCATCAAGTCTGAATATTAATTCATTGACAATATCAAGTGTCTTCGTCAGGTGAGAGCAATGCTGAGAGTGCCATCTTTTTAGCGCTTTGCCAGTGTTCTGCAGCCGTTGTTGCAGGATGAGAAAGGGGTCGCGTGAGCTCACCGGAGAGGCCCAGGCAGCCCCCACAACCTCCTCAAACCCCTCCATTTTGCACCAGTGATTTTCAAATCGGAATCTTCTGCAGGGTTTGAACTCTACATCACAACTCAATAACAGAGGGCAGTGGTCGCTCATCGCTGTGGTGATGCCTTGCAGTAGGCAGGCCGGAAAAGAGTCATGCCATGCCTCATTGTACAGGACCCAGTCGAGCTTGACCAATGTGGCAGCTTGTTGCTCGTTGGACCAAGTGTAGGTCCTTCCGTGCAGGGGCGATTCTACTGGGGGGGCTTTAACAGGCTCAAGCCCCCCCCCCCCTCCAGCACTGTAAAATTTGTTTCTACTACTAGTTTTAAGGCCCAGCCCAACTACTTGCAGGCCCAATCCAACACATATTTGCATGACCCAGGCAGCCCAGCCCGCCCTCCATTTTTTTCTAGATTCGCCACTGCTTTCGTGTAGGTACATATCTTTGAGTGCCATGTCACTGATGAAACGGCGAAAGGCGTTAAGCATGCGGCGATTAATTTTGTTATTAGACTTATCAGATACTGCACTGATCATGTTAAAATCTCCAGCACAAATAGTGGGCATGGCAGTGCCTGCCATGGCGGCTTCAAGGTCAGCCAGAAGGGCAATCTTCTCATCATCTCTTTGGGGGCCATATACACCAAACATCCTCCAACATTTACCAGACCGGCGGTGTAAGCAGCGCAACTCAATCCAACTAGCGGTACAGTGACTATAGGTTATCTGAAGCTCTGCTCCTTTCCAAGCAAAGATAATGCCTCCCCTGGTTCCCGCGGCCGATTGGAAGACAAAGGAATCAAACGCTGCTCCACAACATTGCTTGATCAGATCCTGGTCCACAACACTCAACTTTGACTCTTGAAAGCATACGACTGATACATTGAACTGGCTGACTAATCTCCTAGCCACTCCTCTCCGCGCCGGGGTGTTAAGGCCCCGGATATTCCAGAACAAGATGGGACAACTATCCATAAAGCACACTAATCGTCAGACTACAACAACACACAGTTAGGCCGCCTCCTGTGCTGTAGCCCCGCTTCCCTGACCCCTCTTGCTGACGCGCTTCTTTCCTCCCTTCGCCTCGGCCAGCGCAGTGAGGGCATTGATCTGATGCTCGGAAAGCGGCTCATCAAAGGTGCTGGTGTATCTAGTCATCGCATCATCATTGTTCGTCTC